>NC_134953.1:68764620-69069307 GCF_965638725.1 Aptenodytes patagonicus | reverse complement strand
AAATGCAAAGCAAATTTATCTGTCTAAAATTATGTTAGCTTGGATAGCTTCATGTGGTAGCAGAATGGTAGACGGCAAGGCTGTATCCAGCCTTACTCTAAATGTTTTCCTTTGAGTTACACCTGATGTAGGCTTACCATTATGAGCATTCTGGCAATGACAGTGTGTAATGTGTAATCTGAAGAAATTGAACAAATAAAATGTGTCCCTAGATGGACTTAAAATGTAGAGTGCCCGTTTCTAGTTTTCTGTAGCTTGCTGGCTCAATATGTGGCTAGAAGAAAGGAGATGAGCAAATGTTGAATGATACGAGATGGCAGCTACAATTGGCTTACGAGAATTGTTCTGCCTCTGGCACTCTGGATCATGAACTTCATCACATCCAAGAAATGTTAACAGCTCGGCCCCTCAGGCTTTAGCAGCTCTGAGTATCTTTGTGGGTTTTGTAATTGACAGCTCCACCATCAGTATGCGGCTCTGATTGGCATTCTGTGCGACTCAAATGCATGAGGGTTTCAGCCTACTATTCTTTTGCAGAAACACCATGATGGGCATCTGAGTGACATTTTAATTTGATAATGAAAGCGCCATTAAATCAGAAAAGAGAAAAATGCCTGTGTTTGTGGCGCAAGATATTTCGTGTGATCACTGAGGTCACTTGAGAAAGGCCTGCTGTTGAAATAGTTATACAAGTTTGCCAGCAATGACTCACTACCGTGGTGGCTGCAGATAAATTCCAGTTGCTTTCTACTTGTTTTTGAAGATTTTGGTATTAGGGGTTTCAGTATGTTGCTTAAACAGTAAAAATCCAGCAACACTTAAGTTTGCTTGATAAAAGATTAAGATTTCCCACACTTCTTCATATGTGAAATGCTGCAACAAGCTGTGATCTGTACACCCTGCTGTCCCTTTTGACTGTGTCAGAAGGGGATATATTTTAGCACCATTAAAACCTTCTGTTTTGTCAGCAACAGGCCTTTCCTTCCTGTGCCTATTTCTAAAGAGATCCTGACCGGAGTCCGAACACAAATCATTCAGTGCAAGTCTTCAGGATTCAAACTTCTAGATGCTCGCATCTTAGATGCTTTCTTCTCTCTCTCATTTAGAGATATGTATTATAATATCACCTATGGAAACCAAACTCGTGGATTTGGGTTGTGCTAGACAACGTTACACCTGTATCTATCTCCATATCTATATAATATATTTAGAGAAATCTAAACTTTGCTGTAAATAATTGACAGTGTAAATAGTCAAATGTGTTGTTCTGCCATCTTGTAGATAAGGAATTGTGATAGTAAAATATTACATGTTTTGACCAAAACCATGCAGGAAATCTGTGGCAGAATTAGAATTGGGTCCATGTTCTTAAGCTTCTTCCAGTGCTTTTCATCTGCAAAGGTCTTAAGAAATTAAATACTTACAGTGATTTTTTTTTTTCTCCAGTTTATTTCCTCTTCCAGCTGTTGAAGGCTTAGATTTTTATTCAGCAGAAATAGATTTTATTCTTTAAGAACTATAGATTTAGGAGGCTTTGTACTGTATGCAGCTAATGGTAAAATTAACTGTCCATCTATTGATCACCCAGTTGGAACTGGCTAGTGATCTCTTGGGAAGTGACCCCAGGACCAGTACAAGGATAGTTACTACCAGTTCAGCATGGAGTTACTGTCATTCAGGTATGTAATTTCGCCAGCCAGGGTTCTGTTTGCACCACTGTTCACAGTCCCTCCGGGACCTTGTCTTCAGCTCAGGGGTCCACTCACTTGAAACTCTCTGAATCCATGCTCATTACATTTAGCAGTAGTTTGCTAGTTAAATGATATTGGTGACGTACATGTTGGTGATGCCTGGAAAAGAAAGCATGGTTGTGATAATAATGGGCTCTTCAAAACTATTTTTGTGGATCTACTCTGCGGATCCGTACTGTCATTTTCGTTTGACTCCTACTGTTGACCTGTAGGAAAGAACCTTTCATTACTTGCCTACTGCTAACAAAATGGTGTAGCAAATACAGTATTATCGATTGACTTTTTGCGGTAGTTAACACTTGCAACTTCCACTGAATGTTGAGCATGTAACTGTAAATGCATTTTTTTTTTCCTGAAGGTATATTAATAATTCTCATACTGTGACTGACATTAAGGTATCTAATGTTACTTTGAAAGCACAAGTGAGTTAACCCTTGTAATGTTTTCATGAAATGGATGAATGTAAAAATTTTGCAGGTGGTGAATAGGGACACAAATAAAATTAAATGTTTTTTCCAGGTCGCTCAGTAGATCTATGGTAGAAGTATGTACTGGACTTAAATATCTTTTCTTGATAATCTTGTTTCTGTACAAAAACTAAATGAAAAAACCCCCAATAGTCTGAATTTGACCCCGAAATCACTAGGCAAGCTGAATCAAGACACATCTCAACAGAACAGCAGCAATGTCATCTGTTCCAAATACTGAAAACATGCATCTCTTGATGATAGCCTGTCAGAACTGCTCGGCAGTTTGTTTCAAATGCTTGAAAGATATCTTCTAAATAATATTCTAAATAATACTTTTTATAATTTTAACTTTGATCATACTTTAGAAAAAGCCAAAGCAAAGTGCTGTTTATGTTGTCTTCCTTTTGAAAGGTTGAAGTCTAAAATGATATCTTGATATTTTTCTTCCATGAGCTTTACCTTCCTAGGTATGAAAATCTTTCAGCAAAACTAGTGGCTTAGTGGTATTTCAGGTATCTTTAATCCTATCCTTTGTTTGTTGTTCTCCTGTGATGCTATATTGCAACAAATAAATATTTGTCTGTGTCTACTATTATTCCTCACAGCTGTTTTTCAGAAAAGTTGTAAGGAAAAAAATAACTTGGATGACTGCAAAAGCCAGTTCATAGCCAGGAGAGTCCTGACTCTCTACTTATTTTTTTCACAGGCCTCCAGAATTGGCATCAAAGTATGCAAATTTCTCTGAGGGAACGTGCAAGCCTGGTTATGCATCAGCGCTCATGACTGTCATCTTCCCAAAGTAAGTAATTACTTTACTGGGGTTTTTTTCCCTTCTTCCCCGATGACTTCTCATCCTTCAAGGTAGATGATCTGCAGAGATTGTCTTGAAAAGTATAATTATCTGTCACTTGATGGGTTCAAGGGGAGACTAGTGTTGAAATTCTGGGCTATTTGAGTGGTCAGTGGCAATGGCTTAATTGATTTCAGTCTGACTAGGAGCTTGCTCAAAGAGTAGAGAGTTCTGTGTGTTGAATAATAAAACAAATTATATTGTCATTGCATGATACAGCTGTGTGGTCAAGCTCACTGCTGGTACCAGATGATGCAGTCCTTAGGAAGTGTCAGTCATGAAGTGACAGATTAAGGTATCTGGAGTAGTAATTTGTGGTCCTTTTTTTTTTTTTTTTTTTTTTTTTTTTGTACTTGGGAGAACAGGGTAAAGCCTCCCTCAGGTGCCTGGAGGCTTTGCAATAGTGTTTTCCAAAGAGTCTAAGACTTGTTATTAACAAGTTGTGCATCTTACTGTGTTGAGAAGTTATTGTTAGCTGAAGTGTTACTAGTTTCTTCAGAATTTGTTTCCTTCTGAAAGGGTGGAAAGTTGCAGTACCGTTTGATAGCTCTCAAATGAGGAATGTAATCATAACAGATCCACCAAAACTTAGCTTTAAATTTGGCTTATGGCTTTCTCTAATGCACCATGTGGCTTCTGCATTTCAAGGAGTTTGTAGAATTGCTGGAATACAGTTCAGAACATAGATTGGCAAGAACATTATACTGTTGAGGCTCAAGGATCTCAGTTTGGTTTGTCAAATGGAAAATTTGACTGAATCGTTATTTGACCGAATCGTTATTTGACCTTTGTACAAGCTTCTAATGCATGTGGAAAAGATCCTCTAGTGCAGCGACCTCTTTGGCAAAAGAGGTTGTGGACTCTTTAACACAACTGGCAGTTTTCTAGAAGATACATTTTATTTCTTTTGAGGAGGGAATTTCCATGACTTGCACATATAGAGGTTATATGCCAAGCCTGAAACTGGTGGTATCTTCTTTCTTTGTTTTTATTGGCAAACATGGTATCTGCAAACTTTAAAAATCAAAAATAAGAATCTGACATTGCCTTGTAACCAGCAGATACTACAGCCAGGCCTTAAAAACAAAACAAAACACTAAGTGTTGAGACTATGTTCTCCATCACCAGTGAAAACAAATAATTATCAGTATTATCTTCTGTGTGAATTTTGGAACTCTGGCTAGAATATAAATAAATACTAGAACTGAAGGTAGATACATTATCATCCTCTTCTTTTAAGAACTTTGAGTGCTTTTAAATCTGTTTGTGTACATATTAAATGCAAATAGTATAGCAGAGGAATATAAGGTAATTTAACTGTGATAAGATGTCTGAAGTTAAAGCCTTCCTTTCTTTATACGGCTGGCACCTAACTGCCCTTTCCAAGGCATGGCTGTTGTTACATATTGATTCTGCAGAGATAAATGATATACACTGAAGAAGGAAGACTGTTTAGTATAGTTATTAAGGCCAGAAAAATACCGTTAATGGTCCCTTATTCTGATTTGTTTCGTGACACAGGACATGATGTTTTCTTCCAGTAAATTCATCATGGATCATAGGCTAGTTGGCTTGATTTAAAGATTTCAGTGGATGGAGAATCTGGTAATAATGTGCTACATTATTCCTATCGATAAACTCATCATTGCAAAAATATTAATCTTATTTTAATTTTAAATTTATTTAAGACTTTGGCTTTGGTGGACTTGGCAGTGCTAGGTTACTGCTTAGACTTGATGTTCTTAAAGGTCTTTTCCAACCTAAATGATTCTATGATTCTAAGAAGGAGGTTTTTTGCCTGCTAGAATCCGAAGTGTTATTTATTCTCTCCCTCAGTAGCTACTTACAGATTGCTGTTCAGTCACCTTCTCCCAGTAGCTAACTGCATTGAACTAATACCATGCAAAGAGGTAGTAACTTGTCTCTAGTATAACTAGGTGGTGGTTGTCTTGTTCATACGTTGAAAAATCATATTCATAGTTCTAAAGACAGCATCTCGCTGGGGATTTATGTTCAGTTGCTTCTCTAACAGGAACCCTAAACCTTACTAAGGTTGACTTTTTTTTCCAGGATGTCCTTTAATTCTTTATTAATTGAATTCCGTGTCGGACATTTTATTATTTTACGTAGGATTGGTGTAAGGATGGCTGACCAGCAGTTCTGCAAAGAATTCCATGCTACACTTAAGTTTCTTTCTCTTCTGAAACTTCTCTTGTACTCAAAGAACTATGCAAAGTTAATATTACCAAGCCAGGTATCATAATGTAATATATTTAGAACTCTTAAAGCCAAATTAGCTTGCCTGTTGATTTAAGAATTTGAGCTACATGATTTCTTTTATTCTAGCTTTTGTTTTCAGTTTCTCGTATCGTTAGGAAAACATCATCTCTGCGGCTGACATTTTTCAGGCTTGGTGTTTGTCATAAAATGTGTGGGTTTGTTGGGTTTTTTTATTATTTGGATAAAGTTGGTTTGGCTGTTTTCAAGCATGAATAAAATGAATAAATGTTTTCCCATTCTAAAGGTTCCTGACTTTTTAGTGCAATTTTAAGTGTAAATAGGCAAAATACGATGGAAATAGTTGAGATAGAATAAATATTTTTAGAGGATGTAACTCTTCTTGGTAAGTGCTTCTTTAATGGTAAAAATGTGAGTTCAGATGTTACCAGGCATAAGCAAGCGCTAGACCAATTAAAGAGCAATGCCCTGAGAAATCTCAAAATGTGGTTGCCAGTAAGGAAAGACTAATTTTTATTATTTTTTTTATTTATTTTGAGGTCCTCAGTCGATCAGTTCTCATTCTAGCAATGCTTGATGTCTTCATCAATAATCCTAGCTGGAAAAAATCCTAGGTTAAGTGTGCAGATGATACGCTTATTGGAGAGTACTAAATAAAGGATTGGTTACTTTTAGAGAACAATCTGGATTGCCTGATGTAAATGGCCACAGCCTGACAAAATATATGTTAATACATCCAATATGAAATAAGACATCTGGGAGGAACAAATGCAGATTATACCTTCAAGACAGAAACACTCTGTCTTGGAAACAGACACAGAGAAAGCTTCATGTAATCTCAACAAAATATCATAGCTGAAATGCTATTTCAGTTTCATATGTACACATGTAAGTTGAGAAATTTTGTGTGTAGCACTGATTTCAAATTAAAAACCCAACCCCAAAAAAACCCTACAACCCAAGACTTCTAGAATACTGTGTCCAGTTTTGATAGTGAAAGTCCGAGAAGGGAAGGGAAATAAGAGATTGAAGGAAAGCCACAAAAATGAACAAGGACTGGCTTAAATAGTAAAGTAAACAAGGCTCCTAGAAATAAGTCATCTTTCTGAAGCAGAAGTTGTATCCAAATGAGGAGAATAGGAAAGAGCATTAACTTTGGCAAGTTAAATATAAACCATAATGAGGTAGGCCAAAAAAAATGTTGAGGAACAACTTTATAAAGGCATTAAGAAAAAAAAAAAAGCTTTTTGTCTAACTGTCAAAAGCAGAAAGCCTGCCAGAGATCCCGATGGGCTGATAGGTGATCATAATATTACATGTGAGCTAAGGGAAGGTAAAGCCATAGCAGAGAAGTTATTTGCATTGCTATTCACTGCAAAACAGTTCCCATGTGGAGCCTTCCTTTCTGGGGGACAGGCTGGGGGAAGCTGACAGAAGGTTGACGTTTTGGAGCAAATTGGCACAATGAATTGCTAGGAAAAGTTCTCACTTTGTGAAGAACTCGGTGGTGAAGTTGCCGAGTTACACACGGTTGTGTACAATCATTGCTTAAATTGGCCTTAGAATGGAAGAATGAAAAGCAGTAAACGTGTCAGGCTTTTCAAGAGGGGTCCGTGGAGCGTTTGGGAAACTGGAAACTAACAGCGAGCCTGGTTTTTGTATTAGGCACCTCGGCAGAGACTATAAAAAAGGAATAGAATTAGCGTTCATTCACAGGAATAAAGGTGATGGTAGAGAGGAGTCAAGTTGTCTTTTGCAGCAGGAAGTCCCACCCTGTAAATCTGCTCATGTTGTTTGAATGGCTGGATGAGCATTTGGTAGAGGTGATTTAACTAATACAATATGTCTGGATTTCTTGGGAAAAAAAAAACCCAAACAAACACAAAACCCATCAAAAAACTCAACCAAACACTTGGCATTTCAAAGACTTTTGGGAAATTAAACTGGTGTAATCCTGTAGTGGCTAGGTAGTGACTAGGGAAAGATTGGAAACTGTATGGAAAAAAATAAGAAGATTGGACAGTACAGGGACGTTACCCTTGGAGCCCTCTGGAGAACGTGTGCTGGGATCTCTGCTGTTCCAAGTGCTCATAAACTATCTGGAACAGAGGATGAATAATAAAGCGCTGACACATTTTTCCAGGTAGCAAGACCAAAAGCTGACTGTGAGGAATGTGGGAGGGATCTCACAGCACTAAGTGATGGGGCAACAAAGTAGCAGGCCAAATTCAGTTCTGGTAGATGTAAGGTAGTGTTTGTTGAGAAGATTGATCTGGCAGCGCACACCTAATGATGGACTTAGCTATGCCTTGGAAGTCCGGAAAGAGATCTTGGAATTATTCTGCATGGTTCTGCAACTTACTGACCAGCAATGGTTAAAAGACCGTGGACATATTAGGAGACAAATGCAGGAAACCCAAGAATATGTTATGCCACTGTATAAATACCCCTTGCTCCTCTGTCTTCAATAACACATAATTCTCTTTAACTAATTTTGAAACAGGTCTAGAAGACTTAGGTATATATAGTGGTAATAAAGAGTAAACAAAAACATTGAGCCATTTCCATGCTCAGAAAGATTGAATAGACTTAGACTTTCCAGTTTGAGGTAGAGCAAGCAGAGGTCAAATGGTATTCACAAGTATGTGTAAAATAGTGAATGGCATAGAGAAGATGTTTAGGTGATTGCTTCTCAGAACAAGATTCAGAGGTATTAAATGGGAATATTGTGCACCAGGTTTAAAATAAAGGGAAATGCTATTTCATGCTATTTCCAGTTATGTTATTCTGAGAATGAGTTCCATAGTGGGCAAAAGATTTAAAAAAAAAAACCCAAACCCAAACAAAACCCAACCAACTGTCGTAGTTTAACCTCAGTCGGCAACTGAGCACCACACAGCCACTCGCTCACTCCCCCCCCCCGCCCCCCCCGGTGGGATGGGGGAGAGAATCGGAAGAGTAAAGGTGAGAAAACTCGTGGGTTGAGATAAAAACAGTTTAGTAATTGAAATAAAATAAAATACTACTACTACTACTAAACAAAGCAAGTGATGCACGATGCAATTGCTCACCACCTGCCGACCGATGCCCAGCCAGTCCCCGAGCAGTGGCCCCCCCCGGCCAGCTTTCCCCAGTTTCTGTGCTGAGCATGTCGTCACACGGTATGGAATGTCCCTTTGGCCAGTTTGGGTCAGCTGTCCCAGCTGTGCCCCCTCCCAGCTTCTTGTGCACCTCCAGCCTGCTCAGTTGGTAGAGCATGGGAAGCTGAAAAGTCCTTGACTAGTGTAAGCACTACCTAGCAACAATTAAAACATCGGTGTGTTATCAACATTATTCTGGTACTAAATCCAAAACACAGTGCTGTACCAGCTACTAGGAAGGAAATTAACTCTATCCCTGCCGAAACCAGGACACCAACCAACCAACCAAAAAAGATTGACAGTCAGGTTCTATTGACTGTAAGGATTCAGAAACAGGCAAGGAAATCTCTAAGATACAGAGCCTGGATGTTGAGGGAAGATTGTAGCTTTACATATACCCTGTTTTGTAGACTTTTTACTGAAATATTGGCCAATGGACACAGACATTGAGTATGAGGCTAAATGGACATTTGGTCTAATCCATTGTGCCTATGCCTGTTTTTTTTGTTTTGTTTGGTTCTGTTTTTTTTAATTATTATGCCTTACAGGCAGACTGGCAAAGCTTGAGAAAAACATGCTGTAATCTGAATCATGACAGTGGCTCCCCACCAAGAGAAATGGATGCATGATCTCAGTATTGCACTTCAGTGTAGGAGCTGGCTAGCTGGGCTGCATCTGCTGCTCATTGTAACCGAAGGAGTTACCTAATTTTTCACTTTCCAGGGCAATACGATTCTGCCTCTTGCAAATCTCCCAGCAGTAGATAATGACTCAAAGTGCCTGAAGTAAGGTTACTGGTTTCGGAATGATACGAGGAAAATGACAAGCGTCTTTGGTAAAATGTCATCAGTAGGTCTTTGTTCAGTGAATTAGACTATTTGTAGTAGGTCTGAGGTCACCTACAAGTCTGGAGCCTTGACCTTTTTGTAGAAGGCACTAACTTGTGTTTGCAGTGGTAATGCTGCAGTCTCCTGCATGTCTGGCCTTACTGTGCAAACGATGCTGCCTGTGTACAGTTCTCTTTCTTTTTCTATGCCCTATTCTTTATCAAATGAGAAAGGAGACCTCTGCCCACGGTTTGCGGCTGACATGCCAGCCCGGGACAGTTCAGCTACTGACAATTTTCCAACCACAAGCTCTAGTAAGCTGGCAGCTAATACTAGAAATTAGAGGAGGCGGTAAACAGAGAGGGAACGTCTGCAGCCTGCAGACTTGTGAATCTGTGTTTGGTAAGAGAACATGGGAAAGAAGTATTTAAAGAAAGATAAAGAGTATCTGAAAAGATTTCAGAATAAGGGGGAAAGGGGAAGTTCAACATACAACAAAATCTATAGGTGTTGTGACCAAAACAGTGAATTTAACATTTGTGGTTCAGATATGTAAGACTATTTTTTAGCACAGGGATATGATCATAAACATCTCTTTCTAGTGAATTGGTGCTAAGAAATAGTCTTATATACATGAATCACAAGCTTCTCTGTTAGGTCAGTTCAGAAACAAAATCAGTTTGGTTTGTTTGATCATTCTGGTGCAAACTTTCTATCAATTAGCAATTGCCATTTTCTTCACTATTTTTTTTTTTTGTTATTTTTCAATATAGCAGCCCACTCTCTATTCTGAGGAAAACCAGCTCTCCTGTAAACTCCCCTGCATTTATATTTTCATGCTGAATTGTTTCTTTGTACGTAAAGTTCAACATTTTTAAAGCTTTCCTATCAGTGGAGAATACATGGCACGGATTTATGCCGGGCACAGGAATTTCAGTGGCTTTCTCTAGAGTCATCCTTCTGCGTTTTTCTGATGTTTAGTTTCCCCTTGATATTGTAGGTCATAGACTCCTGTGCGTTCCTCCCCTTCCACAGGCCAGTCATGTGTAGCTAGGACAGGACAGCTCCAGAAGGCCTTTCTCTAGAGTGTACAGGGTAGACTCCTGTCTCCTTGATACCAGAGCTTGGCAAAATTTTCTTTGCCATTGCTGTCTTGCAGGTTTAGTTTATGCAGCTTTTATACTTTAGGAAAAAAGCATTCTTACATGCCAAAAAAAATTCTTACATGCATTCTTACATGGAAATGGGAGATGGGGGTTTCAGGTGGAACTGGGATCGAGATAATTTCAATATGTGGTCCCCGCATCCCAAATACTTCCCCATTCGTTTCCATCCCCTTCTAGGAAGCTGTGCCTCTTATGCTAAGCACACAAGAGCATCTTTCCATTCTGCACTTCCCTGCTTTCTTACTTAGATATTCAGAAAAAAATATTTTAAAAAGAGAATTCTTAACCCTCTGCTTAGAACTGAATTTATTCATGTCTGGCTGTCTCGGTGCCTCATGAATTACTGCTATACACAGCATGGGCTTGTATTGAAGTGACGGGGCCTGAGCTCAGTGCTTAGAGACTGTCAGTGCAGGTGAGGGCTGCTTCCTTTGTGATTAACTATTTAAGGAGACCAGAGGAAGCCAAAGGATGGCAGCTTCTCGTGGTTCGTGAGAGCTTACTGAAGAAATAGGCTGGATAATTAGTTTGCCACTGAGGATTGCTATGGGAATTTGAAACTATTCCCTGACTGTAGCATGATCCATCTGCTGCATATTCTGCGGTCTCTTCAGGTGCAGTGGGTAGTCTCTCTTAATTTTTTAAGATATATAAAATTGTATATATGTGCTGAATTAGTTATTGATAGTAGGGGTTTTTTTGGTCTTCTAACTATATGTATAAAGTACATCTCATTTTGAAATACACTGTAGTGGTTCATTTTGTTAATTTGAACTGTCAAAGCAGCTCGCGTCCAAGGAAAGAGTGGACGTTTCTAGAGGCTCCCACTGAAGTTGGGGTCCCTGTGTCCCAGACGCTGCTGTGAGAAAGACTTTCTGCTTTCCTTCAAAATGAGATTACTCCTGTTCTAGGAACGGGGAGTACTCAAACCCCTGTCCCTTCTTTAAGTCTCTTGCTCTGTTCTTGTGCATTCAGGAACAGTGTGCCATGGTGGTGGAGATTGTTTTACAGCTCAAAGTTACATTTGGCATCCCAGTAACTGCTGGCATGTAACACAGTAACACAGCTCTGTAAGGAAATTTGTATGTGCCAGTGCCCAAAAGGGTATTTGGAGGTGCCGGAGCACTGACCTGGAGTCTATCACAACTCCTCTCAGATCCTGTACCTTGCAAAGAGGAAGGAAATATTTGTTGTTGCATTATTGAGGTTTGAATTTGCAGGGACAGGTTGATGCAGGTGTATTTTCTCCTGGGCAGTGCTGAACATCACTAGCTTCCCTCAGTTCCTTGGTTAACTCTGGCTAAAGGAGTTCAGGACTTGCAGGAGGGGAAAGGAGGGATGAAAGAGGAATTGACGGTGCCCCGATCAGTTCAGTGGTTGATGTTTCCCATTTCTCCGAGCTGTTCAGTGCCTGGCTCGTGCCTGGGGCATCGGAGCATGCCACTGCTCGTGTTTACCTCCTGTCATCTCCTTACTCTGTGTTTTGTAAAACCCAGGCTAAAGAAACATGCGAGCCAAAACATGCACGCTCCTCAAATCACTTCTGATGTCTGGGCAGCACCTCCCCACCCAGAGCTCTGCAGCTTTTCCAGTAATATGTCAGCCGATGTGGGCAGCTGCTGACCCACTGTCATTGCTGGCAAAGGGAGCATTTTGCACTGCTCTACCTTTCCTTCCTTGTGATTTTTATGAAGTAGTGCCTTTTTTCTCCCTTATTTTGGTTCTGCAGTGAAGATTTTCTCACTTTTTCACCTCTGCAGTTAGTGTGTTGGGTATTCTATACAATTTGAAGGCACTTACAAAGAGGATGATTTTTGAAAGTATGTATTAATGTCAATTTTGAATGACAGAATTGGGTCAGAGTATGCAACAGGTCCCATTGTATGTTCCTTTGATAATTCCTACGTTTGTTTTTATTGCCATGTGCTCATTTGGGAGACTTAAAGCTCTCATGCTTCTGCCTAAATGCGAAAAGTATTTTATCTCACAAAATACTTTGTCACAGCTGCCTGTGCTTTAGTGAACATACAGCACAGTCTGTTAGGAGACATTTGCTTTTAATGTTCAAACTAGGATTGTGGTCTGAGCTGTTGTTGCTATTTATAACTGGGGCAATTGGATTGCCCTTCACAACACCCTGACTGCTTCAGTCCCTTCCACCTGCCTTGTCTGCAGGAGGAAGCTGGCATTAAGAGGCAACACTTGATAACTCACGTTCAGTGTTGCAAACCGCTGGTACCGAAATGGTGGTAACCAAAGCTCCGTGTAAAGTGTGGTCGAATAACTAATTTCTCTGTGACAGATTCCCTGCGTTTATTTATTTTTTTTTTTTTTTTAGAGAGCAGTGATCGGGAACATAATTCCAGAGATGAGCAGATGAAATGGTGTACGCAGAACTTCACTGCTAGCTCTTAAATTCATAGCACCGATTAACCAGCTGGAGCTCGTACTTAAAAACAAACTTCAATGGCAACAGCTCATTTCTTCACTTCTGGCAGCCTCTGAAGATGTGCATGCTGCTGCAGTCAGGTTGAAGTAGATGTGACATAATGCTAGAATAGATTAAAAAAAAAAAAAAAAAAGGCTCGGGTTCTGTGTCTGCATCCCCTTTTCTACATGGCACTTAGCTTAAGGGAGTTCATGCTGCCCCTTGTGCTGCTCCATTACCTGAGCTAGCACAACTGCCTGCGGACAGTGCAATAAACTGGATAAGTAAAATAATCCTTATGTCCAAACATGAGTTTTCTCTCCCCCATCCATCTACTCGTTTTGTGCAAGATTACTTTTAATCCAGATCAGTTCACTGATCCAGCTTATGGAATTACCAAATCATTGTACCAACCCCGCCAAGGGTGCAGCTTGGGAATGAAGAGCTAAGGTGATAGGACTGCAAAAACTCCGTAAGCCAGCCCGGGCACCAGGACAGAGGTATGGGGAGCTGTTGGTCAGGAATTAGGTATCTGGTTTCACCTTCAGTTCGTGCAGGTTCTTCTCTCTATCCCATGCTGACTTTTTCCATCTTAGAAAATGTGCAAAGTAGTACATGCAATTCCCATGTGCTGATCATGACAGCAGATTCTACGTCAGATGCATTTTTGGAGCTGAAATCTTTCATGCTTAACCTCTCTCAACAGTTTAAAAAAAAAAAAAAGTTAATCCATGTGACGTGCAGGCTTTGTGCCTGAAAAGTTTGTCTTCAGACTCCTTTTCATGACTTCTGAATTAAGTGAGACTGTTAGATGAAAGCTGGAATACGGGCACATGGACCTTACTGAGCATGTGCCTTTCTGGCTTTGAAAAAGGTGCAGAGCATATGTGCTCTCGCTTCAGTATGAGTACGCTGCATCTTATGCCAGGGTGGGAACAGGACGGGGTTTTTTGTTTTGTTTTGCATTTGATTGTTTTCCAGAATACTACAGTTATTTCTAAATTGTGAAATTTAACCAAAAAAAAGACAGCTTTGCAAATGTACAAATAATTAACCATATTTGCGTGAGCATGTATGATTGTAATAGAAACAATAAACTTAATCCGTGCCACCAAGTAAGCATACTTTATTGTGCATGTGTGTTTGGGCTCTGTTGCTGCAGCCCATCTGCTCTTAAAGCTATACCAATAAGAATGTTTAACTTTCAGGAAAAATCTTGCAGCAAAGATTGCTTGAGGATCTAAATGCATTTGAGTGAATGAAAATATCAGTGAGCATGAAATGAAACAAATGAAAAATATCAGTAAGCATGAAAATTAAGCTGTGTATGTAATATCACTGTGGTTTTGATATGCATGTCTTACCTTCTTTTCTTTTCCTCACATTCCCCTAAGAAAGTGCTTTGGGGTATCTCTCTTTTTATTAAAACTCTGACTTTGACTCTCTGAAGGTTCATCTTTATTGGTCCAGCCCATCATCTCCCCAGAGCCCCAAGAAGTTCCCTGGTATCTCTGAGGCTCTGTCTGTCACCAGTGATTTCCTCTTGCCATAGAAGAGTGTGCAGCCTCCCTCAGTTTTCTGAATTGTGTTCAGGAGTGGATAATTGTTCCTTCTGAACTCCCTACTGGTGGTTTTGATCGTTTCCTATCTTTGCCTAGATTTCAAGGCAATTTATTTTCCTCTTCTACCTTTCCCTCCTCCTCTCTTACTGTCACACTTTGTTCTATTATTGAAACATTTCAGGAGTGTCAGTGCATGCAAATGCTGTCAGCGAGCCAATGTACATTGGCTAAGAATATGGATGAGAAGCAAGTCTGGTAATTTATGCAAGATTATTAGGCCAAATTAGAAACAGTCTGGGGAACCCTCCAACTCTACATTAGGCAAATGAAGGTAAAAACTGGAAAGATTAAAAATTCTCTTTGTAGCAATGTGAAAAGTCACTTGAGAATGTTGTTCAGGTAATATTGTAGAAGCTCTGACTCTGATGCAGCATGAACAGTGTAAGCTCCTTTGGCAATTATTTTCTTGGTACCTTTTACTATAATTCTGAGCTAACTATGCAGCAAAATAAAATCCATAAATTAATTGCTAAATACTATAGAAGCAATGCTGTAACTGTTGTAATAGTGTCAGGGATCACAGTAGCTTGGTGAAGCTCTTGTAGTTTCCCAAGGACTCTTGCTCACTGGTTCAACCCAACCCAAATCACTTTTAATGCTGGAAACCAAGGCAAGAGCATTACCACATGCTGCAGTGAAGCTGACTGCAATGGGATGGCGTATTTCACTAGTATTACTCACTATGCTTTTTAATTCTGCTTCTATTTTGCTAAATTTCTGAAAAGTGTTGTTTCCTTTTTGCGTAATCTGCCATACCTTTAAGAATGATCACGTCTTTTTCTCTCCTGAAGCACTTTGAGTCATTGATTTACTTGCACAGGAACTTTCTGTGTGCGAGTCAGGGCTGTAGCTTACTCCAGTGTCCAGCTTGTAAACCAGAAAAACTGTGTCCAGTTTTCAAAGTGTTTCATTGTGATTTGCCTGAAAATCATTGCATCTGCCATGCTAATTTGTTATTCTTCCAAGCTTAAACACCCGATGTAAGCATCTGCAGAGGAAGATGCGGTCCCAAGGCTCTGTTTAACAGGCCAGCACTCAGTCCATCCTCGCTGGACTTGTTCCTACAGCTCTTGGAACAGTTGAGAAGGGATGTCCAGAATTTGAAGGAGGCAAAGTATGCTTACAGGTCCTGGCTTAAGCAAAGAAAACTAAAATAAGAAACCCACAAACTTTCTCTGGTTTTTTCCCTTGTTGGGGATTTTAGTCAGCACATGTATCAGGCATTTCTTTTCCTCTGGACAGATCTGATTTCCTGGGTAATAATAACTATTTATGGAACAACAGGATACCACACTGTTTATAAACGCTAGGCTTGTTTACTTCTGCTCTGTGACTGTGCTTTTCACATAGGGGTTTCCTCATCTGTCAAGGGTAAAGAAACTTGGCTGAGTAGACACATCTGTAAAGAAGTAGTTGGCCTTGCTCTGCCATGGTGCCCTGGCAGAAGATCTGTCCTGCTCAGCCAGCAAAATTTTCCACCTGTGCTCAGTCAGGAAGGTATTTTAGCAGGAAATAAGTAGTGTCACATTTTCTAAGAGGAAAGGAAGAACTGTTCTGCTTCACTCCTCCCAGGGCTGGCACCTGCTCCTCATGGAGTTGTGGGGGGAAGGTTTGAAGTGCCGATCTCCTCTGTCTCCTCTCTGAGAAGCAGGTTCTTCATTCTTCGGTACTGTATTATTAGGATTTGCTATAAGTGGGGGACTCCTAAACCATGTCCAGACAGGAAATGAGAGGAAATAGGGATAATAGTTTGGGTGGAGGTTTTTTTTCCTCCTCTTATTAATAGGACTTGATTTCCAGTGTGTTACCATCTCTTGTGGGTTGTTGGACAGAAAACATAGAGGGTAAGCAGCACTTCATTCTGCATAATTAGCTGCCAGACATTGCACCCTCTGAGGAGGAGGGAACAGTGATGGTCCCAGGCTGCCCGGGAGGAAGAGGAGAGAAATGCTGTGAAACAAGCCATGTCTAGAGTGCTCTAAGATACAGAATAATTCACTTAGAAATTCAGAGCTGTGTGAGATTTGTGGAGCTGGCTGTTGCACATTCTGTCTCCATCTGAACAGTGGCTGTGCGATGATGAACTGCTGAGATGTTTTGATAGCTGCCAGTCAGAGGGATGTTTTTGACAGATTTTTTGTAATGATTAATGTCACTCTAAGCGGTTGATTGTGTTTCTACATGTTTGTTTTCATTCATCTCCTATTTGTTTCCCTTTCACAGCAGTGCCCAGCTTACCATAATGAGATTCAGGAAGCTGAAATCAGTCTCAATTAGTGAGGCTACTGTAAATATTTTCACTGACAGAACTGTCTTTATTCAGATAAGATCTCAAAATATTTGAATGTTGTTTTATGATAAAGTTAGAAGATCCAGTAATTCAAATAAAGTGATACCAGGAGGGCAGTTTATTCTGAGATAATCCTGTCTTTAGCTAATCTAAAGAAATTGTGCTCTCTGAAGATGCAAGAACCCCAATAAAAGGCAGAGGAGAGGTGAGAAGCATGAGAGGAAATGGAAGAGGAAGACGTTCCTGGAGACAGAATTATTGATTACTAGATCTAACTTTGTTAAATAAAGTTGTCTGGCCTCTCTGGAAGTGCACAAGGCATTGTTGCCTGCAGTTGATAAACTGAGTAATGATCAGAGTTGCCCGTATCTGGAGAGTGTGAAGCAGCCATCACTGATGAGACCTTCTGCCTTGGTAGGAGAGATGACCTGTAAGTATCCAAGACATCTGGCCTAGGAAGAGCCCTCAACAGCTTGTTCGCAATGACCACTCTGCAGCTGTTAAGAGGTAAAAAATAAAGTTGGAAAATCAGTCTTAAGTACTGGGGCACTTAAGGTTTTTCTAGAGTTGGGGGAATCTCTTGCTTCTGTAAGTTATTTTTTTAGCATGGCACTGGCTTTCAGCTGCTACTGAGTTTTCTTCCTAATACCTAAGGCCTGGCATGTCAGCCCATCTGAAAAGTTAGACATACAGGAGTGGAGGTTTCCAAACTTGTCCCAGTTTGCAGGGGTTGAGAGGGTTTGTCTGCTACATTTTATTTAGGTTTAGGGGTTTTTTTCTAGATTACAGTGCACCTTCTGCTTGTCAGACCACTAAACAAAATTTAAAAAAAATTAGCAGATCACAGTTTAAATTCTTGATCAGTAGCTTTGAAATAGCTATAGAACAAAAGCATAAAATTAACCAAATGCAAACTTCTGAATATACCTGGCATCGATCTCTTCATTTCATCAGCTGCTAGAAGATTTTGGAGGCTTGTCTGGACCGTGGAAGCCAAGCGTCAACTCTGCGATACTCTGACTCCATAATGCTGCTTTCCACAGCAGTCCTAGGGAGGCAGACACTTGTTCCCTGTCTCCACCTTCCAGGGTTTGATCTGTCCACAGCACTGGGCTGGTTTCTCTCTTATGCAAGACAACCACTTCCCTCCCTCTCCCCTGTTTGTCCTCAGAGCTCTCCTCCTGGCTCCATCTGCCTTTCTGTGTGGATGGAGCACACAGATTGTGTAGGATGTGGCCCTCCTTTACCCATCTTGGGCTACATCTCTGTTTACATTTTTTATAAATGAAATAGTAACCTTAGTTGTTCACAGCATTTTTAAGTCTTCTACAGCACTTCATAAATCCTGTATCAGGAAGCGTGTTTAGTATGCATATGTCCCAGTCGTACTGCTTCCTAGCTGTTTGTAGGCTCCCCAAAGCAGAGTAATGGTACAGATGAGAACCTGAGACAAGTCTCTCTTCTCAGCTTTTTTGGGGAGTTTTGGATCTCCAGCTATCCCATTTCGAAACAGCTCGTTCTAGATAGCACATGCCCACCCAAACTTTAGATTGAAAACAATGTAAGAGGGCATAAAAAAGCTGAATGTCACTTCCAGTCTTGAACTCCCTGGAAGTTGAAGATGGCAGGACTAAGTGTATTAGAAGGTGAAGTAACTGAATCGTGGGTATGTGGCTTTCACGTTTAAATTTGAGTACAGGCATTTTAGAGGAGTGGTGGTGAAAAGAGCCAGGAGAGGATTATGTTGTGAGGCATAGATTAGAGTTACATTTTATGTTTGTTTATTCACGTGTGCATTTCTATATTTCTACCTTTGTATCTAAAAACCTGACTTTATATCAAGCTTGATCAATTTTCACTTTACAAATTCTCTAGTTTTAGGAAGCAAGGAGGGACGGGATGGAACGAGCAGACTTGGAGGCAGCAAATAAGGCTAAGAGAGCATGTGCTGGTGGTCCAGATGGTTCTGGCTTTCGGGGGTATTTTAAGGGAGCACGAGGGCTAGGGAGGGAGTACTTCTGTGGTTTGCAGTGGGCCAGTGCAAAGCTTTGCCTCCCAGGATCTGGAAACTCTCTCAGTTCCCTCTGGCAGATACAAACTGGTGGGCTTCCAGTAAGGGTCGCTCAGGAAAAGACCCCACAGTTCATATTGCCCCTGGAGCATGGCAGCTACCTTTACTCTGCTGAAATGAAATGAGCTAATTTGTTTCCCATCAGACTAATTGCACGTGGTTTATTATAGAGACTATTTGGTGCCCTGTTCTGAAGACTGTTTGTTCCGGACAGCATGTTTTAGAATATGTTTGTATATGCTGGCAAATTTTTCAGGTTGTGGTTGGTTTTTTTTTTTGGTTGTTTTTGGGGGTTTTTTTTTTAGAGGTCACCTTGGGTTGAGGAAAGTTTAAAGAGCTGCAACAGCTAAATAGATACAAGAAATTCAAACAAATCCTGAAGGTGGTTGGACTGTGGAATTCTTTTCAGCTTTTCAGTCTGAACTTCCTTAAATTTGCCAAATTACTGAACTGACTCATTTACATCTGTATTCTAAGGCCTGCCTGGCTTTATTGCCTACAGCTGCCTTAGAACTTTCCAGGTTTTCTTAAATTACAGCATTTCATTAAAATTATCCTTGTACTATTGCCTTAGTTTCTTCTTACTGTGTCATGTCATTCTGACCTAAACCTGTTTCTCAAATTCTGGAGCTAAAATAACTACTGCCATTGTGTAGTTCCCTCTGCTTGTGAGATTCATGTTGCCTTTCCCTTGTCTGTCTAAATGAATGACAGACATTTTTGCAGTGGCTGGTCAGTGGTTTTATGCTGCATAGCACAATAGGACCTCAGCTTTGGTCCTCAGGCTCTGCCGTGATTAACGTCGTAACATTCCTGGAGGCTACTGGATTATTCTGCTGGCAAAAGATAATTCTGCCCTTTCTGTGCTGAGTCTTTCTGCCTGTTCTGCAGTTCTGCATGCTGTCCTCTCTGGGTAGCCCCAGGGTTATGAGCCACTGCCGTATCCTTTTCCTTCCATGGTAAAATCTTCTATTTGTCCTGTAGACCACCATGTCTCCCGCTATACTGTGATACTATAGTGTGATACTACAAGTGTGAAAACACTTGTCAGCTCATTCTGGTGAACCACTGTTCATGATTTCTGTTACTCTCTGCCTCTGAACCTGTAGGAGCTGTTTGGCAGCCGGATGATAATGATCTTTAACATTTGATGTAGTGCCATGTTTTTTGTGTTTGGAATGTACACTGGAAAGAGCAGAAATGAGTTTTGGCTGGAACGTCAGTGCAATCTTGCAGGCAGTAAATAACAAAGACTTTAACAGGAAAAGAGAACCCAAACACTTTGTGTTCTGGGTTGGCTTGTATGAATCAGCAAGTCCTGCATCTGTGTTGCTAAATAACAAGACCCGATTGCTAAACGTAACCCAAATAGTATACCCATGTAGAGGCATAACCCATGGGATTCTGCTCCAAAACTGATCTACAAAAAACATCAAGCTGCCTCCTCTTCACATAGCTGAGCCCTGAGCTGGGACTTTTTCTTTTTAGTATTATTACAGTAATGTGCTTCTTTCTCCTTATGTTTACACTTGTGTTGCCCTTTTAGTCTCTTGTAAAACTGCTGTTAAGTTCATCCTCCTCATTTGTCATACTTTCAGCGGCAAGATCTGCCTCCTTTCACTAACTCTCTTTTCCACTCTATTAAATTCAGGCTTATTGGCCTCCGCAGGACTCTGCGGACAGTTACTGCCAACCACTTAACTGTTAGCTGAGTTAAACGTAAAATCTTTTTGTCTTTCCAAGCAAATCTGGGAACATTCTGACAGCTCATACAAGCTGTTTGCAAGCCTATAGTAGATTTAATTGCAAAGATAAATTATTAGATTATACTTTCCTGTAAAATATCCAGAATTATTTAATCCTTGTATCTGGGTATCTGAGACTAGGGAGGAAAACAAGATGAGGCAGAAGAGAGCTCATTCTTCTGGCAGAAGGAAAAGAAACTCTATTTGAATTGCATACGCTTTGTCTTCCAGATGTTGCCGCAAACTACCATGCGAGTTTGAATGTGGTAAGTTTGAGCAGCATGTTATGTAGTGCATACACTAGGCATGAAATGGTGGAGATGAACCTGTCTTTGGAAGGAGGAGGAGCTCCTCTGTGGCTCTTGTGCCAGAGCTCGTAGGCCTTGTGGGTAGCTTTATTCTCTCTGACATGGCTCTACTCCTTTTGGGACCAAGCTCTTACCTCAGCGTGGCACACTGCTGTGCGTGTGTGCCAGGTTGTCTCGGCAGCAGCTTGAGGTCCTTGCACAACGTTGCCTTACATAATGTGGATGTGCTGTAAGGTCTCTGACCTCAAGGTAGGTTAGAGCATCCGTTGGTTTTCATGTTGTATTTATCAGTTGCATTCATTAATCAGAGGGAGGTGGAGTCTATCTAACGCATTGTGACCGTCCTGAAGGACAACCCTGTGCATTGCAGAAGAGTAAAACCACATTTTATTAACGAATAACAGAAATGCACAACAATGATGGA
The DNA here is from genome assembly GCF_965638725.1 of Aptenodytes patagonicus. Lineage (NCBI taxonomy): Eukaryota > Metazoa > Chordata > Aves > Sphenisciformes > Spheniscidae > Aptenodytes > Aptenodytes patagonicus. Next base: position 69,047,977 of record NC_134953.1, on the reverse strand, counting down.
AATCCTTGTAAAGTGACCATGGTACTAATATAACAGAGGCTATAAGTGCTAAGGATCAGCCTCATGGGAAATTTCTAAATGTCGAATCCTTTGCTGTCTTTGCTATTTCTTCTCACAGTTTTCATTTACAGATGCTCTGAATTATGCTGGTGAGGAGGGAAGAGAAGCTCTTACTTTGTTGTCTTTCAATTTGCAGACAACTGGCAAAGCCTTTTGACCACGGGGGAAGAGAAGAGGTTTTCTTCTCGCCTGTGTCAGTTAAGCATAGTGTTTTAGTCCTCTAGTTTGGAACTAGGCGGAAAATGAAAAGACTAATAATGGGAATTCTTGTAAGGTGCTAATTTAATGTGGTTTGTCAGTGTTTTCTGCAGTGCTTGTTTGTATCATCTGAATTTAATTGATGCATCTCTGAATTTACTGTCTTGGTTTGCCAGGGGGTAATAAAAAAAAAAAAAGCCCAGTAGTTATGTCTGTATCTGGAAGACTGAAGGGGAAGCTAGAATAATTCAGTTACAAGTATAAGAGCTCTGCCTGCTGGGACCCGTGCCACAGAAAAGTATAGATTTCTTTTCATTTCTTTCTAAAGGAGTACATCTCCTGCAAGTGCTGTAAAAAGTAGTTATAGAAGGAAGGAAGCTAGCTGAAGTACCAGAGCAATATTCAAAGTGCGTGTGTCACTCTTGCAAGCACTAGGAATTATGTACGAAAATAAGCATTAGCACAGCTATGTGGAAGCAGTCAGTATATTTCATAGCGGACTAATAGTCTATTAGTACTTCTGGTGACATTTCTGCAATATCTAAGGCGCTTATAAGTGCATCCATTATGGATTATGCTTCAAAAAGGGGACATTTGTGGGCATGGATCCCCCACTGCAATGTAATATTAATGTTAGTTTTTAAAAATTATTTAAAAAGAGAGAGAAGAATGTGCCCAATGAAGCCATAACTCAATAATTCTTTGCTGTGTGCATGAAGCTTTATAGTGCTGTGGCATAAATGTGCTAAGAAAAAACGCATAGAAAATATTTTCACAAGCTGACTCTGGATTCTTTTGTGATCAGTTTCAAATCTTTGACTTTAAACCAACATTTCCAAAGTTTAGTCTATATCCATGTTTTATGTACCTTAAAGTCTGATTTTTTAGCTATATATGCTACAGAGCTGTAAGAGCTGAACGCATTCAATACCTCTGAAATCTAGGCCAAAGTTTTTTAGACTTATTTTACTTAAATCGACTTAGAAAACTGAACTCTGGGTATCCTATTTTGAAAATGTTGACCTCAATCACTGAAAGTTACTAACGTACAAAATTTCACGCTGAGATGGAAAGGCATCCTTCATGCTGCCCGTCCCTTCAAATGATGTAGCGGGGTAATGGCTGAACTGTTCTGATAAAACTTATCTCAAAACAGTTTCTGAGTCAGTCTTGTCGTAGGACTATTCAAGAGAAAATAGTCCGAGAAAGTTACAGATGGTTTAGGAATAAATGTAACAGACTTGGTGCCTACTTCACAAGCAGGCAAAGGATTAACTTCAGCTTTTCTTCCTCCTTCATTCGGATAGGGAAGGATAATGAAGTAAGGGCTGAGCAGATGAAGGTACTTCCAGAAGAAGATAACAGGGCCTGCTCTAGGATGGCTGCTGGGAAGCAGGAGGGGCAAATCTCTGGATGAAGGGCAGTTCCATGCCCTGTGAATTAAAGAAGCAGCAGCGGTTCGTGGGTTTGACAGCCTTTGCTAAATCACTGAAACGTGGTGTTTGTGTTGTCAGGAACCTTGGCTTCATCAGAAGGATTCTGCCCAGGATTGTTACAGTCCTAAGTGAGCTACCCACTTTTTGGATGTTCACAGGCTCTTTTATGCCTGGGAGGCTCTGGCCTCTAAGACCTTTTTGGACTCAGGCTTTGATAGTACTTCTGGAGAATAAAACCTACCATCTAGCTGCCAGTGTAACCCAAGTGCTGACTGCTATTTCTTTTCTTCAGTCTCTTGCTTAATACCTTTTGCCAGATCAGCTGGGCTCGATGCTGAAATAATGTAGAAATGAAACCTCAGATCACATAAATGAAAGTCCCTATTGCTCCCATGGTGTGTTTGGATTCAGGAAACGTCCTGCTTTGTGCTGGCCAAGATGGTTCATGGCTACAAATTATGAAACCAGATCATGTGTCTGAGCTGCATCATTTACAAATTTCTGGCCTCTCTGCTAATCGCTACATGTTTCATAAGGTTATTGAGAGCTATGACTAATAGGGGAATTGACAGATTGTTGAATTGTTAATTTGACTTGAGAACAAACGTGAAGCAGCTTTCCTATTTATACTTATTAGTTTTATACGTTTATAAGTTTATATTAGTTTATAAGTTGCACGGTTTCCGTAGTTTGTCAGAGGACTGTGCTGAAAAGTTGCTCTAAAAAAAAAAATCAAAACATTAGGGAGGAGTAGTTGTCACTTTTACTATCCATTTCCTTTACAACACAACATTTTGCAGCAATGCCATAATGTGCACGCTTGCTGGACATGCTGGGCTTTCTTGTTCTTTTAATCTCTCCTCTGTCACTGTCCTTTCGTCCTTGCCTGCAGCAGTACTGCTGGCTGTATGATAGTCCTGAGTCTCCCGATACAGTTCCCCATTGTGTCGCAGAGCTCTGATGTTAACTTATTTATCAGTCCTACCGCTTCACTTAAACTGCGAAGGTGTTAGATAGTGTGAGTAGATATTGGGCATTTGCATACTTAGGAGACCTTTGATTAAACTGCAAATATTGAGACTCGCACTTCCCCATTTTGCTTAATTAATTTCTCTTCTTCAGCATCAACTGAATGCTTTCCTTATATCTGTTCTGCAGGAGGCATCAAATTTGTACAGGCAGCCTCAGTTCAGAGTAAGAGTCTAGGGATTTACACTTAAATACATGCCTCGATGGGTCAAATTATCCTTGGGTGTTTTATGCCAGGTAAATATGCCCATTAGCAATGGGATAACATGAAAGCTACAGATTTACGGTTCTGTTGAATGGCAAATTTAAGCTGTGATTTACGGAGGATGAAATCCTGTAGTCATATGCATTAATCCAGTTTTCACAAGCTCTTTCTGGCCAAGCATTAGGTCAGTGGAATAGCTATTGGTATTGGCCAAATTAAATGCCTTTTTTCTATTTTGTAATCTTATCACTTGATTAGGCTGATTGAGGTCAGAAAGGATTACAGCATTTGTATAAAATGGAGTTTTAGCAGACCCTTGTTTCTGAGATTTGACCTGGATAGGAATTGAGCTCTTGCAACTTTAATGTTCCTTGCCCCATGGGGAGAAGGATCGCAGAATCACTGACTAGGTGGGGTGGCCAGGGACCTCTGGAGATGGTCTAGTCCAACCCCACTGCTCAAAGCAGGGTCACCTGGGACAGGTTGCTCAGGGCTATGTTCAGTTGGGTTTGAATATCTCCACAGATGGAGGCTCCACAACCTCTCTGGGCAACCTGTTCCTGTGTTTGACCACCCTTGCAGTAAGTTGTTTTTCTTATTTTGAATGGAATTTCTTGTATTTCAGTTTTTTCCTATGGCCCAGTACATTGGGCACCGCTGAGAAGAGTTTCTCTGCCTTCTTGACCGCCCCTATCAGGTATATGCACATTGATAAGAGCCCCCTGAGCCATCTCTGCTCAAGGCTAAACAATCCCAGCTCTCCCAGCCTCCCCTCATATGGCAGATGCTCCAGTTCCTTAATCATCTTAGCTCATTGGACTTGCTCCAACATGTCCATGTCTCTCTTGTAGTGGGGAGCCCAGCACTGGACCCAGCCCTCCAGCAGTGCCTCACCAGTGCTGAGTCGAGGGGAAGGATCCCCTCCTTCGCCCTGCTGCGAGCCCTCTGCCTAATGCAGCCCAGGATGCTGTTGGCTGCCTTTGCTGCAAGGGCGCAATGCTGGCTCGTGTTCAACTTGTCCACCAGGACCCTCATCTTTGCTTGTCTTACAGTCTCTGCTCCTTCTCAGCGATACCTTGAATAAAGGCCTCATTCATCTTCGAGTTATCTTTCTTCCTTCGGTTTCCTTAATTACACCCTTGCTAATCATTTAAAAAGAACCCCACTGATTAAGAGGTAGAGTACCATGGAAGCTATCACTAAAACTAGTTGGAGGGCTTATTCTTCTTCATGCTTCTGCCCATAGTATCAGCAAGTATTTTTTGAAAGTTAGTTTAAATAGAGGCATTTTGTTTTCATTTGTACAGACAGGAAGGAGGTGGGGGATAGACTGTATCCCATTCAAGCCTTAGCTCTCCTCCGTGTTGTGGGTTTGTAAATCTGCCCTCCTATCTTTTTGCTTTCAAGTCCCGTACACTTAGGAGCCAACTTCAGAACAGTAAAATCTCTCTGAAGCAGTGTCTCTGGTCTCTCTCACTGCTAAACTAATGAGCGCTAAATCACCCGTCCTGCACTGTATACATCTAGGAATTTTAAAGAGGCTTAAGAATGTAATGATTGAGCTGCTAACCAAAATGTGCAGCCTCTCATTAAAATCAGACTTCAAGCTGCAGGAACAGAAGGAGCAAATATATTACCTCAACTTGCAAGGGGACTTGAGAAACCACAACACAATAAACTTGCTTACCAGGAAAACTCTTTAAAAGGAATATTAAAAATAGACTTCTAAACATTTAGATGAGCATGGTATGACACAGACCAGCGCAACTCCTATAATTGAAAATCATGCAGTGTGAACCTATTTGAAGTTTTACTATGTACGTAGTGGCTCAAATCTCACAATTCATTGCCCTTTTTTTTTTCTGTGACCTGTTGTATTGCTTATGACAACTCATTTGCTTTCCTTATATTACCTTATATCTGCTTCTTTTCCTCCATTGACAGGTGATGTGTTCTCCCTGTCCTCTTTTTATTTGCCACTTATTCCTTTGCCTCTCTTGTCTTCCACCAGGTCTACCCTGGCTCACCCCACAGTGTACTGCTGTTCTTACCCTGCCAGAAATCTGGGACCAGTCTGACCTCTCCTGTGTTATAAATGGATTCTCTCTTCCTTCACTTTTGTACTCTTCCTAGCAAAACTGCTCTAACCACCCACCGTGGCCACAGAGATAAATGCTTTATTGTGTGTGACTTGCCCTCAAGCCCTCTTCAGTATTTGTTGCCCATAGTCTCACTGCTCTCCCCTCCAAATGAGAGAGAGAATGACAATATTCAGCACAACGTTTTTGCCTTCTCGTCCCCTAACTTGCTTTCTTTTCCTCTTCTACAAACTTTTTCTCATTCCTCGTCAGGTCTTTTCCTGAAGTTTCTGCACTTCTGCTTGCTTGCCTGCTCCCTTACAGGGGATCTGTAGGGGATCTTTGGCATCTGAAGAGTTTACCTCTCCACCGTAGAGAATACTTGTCTTTTATCCTGTTGCACTAGTGATTGCCCTCCTCCCTTCATCTCTATGCTGAAGGATAACACTCCATTCATGTCCTCGAGCTTCTCTCTTCCAGTTCCATCCTACATTGCTTCCAGTACAGCTTACACTTTGAAGGCCCTCAGCTTTTGAAGGCCCCTGGAAACTTCTTGACAGAGGTTCTGGTGGCTTCTTTGTAGGCAGTCTTTGACTTCTTCACTGCTAAGCTGCAAGGCCTGTCTCAGATGGGTTCCAAGCAGAATTTAGAGGTGCAACTCTGAAATACGGTTTTAAAAAGTAAATTCTCTAGTCCCAGTCACCAGAGCGCCTGTCCCGTGGTCTATGTAATCTTGTGTTTACCGCTTCCCTTGTTATATCTTCTTAGTTCTTCAAATCACAAACCGGTGTCCAGCCTGCCTTGTCACTATACCATACTCTGGCAACTCTCCATTCTCGCCTGTTGTATACCGTGACCTGCACAGACCAGCATCCTGATCCCACACCCCTTAACACCATGAGCATGTTTTCCCCACTGCACTTTTCCACTACCTTCCACTTTTCCCAGCTGTGGCCCTCGTTCCCTGTCTCTTAACCTTCTCTTGCCTTTTCCTTACCTGGAAGAGCAAATTCTGGCATGGCATTCAGTGCTGCTGAGGTGTGGTACAGCAGGAACTGCCCTAATGCAGTAGTAGTTTAGTGAATATCATCAGATCCGCAGGAATTGCGGTGTGTAGGCAGTGTTTCAGGCCGTTCCTGGAGATGAGCTGATGTGATGTAACTTTACAGGAGAGGGTGGAAGAAGCACTATGACAAGTGATTGCTTAAAACTGATAGTCTTTTAGGTTGTTCCAGCCAACAGCCTTTACCACTGTCAAGCTGGCTCTTCTCAAAATGTTGTTTTCCCCTTACTTATTTGTCTCCTCTCTTGTTCTCTCACTGCAACACTCCTTCACAGGTCCTTCAGAAGCTCTTTCACGCCCAGCTCTATCAAGCTTCCTCTAGGAGGAGACCCACAGAGCTCAGGCCTTGGTCCTCTGCTCTTCCTCTTTTACTCCTTGCTAAGAAGAGGTAGTGGTAGAGCAGACCTGCGTGTCTGCACGCCTACTTCAGACCTGCTTTCCAATCTACTCCAAAACAAAAATTGTAGCTTGTCTCTTTAGGAAGGATGGGTTCTGTATGAGCGAAAATGTGATGTGTTTAGTTTGCAGAGAAAATACCATGGGTGTGTGCAACTTAGTGAATGGCAGAAAAGTAGTAAATTGCATTAATATTAACTCTTCTTGGCTCTCAATTAAATGGAAATAGACCACGTTTCAAACTGGTCTAACCTTATAGACTTTACTGAGACAGGATCTGAATAAGAGATGCATCATCGTATACTAATACAAGTAATAAAATGGCTATAGTAACAGCAGATTTTTTTTAAATGTAAGAATGTGAATTCTTGCTGTTTAATGCATTGATTTTGAAGCTGATGGGGGTTGGGAAGAGACTGTATCTCTGGTCAGTTTATTCCACTGTGGCTTAGTACAAAGTTATTTTACTTTTGTGGGAAGTATGTTGCTGTTTTTTGTTTTAGGTGGGATTGCTTATCTGATTTGGTGTAGCCTTGATGCTTGAAGTAATACATGTGCTACTGTCATGTAATTGAGTAAAAACATGTGCAGCTGCACGCATCTTATTCATAGCATTTTTCCAAATTTACCAGCTAATCTAATCTCAGTTAATTGGTTGAGTGATTTCAGTGTCTACCAGAGGTAATTCGTCAACACTTCCCACACAAGACTGGGTCTTAAGTCATTATTGTTGGATCAAAGCATGCATATTACTGCACTTCCCGCAGGTTAGTAGAGACAACATGGGAATGTGCAAGGCATAGCTGTGCAGAAAATGGAATGGGAGAGTGTCTCTATGGTCACCTACTTTTGTGCTGTCATGTTGAGACTCTGAAATTGCGCAGTTGGCCAGGGTTGCAGTAGCACTTCTCTTCTTCCTGTGCCTGACTTGTTTACGTGCCAACTCTTTGACAGCTGCAGAACATTGCTACAGAGGCAGTTTTCTTGTGTCTGAGCTTTATTCCCACGCTAGCTAGTGGGTAAAGAGGAGTAACATGGCTGTTTGTCATTTGTGTCTGGACAGACTTCATCTCCTTATGAAATACGTCTTTTTGAAAGCTAGTGTTTTATTCCTTGTGTGCAGCTGCTGAAGAACATTGGCCAGCTCAAAAGAGCAAGAGAGGATCTCCTTGAAGCGGTTGATAGCTGCCATAACTGCTGCTTCTTGTTCAGTGCAGTCTGTGAACATAGTGACTTCATGTTCTTCGCCGGCTGGAAGCCCAGACCACTTCCTGAGCGTGCCGTCGTTTCTGTGCCTGTGCACTGTTTCCCAGAAGGCAGCTGGGGCTCATTGTATGTGGATGGCCCTTAGGTCCTTTACAGGTACTTCATTTCTGGTGCTCCTGTTGGGAACTACATTGTGCAGAGAGAGATTTTCAGTCATATGCGATAAATCTGAAACTTCCCAGCCATCTACAGCTTCCAAACATCTTAGGGAAAGCTGTCCTGTGTGAACCCAGGGGGAGGCTGGACTCCTTAAGTGGTGGGAGAGGGACTACTGCCCGCAGTACTCTCCGATCTTAAAAGTTGTTAAGTGGTCTGCCAGGCCAAAGAGGGGTAGTTGCTCACCTAGAAGGTGAGAACAAGTGGCTTGAGGTAGACACTAGGGAAGCCAGTTGAGAGCTTTGGGAGATACAGTCTGAGGAACTTGTAAGGAACATAAGAAATGGATTTAAAGGCTTCTACTGCACAGAGATAGAGTGTGCTTCCCAGATGAGAGCTGCATGAAACAAAACTTCTTGAAGCTTGGTAACATCAAATCCCAAAGGCAGAATAAGGGAAGACCTTGAGGGCAGAGGGGAATTGAGAGGTAGGAGGTGATGTGATTGCTGAGGCAGCTGGATGTGTAACAAATGGGATAAAAACATATGTCCCTGTTAGCGTCTGAGGGGAAGGAAGCAAGAGAGCAAAGGGAGATCTGATCTTCTGTGGTGGGTCTTCTGGCTGAGCTGCGCTGAACTCTCCCTTGGCTTTTACTACAGGGAAGAGAGGTAGAAGGGAAAAAACACTGATACAGTCTTTCTGCATAATGTGTTTCTACTTCCATGCATCAGAACAAAAAAGATTCAGTTCTTCGTGCATCAGGTCATGTACCTGGGCAACTCCTTGCCAAAGTATGTGACGGCTGCAAAATGTCTGTATGAATTCTAGGGGAGTCTGGACAAACATTTGGAGGAGAGATCCATTGCTGGGAGGGAAAGGGGGGTTGCTGATTAGACACACCACATCAAGCTCAGGAAATCCACTCAGCTGAAAATGTTTGAAAGCTGTGTGAATGTTAGGGAGGAAATATTTTATCTCTTTGCCTTGTTCTTGCTTTACCTTGGACATCCGTTTATTGCCATTTTTGGAAAAGAGATTTTGAACTCTGATCTGACCCAGCACAGTCTCACTCACATCCTTAGGTAGGATTTTCCTTACTGCTGGGCAAGCAAGCTGATGAATTCTTAAAAAAATAATCCCAAGCTAAAAATCAAGCAACACTTTTTTTTCCTCCCTCAGAGACAACCAATTCTGATGCAGTAACTGAAATTACCAAGAAAACACACATCTCTGTTCTGGGGTTAGTGTTGATGGTTAATGCTTGCACAGCTCAGTGCCTCGAGATCGCTGCCCTCAGAGTCCAGGCTCTTCACATGCATTTCAAGAAATGCCCATGATAGCTTTCAGTGGGTGATAACAGTAAGCAAAGCAGGCAAAGTTTGTTCAGATTTGTGCTTTGCAGCATTAAGCACACTCTTGATATCAAAAGAAGAAGTAAGTAGCCATGGAATGAAAGCTCACACTAACTGTTACAGATTCTCCAAAGCTGTGCTGGCCACGGGCAGGTTTGGAAGCAATTTGTTGATACTGCTGCACATTAGCCTATTCTTATTTCTACTAGAGCTGCTCTTGTATTTTTACTCCTAATTCCTATTCTCAGTATGGGAGATACTAATCCCTATAACTAGGGATGCCATTTTTCAAAGGTTAGCTGCTAAAAGTTGACAGGAGCGGACCTGTTTTGTTGCCTCTGAAGCTTGGTATCACCAGAGGGGCTGTCAATTTGATTCACTTCGTGACTGGCCAAGATATTAAAGTGAAAACCATTGCTGCAGAGCATGTATCAGGCTGTTGCGGTGGAAAAAATGTGCACTGGGAATATTCAGAAGTAATTACTAGAAGATAAGTATGGTAACGAGTGACCTGATTTGTTCAGAAGACAGGTTACTATGCAGTTTCTGTTGAATCCAACAAAGTGCTGATAGTCTCTGAAGCTTCAGTAATTTGTAGGCTTAAGTTTAGACAGTGATGTTTACACAGCATTGACGTGAGAATCTGCAGGTTTTACAATTGTGTTGCTTGTGAACTTCACTGCCAAGTACACTTAGTCTGCAACTCAGGAAAAACAAAATGTCCAACGGAAAGGAAAGGTACAATTCAGGAGGGCTGAGCATGAGCGTTACAGAGGCAGAGAGAGTAATGTGGGATGATATTGTACTGTTTTCTCGCTCCATGGTTGTCTGTCTGGAGTCTGTTTGAACGCTTGCCCAAAGAACACCCATAAATACTTGTGGGAAGTTCTTCTTTCGGCCAACAGCATTGCTGTTTTGCTGGCTAATGAAAATCTGCTGCTTCTCTTGTCATTGAGATCAAGGGATACTCGGCTAAAGTAGTCCTTCAACTTTTCTATTTAGACAGGGAAATTTAAGAGTATCCTGAATTAGATGGGGTTGTGGGCTTTAACTTTCTGTAAACTACTCTAAGCTAATATGGGGAAGCTGTTTTTAGAAAAATAACTATTGGGGGGAAATTTGGAAGGGCAATCAAAATGTTTTCTGGGATTTTATTACAGCTTTCAATAATAATAAATAATAATAATAATAATACTTATTATTAAGGAACTTTATTTGGTAGCTTGAACCATAGCTTTCTTGTTATTTCTTCTGTTGTGCTTCAGTAAGTTCAAAGAAGTGACTAAGTATTTGTTGATTTATTGGAGGGTAGAAGTACTTAAGACGATAAGATATTAGAAATAGCTGGTGATTAAGATTACTCATTATTTGTATTATGGTCTTCGTTTTCTTTTGCCAGTACATTCCAAAGCTTTCACTTTTTAGGCTGTGAGCTTTCATGACTTTTTCCAGTTTTTCTTACCAAGGTGATTGTTTTGTTAAAAGTAAGATTAAACGAGAACAAAATGACTGCAATTTGTCATTGTAGCGGAGAGATTTCTTGCACCGTCACACCAAGCATGTCTGCTTCCAAAATGTCTGGAGTGAAAAGTTTAATACCTTCATGGAATTAGTTTTAAAACTTTCAAGAAGTGGAATGAAAACATGAACACCTTCTTTATGACAGATGTAAATTGTAAGTAATTTTTTGTGGAGCGCTTGAATACTGTAATGGTTGTGTAGGCCATCTAAGTAGTTAGGCAAATATAGGTGGGCAAACAAAAGGATGAGAAAATAAACCAAAACCGGATGATGCTAAGAAAATACAGTGAACAGACTGAATTCCAGGCTGAGGCGGAGAGTAAGTTCTTTTGTAGCTCCCTGATGGATCCGTGGAGATGCTGGGTTACAAGGTCACTCTCTGTACTGTGTTCCACCCACTCACGAAGGGTATGGAAAAGTCCTGGGTGTGGCAGGATTTCTGTGTCAACTAGCAGTGCGGCACACTGAAACTGCTTAATATTGGGCCGCCTGAGGGGGTCAGCGGGAGAATATCAATGATAGGAGCTAACTTACTGATGCTTTCTATGAAGGCTGAACGCAGTTCGCGTGATTAAACGTTGCTACTGGGACAAAAGTAGTGGATCAGCAATGTTCACTGCTCTTTGTAATATTCAGGAGCGAATACAAATGCCAATGATGAATATGCCTGCAGCATTTCTTTGGTTTGGAATTTGGGATCACTCAGGCTGTATTTTGCCCGTGTGCTATAGCTCCCTTTGATAACAGCCAAAAGACGTGTAACTTTAACTTTCACCGTTACGTCTTGTTTTCTTTCCCACAGCTGTAGGAAAAATGCTTGCTTTATCAAGGGTACTGAAAGAGAAGGCATGTTTGTGTGGGTTTTTTATCCCGTCATTTTCACCATAACCATTTCCTTTCGTAGCTAATAATATTTAGTATTTATTTCAGTGACTTACATAAATCTCAAATGCATAAACCAGCAGCATCCTTTTTTCTACTGGCTTTTCTTGCAGGAACTTGTTGAAATGAACTATCTCATTGAAAAGCTCCATTCCTGGAATGTGGAGGACTGTTGTACCATTCTTCAGGTGGTGCAATAAGAATAATTAGGAGGGTCTCTCTGCTTTGAGTAGTGAATCAGGGGGGATATCAGTTCCTCCAAAAGTTTTATAGCGTTTTGGAGAAGATGCTTTTAAGAACTTCCTTTGTGCTTCAGGTATCAGTCCTTTGAAGTTACTGCCGTGGGTGCCGTTGTTGCTGCACAGTCTGTTGCCAGATGCATGTTGAACTTTGACTTGGGGACACAACCGAGCACAGGACCCAGGTCGGAGGATGCCAGTATCCTTCTGGCAGTGCTGGCTGGAAGGATAGCTCTTATTTTTTGCATCTGTGTTGCAAGCAGGACAGGAGAGGTCAGCATGGTTCACGGTTCTTTTCTTTGTCAGAGTAGTCAAGTGGCACCTCCAGTCGCTTCTTCCCTGTCTAATCTCTAACTCAAGCCAGACGCTTTCTGTGTGGGATGATGAAGAAACGATATAGCTGTCTGTGCTGTCTACTGTTTGCAGTTTTCTCCACTGCACCCTCTTGTTCCTTGAGTCAGTAAATCCTTTTGGTTTTGCCAGGTGGCCTCTTACATGGAAACTTTATTCAGTGTCTGGTCCTACACTGGTCTGGTCTGATGCCTTATCTCTGGAAAGAGTACCCAGAAAGAGGTTTTACAAGCTCAGTGTCTTACCCTGGTTTTGATAAAATACTTGTTTATTTTTAAAACCATGGGACCAAAGGAGAGAAAGTTATATTAAACAGTGCTGATACTATCTGGACGATTTTAATGCATGTTGCTTCACAGATAACTCTTAGGCTAAGGGCTGGAATTAATAAGGTGACAGAGGAGACAGAGAATTACATGAAACTGGGCACAGGGTCCATGTCTCCCATATCAATCATTCTCTCGTTACAGAGGGACCTGCTGGCACAGGCACCTGGGGGGAAAAGCCCCCTCTGAAAACACTCTTTCCACCTGGGATGCATGTTTTGGCCTTTTTTTGCCTAGGTTCCCAGTCGGAGCCTGTGAGATGCAAAAATCCTTGGAAGTTTTTGCATCTGGTTAAAGGAAGAAAAAGCCTCTGTCTGAACCTTCAATAGTAACAACTGGCTGCACTACAATGTGAAGTCTGTTGTGCAGCAGAGTAACAGAAACACATCTGGAATTTTTCCTGTTGGGATTGATATGAATCTCATTAATAGCAGCTTTGTAATCTATTTGTAACTGTTTCTCAGTAAGTGATATTATTCTAATATTAGTGGGGGTTTTTTTTAATACATTGTACGAATGCATATCAGGTGGCTGTACCTGGGAGATGGCACCTAAAGTTATATTATCCTGTTTCACTTAATAGAAGGAAAAAAGCTTATTCTCTGGTCAGATGAATTACACTGCTTTGACTACTAGGCAAGCTTGAAAATCACACAACTGTTTCTGAAACAACTTCCTACAAGAAGGAGCATGCCAAGGTCAATTGTTTAGGCATTAGGAATTTGTGCAATGGAGAACATTTCTACCCTCACTGGTTTTTTAGTTAGGATGTCCACCTTCTGAATGGTGCAGACTATGACGTGGCTTCCAACCAAAAAGCCTTGTCCAATTTCAAAACGTTAAGAGAGAACTCTGCTTGCCCAGCATCTCCCATACTTTCAGTCCCTTCTTGTTTGCACTGCAGAGTTCGTTCTTGTTTCTAGTTCATATCTTCCTGTTTTCTCAACGAAACTGTAGACTTGATTTCATATTGTCATTGCTATGCCAGTTTTTTGTCAAACCCAGACTGTGATGACTTAAAAAGAAATCTTCTGAAAATAACTGACAGAAAAATTCTAAAAAACATCACAATGGACTATCCATGTGATTGTCTTTGAGCATCAATTTATATAGTGTACAAAGAAGTTGAACAATTTATTTCTTGTCTGTGTTTCTTTGCATTTAATTATTTGCCTGTCTTGTGTGCTGTAGGCAAGTATTGGTGCAATAGCTTCTACAGACTTTTTTCCCCCCTCACTTTTACTGTTTTGCTTTCATTTCCTGTTTGTGTCTGAAAGCAGGCTTGTCCTTTGCCTGCATTTTCATTGGGGAGGCTTTCTCTGGAACACCTTAAAGTCACTGTTGGGAGTTGCGCTGATGAGAATTGCAACCTACAAATATTCAGTAACAATGAGTCAGGACAGAAAATGCGTGGTTTGAAAATAATGGTTTCTTTTTATTTTTCCTCAGGTTTCTGAGCCTTTATTAGTTATTGAGGTCTCATTTCCAACGATAAGGCTAGGAAAATATTTTTTATTTGTTTTGGTTTTTTTTTAACGTGAAAGCTGAGATTCTCCCAGGGGTGTGATATGAGGAACTGGGTCCCATAGAACTTTTCGGAATATTGGACTCCATGTAAGAAAATCAGAAGAGCTGACAATACCTCTTTTAATGCCATGGTGTGTACTTCGCAACAGTTTAATAATTTCCATATCATCTTAAAAGGAATTTTTTGTCTAGGTTCTGAAATGGCATTGATCATTCTGGAAGAATATGAGCCTTGAAAAAATTAAGACTATTCGCTCGCAGAACAACCCACCTGTTTAAGTAACGATGCTTGAAGCATTGACATTTCTTCTGCCGGCATCCTCACTCTAGTAAGACTTATGCAGGAAATTTTTGCTCCAAGCAGATTTTTGACCTGGATAAGAGCAATGTGCCAGAGGTGAATGAACATCAGGCATTCAGGAACCAAATGAATTATGAAGTCCAGTCCCCTGCCTATGCAGACACCAAATTATAGAACCCCTTTCATAAACTGACCAAGCTTCACTTCAAGTAATTTGTTTTGCACTTTCCTGTCTTCCTCAGTTTCCATCCCAAGGCTGTTTTGGAGCTTACCCATTGTAAACGTTAGTGACCTTATTTTCATCTTCAGCTGGCTGTATCATGATCAGGTCATACTCATTTGTCTTTTGTGCCTATTTGTTCGTCAGCTTCAATAGCTCTCTTCCTTCCATGCTGCATCCCCTGTGCTGTACGTAGGCAGAGCAGTCGCATCTGTTCTGTGCTTGTGCTTGGCTGTGCTGAACAATATGTGCATTTTTAGTTTAGCTGATGGTTGAAGGCTCTTTTTCATCGTTGTCCTATTCTCTAGGACCAGTTTCTTTTCAGCTTTCTTGATGTACATGCACAAAAACTATATGTGCTGTTTGTTCTTGATGGAAGAATTAAGTACTCCAGGCTCCTTCTGCAGTGGCATTATTACTTGTTATGAAGGCCACTAAAGATTTTACTATTCCCTTCAATGCTTTCAACTATGAAAATTGCTCTGATACAGTAGGATAACCTCAAGATAGATAAATACATTAAATAATGTGGTAGGAGGAAACAAGATCAGAGGCTTTTGAAACAGTGAAGTGCAATTTGATGTGCTCTACCATAAGATTGCCGGCAGCTCAGGACAGTCAAACATGCTGATGGTGGCAGGAATGAGCAGTGGGTGCGGAGGATTGCTGGCAATGGCATGGCTGTGGATTAACTTTTCTCTGCAAGTAGAATAAAGAGAACAGTAAGATGACTTCATAAAAGCAAAGTTCAGTCACTGCGTTTTAACAGACTGCTCAATTAGTATCTATGACGAAAGACAACAGGTCAGTGATGGAAACTGTGCCCATCATCTGCAGTCTTCTGGAATGTATGTTAGATCTTCACCAGAAAAATCAGATTCCCCGCCTTTTGGGAGTGCAATGTTGCACAGCAGCAATTAGCCTAGGTGACTGCTGTCCTATTCTTTTTCATGAGAAACAGCAGTCTCCTTCCTGTCCCCGTGGAACGTGAGGAGGAACATAATTGTGCTAAACTGGCCAACTGGCAGAGCTGCTGGCTGGCATCTTCCGTGTGGGTTGACTCTTTCTGCTAGGGGGGAGGATTGGACCCTTTCTCCTTCCCTCCTCATCTCATTTTTTTATTTGCACAGAAGGCTTTGAAAACTCAGGCAGTAATTACAGTCTGCTTTTGCTCACCTTCATCATGTTTCCAATACCATGTAATCTCATCTATTTGGCTCAGTGCTCCCTCAGAGGCCTTGAACACCCCACCTGGCTTTTGGTAGGAAAAACTAGCTGTAATTTAATCTTGCATCTTTGACAATAACACATGAAAAACAAACTATGACATTGAAATGATGTTAGGAGACTGGTTTTTAAACTAACATTCTATGCTGTCTAGAAGTCAGCTTTTCACCCTTGCACGATTGTGTTTTGGTATTAGAGGGTTCGGTGAATAATGACAAATTTAGCATGTTGTCTTATATGCTGCACCATGAGGCAGGTCAGGACAAAGTTTCTGCCTTGTCTGAATTTTATAGCTGCTTTTTTTTTTTTGCCTTTTTTTCCCCAAAAGGAAGCCAACCTTTAAACCAAGCTTCTTGTTATTTTTGTGTGTGCATGTATGTTTTTTGTCTGAATCGTTTGGGGAATCAGTTGGAAACTCTGAGGATTTGGTTAGAGCAGGCAAACTGATTTCTTTTTGCCTTTAATATTTACAGTTTCTCTCAAAATTTTTCAGTCCCCATAATGATTATTTGCATTATATAGAGACACTCTAGGTAAGCTGTTCAGGGCACTTTGTTAGACCTCATGCATGTCAGAACACAGTTAGCAGGAGGGACTGAGCTGGTGTTAAATCAGTCTTTGGTTTTGTGCCTTGGTGGTGCGTAAGCACAAGATATTAATGACTGCAGAAAGGTTAACCTTTACGTGTCTTCCTGTTTATCACAAAGGTACAGGGTACAAACAGAAAGCAGTCTTGGCAGGCAACAGGCTTGCAAAATCCATGTGCTGCTTATCTACAGTTGTGTTTGTACTGAAATTTGATTACCATATATGAAGGTAAGTACTTCAGAATCCCGAGGAGTCTGAGGGGTAGCTCTTGATTCTCAACTGCAGCAGACTGTACCTTGAGTACTTGGTCACCTCCTAGCAACATTAGCCCAGTGTGAAAATGGTTTTAAAAGAAATAGACCTGTGCAAAGCTTCAGAAGATCATCTGTTGAATTTTCCTTCTTAGAAGTAAGCACAGCTATGACTAACCCATGCTTAATAGATGCAAAGTTGTTCTTATAAATAATACAATAAAATCAGAAACTAATGTAGTTGATGCAGGTTCTGTAACCCATGTCCAGGCAATAGATTTCAATGTGTAATAATCCGAAGCATAAGAAACCTTTTTCTAATGTTTATTTTAAGTTTCCTTTGCTGCATTTTAAGCCCAGGGCTACTACTTCTATTTATCAGGGATATGGAGATAATACCTTTCCCTTTTGCAGCAGCCTCGTAATATTTAACGGCTTATCATGTCCTCTTTCAATTTTCTCTTCTCTAGACTAAACAAATTCATTTCTTTCTAGCTTTCCTCAGAGATCATGTTTTCTAGATCTTAGATCTTTTTCACAGCTCTCCTACGGCCTGTTTCCAGTTTGTTCATGTTTTTTGTGTGAGGCCCAGAACTGGGTATGGTCCTTGAGCTGATGCTTTCTGATCCTGAATAAAGTGGAGTACTTAACAGGTTTTACAGCTGTGATACTTGCATTTTTCAGTCATGATAGGATGTTTATCTTTTCTGCAATAGTATGACAATGTTCTGTGTATGAACCACAGCGGAGAGTATGGAGGCCCTTTATCTTAAAGGGATCTTACGTTGGAGCAGCTGGTCTGGCTCTAAATAGAGCAGTGAGCAGGCAATGGGAAAATGCCTGCACCAATGAGTTTAAACGACCTACTAGGTGATGGAAAGCAAAGAGGGCAAGAAGGCTGATGATGCTCCAGAGTGCCTCAAAGGTACAGAGCAACCATTCCCGGGGGGGAGGCTGGTATAACAGAAAGTCCTGCTACATGGCCTGCGGGTGAGTGGAGGGGTTTTTGTTCAGTGGGCTTTACCTGCCCCTTCCTTCTCTTTGCTTATGGAATAAAGCCTGTTCAAAGGCATTTTTTGGAGTGGCTGTGGCATTTACTGCCCCTTCCTGTCAGAAGGAAGGACCGCGGTTTACACCTCATGGTCCTTCTTGCAGAGCTGCAAAAGAACAAGTGATTACATCAGTTCAGTAATGGACAAAACCCAAATGGCAGAGCTGTTAGGAAAGGGCAGAGAACAAAGCAAAGCAGTGTTGTACCACTGAATAATTCAGTGGCATCTGTATAGAGAATGGCCAAGTAGTTAAGGACTTTTCAGCCTGAAAGGGACAACTGTAGGTACACTCAGGGTCTGTAGACACGAATAGCATGGGAGAAGATGGATAGGGATCAGTGGCTCACTGTCTCTTCCAAAAGAGGGGTCTCAAATGGCAGTGGTAGGGCGCGCTGACCCAGTGTGGCCATTCTTCAGTACAAAGTTGTCTTTACCGTATTGTCTGATTTTCTTCTAGACCATTTCTGCAGTTTGTTAAGATCAACTTAATTTTTGGTCTGATCTCTACTGTTAAAGATTTTCTTCTTGCAGCCATCCATTTTTTTGGCTTTTATTTGCTGATTTAGGAAAATAAGTATGTCGGTTGTAGGATGGGGTTAATCCTTATTAATGCGGTTTCTTAAATTTTTCAGCTGCTTGAGGAATCTTGCTGCTTGGATTTTTGACAGAGGATTAATGTCAATAAGAAATGTGAAATCAGGACATCACAAGCCGCCTCATTCCCTATGCTGTCACACCATGCTGCTCCCCAGAGAAGTGAGGCAAGGGAGAGAACGTACATCTAGGTCTCACTAGGGAAAAAGGAAAAGGTTAGTTTAGATTTTCTCTCCATACTTTTATAAATGCCTCTATCAGAGCTAATTATTCAGTACTAGAGTGCTTTGGTTTGTATTTCAGCCATTTTATTAATAAAATTGGTAGATTTTGTGCCTTCTGTCTAACCATGGATGCTTTTGAGCATAAGCAAACAAAAGAGAGGGTAAAAGTCATGCCGGAACAAATAAGTCATTCTTTTGTGTGTTGGGGGAAGACAAAAAAACAAAGGTTGATTAATCCCTTTTACAAATGCAATGTGCAGGTTATGTACAACATGAGGTTCTAGCACCGTTTGTTTTTTTTCCTTCAGCTTCCAGTTTTTCTTTGCTGCTAATTCTCCCTAACTAAAGAAGAAACAAAAGGGCAGAACGGCTTAAAGGAGGAGGGGGAAAAAAAAAAGGAAGGCAATATTTGAGAAATAAGCACCCAGTGGAGCTTAATGGCTGCCAGTCTGCCTTTCCTTAGTGTCATGACTTCTAGAAACATGGTGGCATCTTCTCCTCTACTCTTTCAGGGACTTGGCCTTGTCTTCCTCCCTCCTTGTTATAGCCAAAGACTATCAATTGGTTTATTTATTTTACTTTCTCTCTGGTCTAGCTTATTCCCTTCTACACATTTATTTATTAATTGCCTTAAAAGCAGCAGGTAGGAGTAGGGAGCAGATTCTAGTCAAGATTAAATGTCTGAAATTGTTCAATAGTTACTTTGATAGAGGCGGTGCTGGTCTAGGATTTGGGCGATACTTTGGGAAGTTAGCTCTGCTGATGTTGAATACCTCAGCACACATCAAAGAGGAGTGGTTGTGAATGGATCTGTGTGTCGAGGAGAGAATGGAAATGGTCGGAAAACTTGGCTGGAGGAGCTTCTGGCAGGCTGGTTCAGCCTTCCAGGTAGAAATGTTTTGGGGTCACAACTCTTCTTACTTGTGAGGGAGAAAATAACTGGAAATGTAATTTTTTGTCGCGTAAGCTGTAATCCCCTAGGCACAAATATATATATATCACACTTTCTTATGTATATAGATTCCTGTTTAAAAATAGTCTTCTGGCAGTACACTTCCTTTCGCTGTGTGCAGTGACAAATTGCGTTAGAGATTTTACTGATGTCTTTGTAGAAGGAATGCATACTTGAGAGCTGGGAGAGATTTGGACTGTACCTCGTAATTATCATATCCAGCGTTTCATAGAATCATTTAGGTTGGAAAAGACCTTTAAGATCATTGAGTCCAGATTTCATCTGTTTAGATGTCATTTGCTGCTTTATCGGGGTATGTCATTCAAACTAGTGATTTTAGATGCTTGGCATTCTCTTCCAAATCATGCAGGTCGTAAATGTGTGCCACAGGCACCCAAATTTCTCACCTTTTCATGGCTGTCACGTGCTACAAGGTTGCATTATGTCTGTTCTGGAATTTGGGGTGGGGTAGATAGGAAGTGGTTAAAAATCAAATTTGAAAAATCAGAACTCTTGCTTTACGTGCTGTTTGCCCACAGAGCACAAGCCTATTTCAGTTCTGGAGCCGTGGTTGTCGGTGAAGCTCACCTGCCTTTAGGTAGCAGCAGCAGACAACGTGGGTAAAATGCTGCATCCCTTATGTAAGCTGCTCAGTAGATACAACATTTACCATCATCAGAAACATTTACTTTTTCTGTTTGACAAACTCCCACGCATTCCTTGGAATGTATTTTAGGTGCTCTGCAGAGAGCATTCCCATGGCCTGTTTGAGGCATATCCTGATATTTCCTGAAGGGTCTTAGAATACACCAGACGTGCTTCAGAGCCGAGACGGAACAGCCATGCTCCTGGAGAGGTCTGGCAGACAGCATTTCCCTGTCACTGCTGGACATCGGTTCTGGCCTGCTCTAATTTATTGAGGTGGCAAAGCACTCTTCATAGATCATGAGCTTACAGCATTCATGATTTCTTAATATTTCCAAAACGGAATTACCTTCAAGATTTATAGGAGCTAAAAATCCTCTAATTTGTTCTTTTTTTCCCCATATGGATGTAATATTTCCCCCAAAACTGTTCCTCCCTCCTCTTTAAATGAAGCAAAAGTATGAATTAAAAGTCAGTTTCCCTGGCTCTGTGCACAACATTGTTAAATATTACCAAATAATAGTAGGTGGTCTAAGGCTATTGTGTTCTTTGCTAGAAAAATCCTGAAGTTTACTTGTAGCAAATACAATAACAAGGCCAATGGTCACTTCTTTTTGGGCATCACTTTGGTCACATGCAGAAGGGACACCACAGAGCATCAGATCAGTCCTGCTAGTGCTTCAGCTGCTTTCGGGGACTCCCCTCGGAGCCCAGCGAGTCCCAGGAGGATCTGACCTTCTTCCTGGTTTTACCAGGCACCTTGTTAGGGGCAATCTGCATTAGAGAGAGATACTCAATACTCCACGTCAGACTACTGTAAACTGTCTTTTCCTGGTGTATGACTTGCAAATAGACCAGTTAATGGCATCTATAAATAATACCAACTTCTGAGTTAGGCCTGTACCTTCTTTTTCGTGCAGTGCTCTTGAACAGGAGAACTGAACTGGCTAAGTTTTTTATTTACGCTGCACTACTTTGTAGCATTATTGTAGGGAATCCTCTTGATTCTTGAGAGGAGAATAAAACCCGCTCATGTATGTGTTTTCTGAAGCATCCAAGTTTTTCCTGATGATTGCATGTCACAGTGGCAACCAGAGCAGCTCGGTGACCTAACAAAGGTGCTGGTGATCCTTCGCTGCGGCTGCTGCTTGGGGAGAATGGGGACCATTCTGTGGGACCTGACTTCTGCTATTAGTTCAAGTGGTCGCTCTAAAGGAGGAGCTGCGAACATCTGTGCTGTAGCCATTCAGGTTATAAAAGCTCTTACATTGTATGAGAATCCTGCAAAGATTCCTCATGTTGATGTTGGAAGGAGGTGGAGATAACTCCTTGGAGACCCACCAGTGTAACATAATACTTACATTTCAGTGCACCAAGATGCTTGAAAAAACATTGAACTAATTTGTCAGGTTAAAGCTTTTAGGATATTTTCAGAGTATTATTGTATCCTGTTCTTTTTCTTTTTTTTTTTTTTAATAGGCCCGTGGTTTTTTTGGTTTTTACTTAAGATCTTGAGAAGCTCTAATATATCTAACACATCTTCCCCACCTTTTCCCATATAAAGTTATATAGATCCTTTCATATCCTCAGCTCTGGAAAAACATTCCTTTCCTTCTAGATCAGCCATGTAATCTGTGCATCCTGCTTTTATGGTTATAGATGGTCTTATTAAAGATTGCATGAGTGGATGTGAAGCGGTATGCATGGGTGAGTTGGAGTCTTCTGTTCTTGTTTTGTTAAATGCTCTTGGTCTCTCTCTTCCCCCTTCCCAGAGATTTCTGCAACCTCTGATTTACTGGGCATCTGTGATGAGCAGTTTATAACTCAGAATTCATTCCATCCTTTTCTCACTGTGCTGCTGTCTGAAATTGTTGCTCTGTACCTGGCTGTGGTGTAGTGTAGATGAGTTTATCTTAAATCAGGTAGTTCAAGTCCAAAAGTTATCTGATTGCAGTAGCATGGAGTTGCATGCTGAGTGCAAAAACAGCCTGAAGGGAGGGTTAAACTGGTGTGTTACATCTGTCCCGCTACCTAGGTTAGCCAGGCTGTATCTATTTCAGCTACGTGTACGTTGCACTTGCAGTATGGCTGCAGTGGAGATGTGCTCTCTGACTCTGAACATGCAGTACATTCCTTTCTTCATTTCTATAGCATAGTGTGATTGATTTTGATCCAGAACATCCCTGCTACTGTTTTGATATGATTGAATGAACAGATTTCAAATAGTATTAGCGTATTTTCTAGCAGTGATCTTGATACACTCAGAAATGGTCCCATATGCACGTTAATATTTCTGTAGTTTCTTTTGCTAATTGTTTCCTTCTATCTGGCCACTGTACTAATTGTTTCTAGAAGAGACAAATTTTTAGTAGCTGCTGTTTGTGTCTGTTGAGGGTGTAATTAGGATAATGTATTCACATAATGACACGGTTAAGAAGGACTAGTTCTCTCTTTTGTAAGTGATTTTGGATAGATCACAACTGTTTGGTTTGGCAAGGACCTCTCTTGAATCATTTATATGTTAATGAATGCAGAAGGAAACACCTACATCTGTACTGAATTTCCATTCTCTGTAACTAAGTGCTGCTTCATGATCTCCTGAACCGTTTCCTTTCTTGCCTGTGTTATGATAGCTGCTGTGTATGTGCCTATGAGTGAGGCAGAAGCAGCCATGAGAGCAGATAACCCCAGCCTTGCTCTCCGCATGCATTTGCCCAGTGCATCCACACCTGCACAGAGCAGCACACGTATATGTAATGAACAATATAAAGGTAACTCCGCACACCTTCCTCACACGCTCACGTAGACAGTACATAAATTGGCTTGCGCTTACAAAGCTGGAAGTAAAACTGCCTAAACTCTGGTTGCAATTTACAACTCATTGTAGGTAAATTAATAGCCAAACAATAGTGTGGAAGTTCTAAATTGTTGAGTGGAAGTGATTGCCAGGCTTACAACTTCAGTGTTTTGGGTGTCCTCATGGCACAGAGTCTGACAGATTTGTTCCACTGCAGGCGCCTTTGGGTAAAAGTAAAATCTTCCACATTACTGTATTGCCGGTGAGAATGTAGAATCAGCACTTAGGTATGGATTCTCTCAACCTCCCTACAGAAATTTATCCTTCCTAGCTCAGGAGTTAATTTCTCTCTCATTTTGGTTTTCTCAGGTTCTCGAAGCCGGCACCAATGTTCTTGGATGATTCCTTCAGGAAATGGGCGCGTATCAGGGACTTTGTACCCCCCTTTGGAATTAAAGGACAAGGTAGGAGAAAACTTTTTCAACAGCTATTGAAAAAGAAGGTGGTTCTGCATATGCTTGCCCCATCTTGTTTTTCTGTTTTGAAAGCTCAGGTGGTCCCTTGGGCTCAGCTTTCTTCTCCTGTTCCAGAGAAGCATTGTACATGTAGGTCTCAGAAACCCAAAAGGGTTTTCACAGCTGGAACGTGGAGGATGGTTTAGTATGGGGAGAGTCAGTGCCACAATGGCAATTTAGACCTATCACCACATTCTGGAAGAAACATTTTAGCATTGACTGCCATAGCTTGTAGCATCTTTGCTGACAGCAGCAGAGAGACTCCAAACTGATTTAAAGTACCTTTAAGTCAGTAATTCTCTAAAGAACAGGAAAGACTCCTCTTTCTGAGTTTTGGAGCCTAGGGGTTGACCACTGATACAAATCTTCATTCTCTTTTCATAGCATTTGGTTGTATAATTATTTTATGGTTGTGCTACTTGTCGACTTTGATAACGAATAGGAAAAATCTGTCAGATGCTTTAGTGATGATTTGTAATATGCCTTGTCCTGCAGCTGGAGCGTGGCAGCAGGGGCTGTGTCTCAGGTATGCTGTGGGAGAGCGAGAGCGGTGCTGGTGGTGATAAGATGGGAGCCAGTAGCCCACCCAGCAGATGATATATTTTGCAGGTGACACAAGCTCCTTGCTATCCCGCATGTGCCACCAAAGGCCTCTCTGGGTGAGTGGTGGTGGAGCAGAAGGCTTATGCTCACAGCAGTCATTTGGTGCAGACTTCCTGAAGTCTGATGTATTTATTAAGAAGTGTTTGTGGCATTGCATCAACTTCCAAGATTTTTTTTTTTACCCTGACAAACTCAAGATTGCAGATGGCCCCCGTAGAAATTGAAATACCTGGTGCAGAAAGGACCACAGCTACAATAGGCTTGGGTCTGTCTCTCTCCGTGGAAGCAGGTGTTGTAGTTGCTAGAACAATCTCTGATCAAATCAAAGGCTCTACTGACAAATTTCTTTTGGCTTGCATCAGTTCCCTTCTTTGTTTTGTATATGTCCATTCCTTGTCCAGTCGGTCTTTTGCAGCTCAGTAGGCAACTAATTACTGTCCTCTAAATCAACCAGCAGAGTTTGCAGCAAAGAAATAATAGTGGCAGCACAAGTGGAAGGCTGCGTTGATCACGGAAGGGCTTGTCCCCTTCTAACAGGCACACAAGGTGTACAAAGCTAGGGCAAGCTGCCTGACCAACATGGAGGTGGGATTTGCAGATTACACGATGTCGGCTAGACCTAATAAAAATCATTCCGTTAAACTGAATCCAAATGGAGAAATTCACCAAAAGGGGATGACGGAACGGCTCTGGCAGCCTTCTCCCTAGGTTTGTTGCCAGCTTGTATCACCACTGCAATGTTATGTAAATCTGGTGTTTTATATTGGATTTCCTCAGTTAAAAAGAGAAATGAGAAATTGCCATTATTTAAATGGCTGTGAGCTGAAGCCATGGGACGGAAACCGTTGAATGGGTTATTTTTTTAATGCCCTCCTGGGACTGAATTTTGTGCCAAGTTTCAGTCTGGAGCAAGTTCTGTGTGTGGGAGGGTTGAATTATAAATCTCTGTAGCCCAGGATTTCTAATGGCCGTGCTGACAGGCTGTGAGTCCTAGCGATGCGAATGGCGCCCTTTCATGTTACACATCACTTGGAATTCTTGCATCAGTCTTTTCTGGCCGTCCCACGGGATGCATTCTGGCTCAGCTGAGTGATTGGATGATGGGATCAGCACCTCATTAGGGCTTTCAGTCAGGGCAATCTAATGATATCCAAACAACCGACCCAGGCAGGCAGCGTGGAGCTCAGTCACGTGCTAGTGCAAGGTGAAGACTATCAGAGCTGGGATGTGCATGGGAAAAAGAGTAGTCGGCATGGCTGAGAAAGTGTAGAGAGATGTGCCTGTGTTGAAACAGATGGGGCAGGAGTTTTGCTCTGTGCGTTAGGAAGCTCTGTGACACCATCAGCTGGGATTTCCGACGTACATCACACTGGGAAAGGCGGTCGGTGTTTATAGACGCTGACTGTAGCTGGGTTGGTAAAGGGAAGATTTTGTTGAGAACTTTGGTGAATATCACCTGGCGTTTTCAGGTCACTGTGATCTCGTCCAAGTGCAAAATGGCTTTTTTTTGGTGTGAAATATAGCTACAGGATGAGCTTACTTTCAGTAATGCTGCATGTTCCAAGAAACTTCTAGAAACTAATCTGTGGCAGCTTGAAAGTACTAAAGTTATGAAATCAAGAGCTTCTTAGCAGCTTGGAGGCTAATCCACCATTTCTGCTTTCTCTTGTTAAAGTTTCTCTCTATTCTTCAGACTTTTAGTTACGTTTTTCTTTGCTTTGTCTCTGGAAAAAAAAAAAAACTGAAGTCCTTTTTCATCCGTCACTTGGTGTTTACTGGTCCAAGAAAGAACAATTCCAAGATTGCAAGAACAAGTCTTGCAATCTTTAGGGGAAAGCAGCTTTTGAGGAGCATTGTCTACTGAGCTGCACTAATTTGGAGTAACACGTCTATATAAATTACATGTAAAAGAGTAGAAATGGCTCAGAAATTTTCAGAGCAGGACTACCACTCTTTAAAGGCGATCATATCAAGGCAAAGGCAGTATGCTGATCATTTTGACACAGTTCATCAGGGATCTTCATTTTCTTCAAAAAGAATCTGATTGTAAAGACAGTTCTTCCATCTCCAGATGCTAAAAAGTACTCAGTATAACATAGAAAGCTTAACAGTGTTTCTTCATGAAAGAATGCTTACTCCTTTTCTCCATTGGTCATTTTCTGATTTGGCCATTAGCCCATGCAAGGGGGTTTTTATGACCAGAGTACTCCGCTCTCTCCAAGAGCATTTGCGTGTAGAAGCCCTCAAGGTGAATATGGTTCTGAATATGAAAGTTTTTAGACTTTCCACCCGAATGATGCTGGTTCTGAAACGGACTATTGCAGTAAGAATAATGCACATCTCATGTCAGATTGGCAACCGCTGCTATCGTTAGTTAACCACCTTAGTGATTACTTGTCTGCTAAATGAAAGCAGCACAGGAATAAGCAGGTGGTGACCCTACTGCTTTATGAACAGGACTTTCTGAGATGAGGCACGTGGTAGGAAGTCTTATGCAAACTTTTTGAACAGTGGCCTCTGAGTATCCTCTACAAGGTATTAGAAATAGATGAAGAGGAGTTTGAGGAGCGGTTGTACCTTTTTCTTAAACTGTCTTAAATGGGCAGAGAGTTTTAGTACATGTTGTACGTGTTGATCCTGCCTCTGTTCACCAAAGATCGGGACCAAGGATTGATCCTAATTACTTGATCCCAGTCCCCAGCGACCTGGGACAAAAGCGGAGCTGAGAACTGTCAGGAGTGTTGGAGCTGATACAGTAGATTGAAGGCGTCATTGCATTCATCACAGATGTCTGTAGCCCTTTGTGGGAACTCTTGCTTTCTCTCTGTGCAGAGAACAGGGAAAGTAATGGATATGTCATATTTCTGAAGAGGCGCGAGTATATTAGGTTTTGACACCACAAAGGGTCGCTACAAGTATCTAGTTTGGCCTTTTGTGTAACAGTGGCTCTAGGTTTCACCCATTCTGCAGCTGGCTATGAATGTATGAGGTTATCTTTCAGAATCTGAACCAAGATTTTCGAAATGATGAAGCATGACCATGTTGTCAAACAGGCCAGTGTCATATTTTATTTTAAAAAATGAGACCATTAGTGCCACGTTGAGCTTGTTGTCTCCTACTATGTGACTTGACAGAATCTAGAAACGGGATGTGCCACTGTGAGCACTTGGAAATGATGACTCCATCTCTATTAATAAATAAAATGGTTGTCTTCTGGTCCTGAAGGCAGTTGAGCTCATTGTTCAAACAGGTTAACTCCCTGCCCACCCACCCACCCCCCCCGAGGGTGGCCATATCCAGGCTTCCTATCAAGAAAGGTCACTGTCCTGTATTAGCCTGTGACCCTATGAATGCGTGAGAATTATAGAGGAGATTTGTTGGCCCTGGTGAAAACCATCAGGGACTGCGCTAACACTTTAATAGTATGGACTCTTGTGGGCCTGTGCCCTGCTGCCGATTTGTTTATTAGTGTGTATACAGCCAAAGCGAGGGATGTCATTCCGGAACATGATTAAATTAGTCAACTTCAAGAGTTGTCAGGAAGATCAAACTGTAACAAGAAGTTGGAACTCTAAAAGCTACAAATGTCAAGATGGCCTGTGGGGGACAGCTCAGGCTGCCAAGCACCCTCCTGTGTCCCTGGCTATTGTTTCAGCATTAACTGGGATGCTGGAGTGCCTCCCACGTTTCACCATTTGCGAGGGTCTAATTTGCTTGTAGGAATTCTTCTTTCCCAGCACCCACCAAGCCTGCTCTTGCAGCTTTTTCAGTGAAGACCAAGGAGACTGTAGCAATCTCAGGCTCTTAAACAAGTTACATGGAGATTTTTTTATTGGAAATTGAAATGTCGTCTTTTGTATTTGCACCCTTTTCTAGCAGTGCTCTATCAGTGTAACTCATGGAGGTATGAATATGCACATGCTGTCCATATTGTTGCAGAGATCCTCTAGCATGTGCACTGCTTTCAGGGTTAAATTCGTCAATGAATAAGCAATGGAAAAATTGTTTATAGTGTTAGTGAAATTATTAATCCCAGAGGGCCTCCTCCCCAAATTTACCTCTGTAGCTAAAGGAAAAAGAAAGAGTTATTTGGAGAAGGGCAACAAACAAGACTGGAGAAATACCTGACTATTAATAGAATTTCTCAATACATGTGGCTTAAAGAATATAAAAGGCTTTCATAAGAAAGAGTAGCTAGTATCTGGCATCCTCTCTGTGTAATGAGGGACGGGAGAGTTCCTGCAGTATTTTTTGAACTTAAGTGAAAACATATGCCACAGCATACACTAAAAGACTAAACAGACATGATCCATGTAATTTCCATGCATTTAGTCAGTAATTGTGTCATTGCTTAGCAGTAATTATAGCTCTTCACTTCTACCTTTGTTCCTGCTAGATTGTTTTAGGCAGAGACACTGCTTTGTTGGTCCTAAATCAGTTTGTCTTTGAAGGTGATATTTATTTCTTAGGGAGTGACTGTCTTGTCACCATCTCAGAATTTGCTTCCAACCAGGAATCTAGGAAGCAATTTCTCCCCCAGGGTGATAAGAGAATATTAAGAACATGTTTGGAGTGCTACAATTTTATCAAATGGAGTATGTACTACTGGCCAGGAGACTTAGTATTTTCATCCGACAGAAGAGGGGCATCTGGAATTGGTGACACATTCAGTGACAAAGGAATCAAGTCTTTGCCCAGAGCACCAATGCTAATAGATGTATTGTGCAGTGGTTAATTGTTCTTGTACTGGGTTTTATTTGGATGTTTTCTTTTGTGTTAGTGCTTCTGGGAAGAACCATGGTTCAGTGCTGCTTAGCAGTGGTTTTGTTAGTCTCATGGGGAGAGGTCATTCCTCTTCAGTGAAAATGTTGAGTTTTCAGGCATGCAAAAGTTGGCATATCAAAATGTTATCGGGAGAAAATCTCTTCTCTTTTCATGCATGTTCTTTTCTTGCATAGCTTTTTCTTCCACATCAACTTTCGTGGCGTGAGCAATACTTTATCTTCGAGAAAATATATTCACTTGGATATCACAATTGAAATTTACAGCTGACCCAAAGAAAAACTGTCAGAAAAGTAGGTCTTTTCCAACGTACTTTTCCAGTTCTTTGCAGAGGCTGGAGTACCACATGCAGACACCTTCCCTACATTTGACTGGGTCTGCTTGATAATGAGGTGTCTCTTTTCTGCTTTAATTCTCCAACCTTGTCCTTATTTTGTTAGCTGTACTCTATTGTACAGATGATTTTTCTGCTGTGAGCATTTTTTCTGTTCTTTGTGTGTTCTTCCTTTAACAAATAAGCAAGGAGCACTAGCATGTATGGCCGTTAGTTCTGTTCAGAGTACGTATTGACACAAGACTGTTGTTTCTCCTTGAGTTTGAGGCAGATTTCTGAACTAGTTTCCACTAGAATTTTACATTTGACCAAAATTGGTAATAGTTGCCATTATTGCATGGGAATATAGCTATAAAAATGCTGCTGTTTCCCCAGGGAATCTAGCTGATTTTATAGCCTCAAGAAATTAAATGAGAGGTTTGAAGGGAAAAAAATTAAAAGTTTCAGAAGAGGTAGAGGATCAGCTTTTCATTACTGAATAAAGCCTCTAAAGGGAAGTTATATTGTGAATTTTGAAGTTAAATCAACTCTCACTCTTGAGCTCTCTTGATGAAAAGTACAACCCTCCAGTGCAGTCCCTTATTTCAATCAAAATTGATGCTTTGCAGTTGAATGTGCTTAAAGAATAGTCTTTCTCCCAACCCACTGAGAAGGGAAAGGTGCCCCAGGGAGATCTCAAACCCCAAGTTTGCAGTTAACTGGGTGACTCCATACTGGAGTTCTTCCCAGAAGTGTTGATGTGTAATTGAGACATGGATATTATTCCTATCTTTTACCTCCTGGAGGGGAGAGCAGGTCTCCTCTGGCTGCTGTGTTTTGAAGTGCCACATCTTAATGCTTCTGCAAGCGTCAGGAGAATTAGAAATCACTGTAGTAGTTAGAGTTTTTTGGCCTTGAAGACATTGCCTGGCCACCTGTGAAGGGGCATCAAAAACGCAGCAACAAAGGGAAGAATAGCCCTCTATAACAACTGTATTTATTTTCCCACTTGTCTTTGGACAGCACATTGTGAATCTTTCAAGGACCGTTTTCATTTGGTGTGAATTAACCTGTTTCTACAGGCTTTATTGCTTCCTGTGCATCAAACTTGAGTTTGGATCAAAATGGTTAATGCATGGTTATTGCAAAATGTTGCCCATTTTTTGGCATAACTGTTTTTTAAATTAATGTTCCAACTTTCCAAGCCCTGGGATTATGTTGGGAACTAAGCTTGTATTCTGAAAAAACAAACTCTTGGTTGTGAAGAAAAGCTTGAAAAAAAAATCCCTGAAGGCTCCAAAACGACGATGTAAATGAAGAGTCCAAATGTTATGTATTTTATTTATATCTTGTTATAAAAAAAGGCCTTAAGGACTTTTTGGAGCTTACGTTTAACGCATGCCAGGTTTTCCTAAAATTGTTAGGAGGTACCATGCATCTTCAGTCTTTCCTTTTTTTTTTCTTTTGTTTTGTGTTTTGTACCTATGCAACACTATATACCTCTTGTCTTAATACCATTAAAAATCGTCGGTGGAAGTATTGGGATATTGTAAGTAGTGGCGGTTTTAAGTCCTGTTGTTAGTAAGGTGTATCTCAAGTAAACCACCTAAATCTAGTACAGCTAATGACCTCAAGAAACCATTCTCTTGTATTTACGCACAAGATGTGATTTGGGGACAGATTCCTGCAGTTTGTAGTTAGCTGTCTTTGAGACCCAGTTCACGTGTTTGCAATTTGCTTCTAAGTTCTGGAAGTCTTTGTAGCTGCTTTCTCCTGCGTAGACCTCATAAAGTTAGCTGATCAACAATAAAAAGAAGTTTGTGCAGGGAATTTCAGACTCATCTTGATACCTGTTGTGCTCACTGGATTCCCAGCTTCACTAAGATACAGATAATATTGTGTGTCTGCAGCCGGACATGGTGTTTCTGGGAGAGAGCTGGAGGACAGAATATGTGGTGGGACTTGGGTCCATGGCCTTGTGCTGGGCACCAGGGTGGCAAATCCTTCTGTAAAAGATCACTCCTCAGCTCTTGTATGGAGCGAGATCTTAAGGAAAAAAAATGCTGAAGAAGGAACTTTATACAGAGCTGAACTTTCGGGTAGTGTAAAAAAAGAAATGTATGCACTGGGTTTGTGCTTACAGCTTGTTTGTAAATATTGTGATTTGTTTAATCCATAGCATTGATAGTGTTTAGCTTACTCTCCCCATGAAGCTGACACACACGTGGCATTCTGTTATCGTGGGACAGGGACCCATATGTGGAGGAGACTGGCATGCTTCAGGGATGTCTATCAACCTCACTCTAGTCAGTGTATTCCAAAAAGCTGAAGGTGATGCCCAGTGCCCTGCAGAAGTGCTGGCTGGAGGTGTGGCAGCTGGGTGACCAGCTGTGGAGGTGGGCACTGACCACGGCTCGCAGGGCAAACACGAAGAACTGCAGCAGTACACTGTTCCCTGATCCTAACGCATGGTATTCAAATACTTACTGCTGGCAATAAGGGCACGTAGACTTGATGATTTTTGAGGACGATGGCTGGTATGGACAATTTGAAAAATTACAGCCTCTTCTTTTGGCCACTTGAGAGTGCACAAACAGCCCAATTTGCCTACTTTCAAGGCAGGCAGAAGGTAGACCCTGTCAGATGCCTGCAGTAATCCCTGTGGAGTGGTAAGGTCTCCCATCTTTTTTTAATGATACAAGCGAGAAGCTTATGCATTAGAAACAACAATGTTAAGTGTTGTTGACATTTACAGTGAAGGTCTCTGCTCCTCCACATAAATAACAGAGAAAAAGGCTAGAGTTGAGACTTAGGCTGGTTCTCACTGTGTGGTCACTGCCCGCCTAATTTCTAACTATTTACTTTTAGTTTTTCCAAATGTCTGAAAATTTCAGGGTCAACCTGAAGTCAAGACATACTTGTGTTCAGAGAAGTCATGCAGTCCTGAGCTGCTTTTGAATCTTCTGATGTTATAAGGCAAAGCTGATAGAATATGTCATGATAACTCAGGATTCTTAGATAAATGAAGTCAACTCCTCCTTTAGATGGGAGGAAAATGTACAGAGGCTTCTTCCTTTGTTTGTAGAGTAATAGTGTGTGCATAGTGGTTGATAGATGAATGGGTTAAATAATCTCCTGCTCTCCCCAATAATCTAAATTCTCCGTGACAAGAAAAAAATATAATAAACTATGGCTTCAGAAAACTTTGCTTGCCCTGGTGATGTGTTCATTATTTAATAATGGGAGAAAGTGAGGGTGAAAATGCAGGATATTGGTTTTCATTTCCATTAATTTATCATTAAAGTATGGTAGCAGAACATGTAAGCCAGAGGGCTATCTGAAGATGAAAGCCTTTGCAGAGGGTTCCTTATCTAGGAGTCAAAGGCCTCATTCTGTTCCTAGTTACGTTACTCACTTGCCTTGTGACCTTCAGTAAGTTTGATTCTCTCAGAGTATAAAGACATTTGCTGCTTTCAGAAACGAGGAGAACAGGTGGAGGACCTGAGAGGGTGAATTCAGGAATATGCATGTATGTTTACATATGCGTGTATATGTATCACCTTACAGCCTTTGACTTGAAGGAGCTCTGTAAAAGCCACATATTTTTACTGTTGGAATAAGTTCACTTGCCTAATACTTCAACTAGAATTAAACAGCATGGACGTTCCTCCCTATATATAACATATGTATGTACACTATGTTCTTATGCCTACCATACAGATGGTTTCGGGTAAGCAGAACCACTGCATTACAATTTGCTCTTTCTGATGTGAACTGTTGGAGCTAACACAAATTAAAAATGGGCTGTCGGTGAGCTGCTGCTGAGATGTGTGCCACTCCCAGGACAGCAACATCTGTAGCCCTAAGGATGATGGCACTGCCATTGCCATTTAAACATCAGTGTTTGACTACAGACTGGGTTTAGTATTGATAACGTCTGCCTTGAATCTTGTGAGGATGAGTAGGAGGAACAGTTCACAGGAAGCGATATCGCTGTTGGGTTTCCTCAGCCTTCAAGCAGTTACCAAAACTATGGCCACTGGATGGCTGTTGGATGATCTGCACGAGATGAGTTTGGTCTTTGAGTTCAGTTTCCAGTGGGAAGTTTGTATTTCACAAAACATGCAGCTAATTAGCACCTGCTGGGCTGCCTGTTTGGCAGCTGGGAAGAGGCCAAAGACTAAATGCTTTTCAAAGATGAATTCACCTTTTATCCATACTGGTTAGGGGAGCAGAGTACAGGGAAGAAGTGCATGGTTTTGCCGGAGCTGTTCTGTTCCTGCCTGCTTAGTATGTCTGAAGGATTCCATGGAGAGTACAAGGTAGCCATGGTACAGTACTGCCAGCTCTCCTTGTCTGGGGTAAATGTGACATAGAGCTGCTGGATCTGTGGGAGCCGCCTCTGTCCCAGCAATGAATGGCAGGTAGTAAGTTCTGCTTGGTCTGAGCTGACCTTCCGTGGAACCCTGCAGGTCTCTGCACCGTGCTCTCCGTGGTTCATGTTTCTGGGCATATGGTGCTGAGACATGTCTACTGGGGTGATTTGCTAGGGTTCTGCATTGAACAAAAGTAGCTGAAACTTTTCCAGACTGGAAATGGCCCTCAAAGAATGAGAGACCTGTTTGAATGGGGATGTGTCTGAGCTAATGAATTCCGTTACACCTGAGCTGGCTGTGTGCCTGGGCCCTGGAAGCAAGAGGTGAGTGCACACATACCTGTTGCTTGTAACAGGAAGGATTTTTTCCTTTGTAGTACTCAGAACATGTATACTCAGGCCCCTCCTGGCCCCTCTTGGTGCAGAGGTATAACAAGGCAGAGCACACCCCCCGCTATGTCTGTTGTTCTCACTTGCTGAGCAAGAGAGAAATTGTGCCTGGGCTAGCATTGTGTCTGCATCCATGCCATGATTTCTTTACAACCTGAGAAACCATCGGGGGGGGGGGGTGTCAAAACAAATTGTTTGCATAGCTGTTGCCCTAATGAAACAATCTTTCTTTTAAGCATGGGTTCATGTTAAAGCGAGGGCTGTAGGCAGCTGGTGCCTTTTAAAAAAACAGAAAATAAAATCAATGGATGAATGGAGAAAAGCTGACAGTTATCAGGAACAACACGAGCTCCCCTGAAATGCTGATCTTGGGTTGCTCTGTTCTTTGTTTTTTGCTGTGTTCAATGCAAGTAGGTCCCAATCACGAGCTCTATCCCTCTTCCTTAAGAATATGCCTACCCCAGAGAAACTCGCTGCCCTGGGTGCCAGCTGTTCCCACTGCTGTCCCACCCCAATGGAGGGGTTCTGTGGCCGAGGTGCAGCATACCAGGTCTGCTGCTGATCAGATTTGCTACTAAATCAGGTAATGGTTTAGTACAAGTTGTTTAGAAGTTTAGCATCAATGTGTACAACATCAAAACTGGCTTGGTAGCCTTTCTGGCACTGTTCTGTAGAACAGTTTTTTTGAATCTGCCCAGAAGCTACTGCATGAAGATAGAGCATGTCAGTTATTGCCTAGATCATGGGGATACCGATCACGTTGTGCATACAGAGGCGCAGTCTCGGTGGATTGGGTCTTGAAGACTTGGCCTTTCTTTTATCCTTGCAAAACTCGCTTTCAGTCCTTGACAGATCAGTATTCAGCCAGTGGCTGTGCACAAATCCTGTTACTTGAAACAGGAAGGAATTTTTCTTTGTAGCATTTGTAACGTACCATTATTATCACTCAGTACATAGATATATAAGGCAAACTATGTTCATCACCCTTTCAGTTTCTCACTTACCCTGAAGAAAGCATGCTCCATCAATTAACTTTACATAATGCAGCTGCTTTCCTGGTGCCTGATTTTCTTTAGTTGTAGTCTGGAGATGAACACTGCTTTGTGTCCTGCAGGTCGCTATCTGTGATAGTAGTCTTTGCAGTGGTGATTTCAAGTGACCTTCCACCTTGACCCAGCTGCGGTAAAAGATCCTGCCAGTGGTTCCCTATTGTAGGTATCTTCATTGTCATGTGGAAGGTTGCAGATCAGCCACAGCAGCATCTGCTGATCCTTCAAACCTTGCCCCAAGAGGATACAGAAGCTCCTTCTGAAGGAGGTCTTGTCCTTCCATCCTGGTGCCAGTGAGCAAGGTGCCAAATGCAAGTGCCCACCTCAGCAGCAGCGTGGTGTCCATCTTCTGGTAGAGTTCCAGCTTGATCAAACAGATCTAGTGCCTCTCCCCTGCCCAGGTCATTAGCTTTTCCTGTTGGTGCTTGTGGCTCCTGCTTCTGGCTTCCAATGAGGGTGCTAGACTAGACAAACTGGCACTGAGGGCATCTGTGCCTGCCACCTTCATTCCTGCTGCGAGTCAACACTTGACAGTGAAGTACTTTGTCTTTTATTGAGCTTCATTCAGCAGTTTTGAGTAACACCACTGTGATTTGTGCAACTTCCAAACCTCTTGGATGCCATGTGTTGTTGGACTGTTGGGGCTGCTGAAGAGATACCTCCCATTTGGCTATTCATAATCTATACTGAATGTCCTATATTGTTGTTTGGTTTGTTTGTGTTTTCTCTCTGGATGATGGGAATGGGGACCATCGCCATCCCAAATGCTGCCGTATCCACTCCTAAAGTAATCGTATTTCATTCCTGAGCATTCGCTATGGAGGCATTACAAATTAGCTGGCAAGATGAGAAAAATGGAATTAGTTGAGTGCATTAGTCAACTGTATTCCTTTAATGGGCTTTTTAATATAGTATAACGGACGGCCTCCAGGTAGTGCGGGGTGTTAACTTGTGGGTGGCAGAGCAAACCTGGCATAAGGAAAGCTTGGTAGATGGGAGGTTGCAGCCCTTGACATGCAATCCTTTGATCTCTTTTCTGAGAGTGTGGGAAAACAACCACAGTTACGTATACTGTCCAGTAAAAGTCAACGTATGAGACAGGCCAAGGAGAGGACTGTGGCATGGTGCCATTAGAGGTCACAACAACCTACTGCTGTTGCAGCAGACTTGGGGAAATAGCATTCCTGTTGGAGAGGGAGCCCACTGCCAATGCATCAAAAGAAATTCTTCAGATGAAGGAAAATTAAACAAGAACACTGTTTTGTTAGCAAAGTAAGTTGCTTTTACCCTACAAATTGCCTCTTTCCTTACTCCACTCCAAAATATGATCTGAAAGTAATCACAGTTCCCAGCTTGTAATGGTTGGCAGGGCCTGTCAGTAATGCCATGTCAAAAACTTCCCCAAATCTAAAAGTAATCAGAGTTTTCTGTTTATCACTTTTGTTTGTCTGCCTTCTGTGTCTTACCAGCTTGTTGTCAGGTTCAAAGCTGTTTGGCACATGGGCTGCCTCGAGCTTGTGTGTTCATCCCACACCCTCATCCTGTAGTTTCTGCGGAGGGAGGGAGTAAGAACAGAGCTCTTTATTTGAAAGGGACTCCCCTTTCTGTGCTGATTGCAGAAAGTAGTGTCTATCAGGAAAGCTATTTAAGTTCACTGTAAACAATCACTTGATGTCAGTCTTCTTAATGTTCCTGTGTCATTTTTAATCTTTTGTAAAGAAATTAGACTTATTTATTCCTTTTGACTGGT
This sequence comes from Aptenodytes patagonicus, assembly GCF_965638725.1. NCBI lineage: Eukaryota > Metazoa > Chordata > Aves > Sphenisciformes > Spheniscidae > Aptenodytes > Aptenodytes patagonicus. The sequence continues at coordinate 69,011,324 of NC_134953.1, read as the reverse complement.
TGTTTCCTAAGAACTTTTGAACTAGTTGACCGATATATTTAAGGGAAGGATATGATAGATATTTAGAGTCTCCCAAGGAAAGTGGAAGGGGACCAATTGTTCACGATCTTTTCCAGTATAAATGAAGCTCAGAGAAGCCATATTCAAAATCAGGAAAAGGAAGCGATTGAAAGTCCATATGGATCCAGGAGGATTCTGAGCTCATGGAAGAGAAATCACTGAGGGTTGCCAGATACATAGAAGCTATACCTGACACGTTAAATCCTTGATTTGAAAATAATTAAACAGTAGAAGAGAACTTCAGGCCACAGTCAGTCAGGATTTGGAGAGAGATGAACTTTTTGTCGGACCCAGTACAGCCATTCTGAAGTTACTGGTGCATTTGTAAATCCAGGCTAGCTAAAGCATTGCTGCTTCTTGGCCCTGGACAGGTCACGGTAAAGGAGTTTGGACCTTTGTGGGGGAGAGAGGTGGAAAAATTAAGGACAAAGGACAAAATCTAGAAGGAAGCAGACTCAATTCTATCAACTATGGAAATTTTTATTTGTGTAATCATTGTGCTTCTACAATTTAATACATTTCATTTGTGTGTGTGTCTACGCTTGCATAACTTATACCATCTGCTGCAGCGTTCACTGGGTGTCAGTGTAGGTTGTGGTTCCGTGGGCATTTATGTAAGCAACTATGATGGTTTAATTGGATTCTGCCATGAAGAAAGCCAGACTGAGGAACTGAACCTAAGCTAAAAGTAACCCGGGAAAATAAAAAGCATCAGTTTTAACCTGGTTCTGTTCCTGCATTCAGTTCACTGCTCAGCTGCATAAAAGCTTGTCTGAAAGCAAGTGACACTGAAAGCAAGTTGACAGTGATACGGGCTTTTGCATGTCTGAAGTGTTTGTGAATCTGCAGTCTCAGGGAAGTGGGTATGAAACCACGGCCTTAAACTGTACTGTGTATGTTCCCTGTCACTCCCTCTGTGCAAGGCATTTGCACACTGCATCAGAATTGGACACACAACATGTCTTTGCAGCCAGTGTGTAAAGGTCATTGTCCAGAGGACATAGGAATATGCAAGTTAGTGTTTATTCCTAATGTGAACCTTATTTCAGTTCCTCCAAGTAACTGCTTCAGATGCTTTACATCACTTTGTTTTTCATTTCCATTAGAAGTGAGAGCTTGTTCCTAATGTCGTCTTCCTTTCTCCCCAGATAATCTGATCAAAGCCATCCTGTCAGCAACCAAAGATTACCGTCTAACTCCAGCTCTTGACAGGTAAGATGAGACCTTTTAAAATAGAAGGAGTAGAAGTGATTATTTTCCACATGTCCTAAATAAATTTTGCTGGATTTTTTTGCCAGAAATTATTGCCAGTAAATTTGGCTGTGCTTTGGAGGTAGATCAGGAGCTGGAAACTGAGTCCTCTTTCCAGTAAATCTGTAAACTCTGGAGACCTCTAAGTCAAACATGAGTAGAAAAAAGCATTTACCTTTTGACTATTTCCTAATCTTTTGTTTCATATGGTGTTACAATACACCCTCTTGCCCCTTTTTCAAATAAGTAAATAGCAGGTTTTCAATAAACACGTTATTCTTTTTCAGCCTTTCTGACAAAGCAACAGGATCACAAGAAACCCTTAGAGGGAAAGAAGGGACTGGCTTGTTTTAACAATGTTTCGCTAATACCTCACTCTTAAAGCAGGAATGTGTGATTGTGTTGGCCAAGCCTGTGCCAGGATGTGATAGCAGTCTCCTGGGTCCTGTGGTGTTTGAATTGATGCCTTTAGAAGAAGCTCCTTTGATTCTTCAGTCCTATTGTAGAGGTTGCTTCTGAAACTCACTGGCATGTTTACGATCAGCTTCCCAATGATAGTCCTTTAGTCTTTCCTATCCTTGTTTTTCTGTCATTCCTTCCCTTTGCCCTGCAGTTTTGGTTTAGTGCCACCTCCCAGATTTGAGGTAATTTCTTTCAGAAGCTGTCAGAGGTTTTTGCTGGGACATGATCTCTTTTCAAAGTCCTGGTGCTACTTCTTTCCAAGCAGTGGTACTTCCTTGAACCCGGGCTAACAACACAGTTCCTGCTTTCTAAACACATTGGTTTTATTTCCTGGCCCAGCTCCGCTTCTGCCCACTTTTCCATGACAAAGTTCATAACCTTTTCCAGCCTTTCCGTAGGTCTCCACGTCTCTCATGTTGAGTAGAGCTTGCCCACTGCAGTTAGAGTTGGGACTTACTCTCTATGTGAAAGTTTATTCTTAGTTTTTTGCATTCTGTGTGCTAATTTAGGTTGCTTTGAAGTTTGCCTTGCCTCACAGCAGTGCCGGATAGGGTTAGCCTTCAGAGTTTGGATTAATTTGAGAAATGATGTGCAGAAGGCAAAATCATTTTACAAATGACCTTCTTACAGATTTTGCACACAACTGAATCTCACCCATCTGGGGTTTATCTCAGCTCTGGTTGGAGAGTTAAGATTTTAATCTTTGAAAAATCCACATATAGACTCTTTCAGAAGGTTGCTCATGGGAAATTAGTGTTAATGAAAGAGGTCAGGTGGAAGATTCTTGCAGTGAAGATTAATATAATTGTGACCCTTGCTGCTTACCTGTTTTTTGAGGAGTGGAATGTTTCGGTTTTTTTAAAAGTAATTTCTCAGGAGGTTGTGAAACATAGCCACTGTAGCATGAGCTGCTCACTTTGGTTTTACATTCTTTATAAAGGATTTGGTGCAGAGATAGGAAAGACCTAACACTCAAGCCTTCATGAAACATATGCAAAGTCCCTGAGATATCAAGTATGAACGAGACCTAAGGAACAGGCTAGAAATGTATTTCTGTAGTATTGCAGTAACAAGGTTTGGTGGTGTGTATGCTTGTAAACACACAGATATCTTGGGGAAGTACTGTTTTCTTGGGAATTTTTGTGATAAATGCAAAGCAGTGGATGTTAGGTTGTGTAGTACATATGACTCACAGTCAAATACCTCCCAGAGCCCTTCCAAGTGAGCAGGTCTTAGGAAAGACAAAAATTGAAGCTGATGTGGGAGAAAGGGGCAAGAAAGGCTTGGGATAGCAAGCCGCAAAGTGAGAGCCTAAAGCAGTAGGTGGATGGAGTTGCAGCAGAGGGGTTATTACAAGAGAGAGCTTGGATACTGTAGGAGGTGTTAAGGCTACCACAGTGCTCCTCTTGGAAACCTGCTTGGTGAGTAGGGCATAGGTGAAGACTTGGGTATCTTTCCAGAAATGTTCTTCAGCCATGATCGTCAATGAATTACAGTGCTGGCAGCAATGGGTATCTGCCATTTTGGATTCCAGAAGAGCTGGTGGAGCAGACTGATGAGGGAAGGTTAGCTACTTTCTCATCTTGTCTCAAGCTCAAAGCAGAGCCCAACAGTTCCTCTCCGTGGTAGCTCCAGTGTGCTGGGAGGGGGGCCTTAAGGTTTGGCTCACTCCCTTACTGCTCACTGGTCAAGGAGAAAGCCCAGACCTCTCCCCTTTGCTTACCACCTTGGAGCAACTGGAGAGGGCCTGATTTAAGGGACCTTTTAAAGGTCCCTTCCAAGCCAAACTATTCTATGATTAAGGGCTGAAAAAATGCCTTATTGTGAAAGAGTTAGATAAGAGACACGGCTAAAGTCTGTGAGGTACAAGAGGTCAGACTTAGGAGATCTTGTGAACCCTTCCACTTGTAGGCTCTCAGAAGTCTAGTGGGCTGATTCTAGCAGTAGGGAAAAAGTTTCAGGTTTGCCTTCTCTTCAGGATGGAGTTACACCAACGTTTTCTCTGTTGGCAAAGCCAGTCTAAGAAGCTATGTTTGCTGCTGCTGCCTGCTCTCAGACTTCAGCTCCCTACCTTCTCCTTGTGCTGCTGCTGCTGTTTGAAGAGGGACTTTAAAGTGGGTCACTGAAACGATTCCAGTTTAAAAGTTTTTCTCCTAACCTGGGTCATTCTAGTGACCTCATTTACAGAGCTCCCCTCCCACTGAAGAGTTGCGCTGGCACGGCGCTGCAACAGCAGCACGAGAGGCAGAGGGATGGGGATGGGTGAGGAGGGTGAGCGCTGCCGAGCCTATTGAAGCAAGTGTTCATGTAACCACATGCTGAATGCAGCTTTCCCGGGGGAAGGGTGGGAGAGGCAGGAGAGGTGAGGTCAGAGCAGCGCGTGAGAGCATAGGAAGGAAAGAGGGAATTAGAGTTGTATGGTGGGGGATCTACACCAAGCCTTTAGTCTTGTCCTCACCCAAGCTTCTCCATTTCTGTCCTCCTTCACAAAGCTGTCCCTTGAGATGGTGCCTTCACTTGCCTCCCATAAGCCCTGGAAATGAACTTGTTTGATTATCGCTGTGCCAAAAGCGCATCCTGATGCACCTTTCCTGACACAATGTACCGACATGGTGCTGAAATGAGGCAAACTCGATCCTTCCGGGTATGCGTACACCTTTAATCATCCCACAGTGGCTTTGCCAACACACTCCAACTAATCCCTCCATTGTGAGTAGAGTTGTGTTAATAACTAGCAGCAGCTGGAGGGCATGTGAACAAATGCTGTAGTTCACGCCTGTAACATAGTGTAAGTGATGCCGTGCTTTCTTAGTTTTCTTCATGACTCCTTATTGTGGCACCTTTGTGTTGACCTGCTTACAGTAACCTGCTTCAGCCCCAGGGCAGGAGGTAGATAAAACTGCAGTTGTGTTTGTGAGGGTAGTTGCAACTCAGCTCTGAGCTTTTCTGGAAAAGACTGGAGATCCAGGGGACTTTCTCTAGAATCAGTGTCCTCCTCTTTCAGAGCTTGCATGTCTTTCTCCCTAACACAGATGTCGGCGGGCCTCGTCTTTGGCACTTCAGAGTTCTCTTGCCCTCTGTTGGCTTTTCCAGGCCCATTTATATCACTGACATTTTCACTGCTTGCTTTAGTGGCTCCTCCAGTGGCCTGCCCCTCATTCTGGAAATCAGTCACGGCTTGGTTTCTAGTTCCATGGCTCTTCTGCTGGCTGGACTTCAGTGAATTTTTGGGTTAAATCTCTGCGGTGATGACCTGTAAATTTCCTATGAAAAGACATAAATATAAAAACCTGACTGACCCTTTTGTATTGCCTCCAGGTGGTAATGAAGGAAAACTGGGATTTTGAGCTTATAACTAACACAGTCTTTACTAATGCAGTATATAAACTAACAAGTGAGGAAGGAATTTGATAGAGCAGGAGAGATGTGTGTGTCCCTCTGCCTCAGGTTGATAGCACCAGTTTAAGTAGCAGCAGCCAGATCAAACCAGAATATGCTAAGCCTCCCTAAACACCAGTTACCCTAAAGATGTATTTTTTAATTATTCTGTTATATCTTTCCTCAAAGCCTTTAGTTCCAAAGTTGCGTAAAGGAAGGCGTTGTGGTTTTTCTCCCCTGACAAATCCCTAAAGCGCTTTGATAAGAGAGGAAGAGGAAGTAGCACTTGCTACAACGCATACATGTGTGTTTACAGTGCTATATTGTTCAAGATGATCTGTGTGAATCCCAGTTTTGGTGTAGATGAACTCAACCTCTGAACATCTGTGTCAAGAGGCTGTACATCTGGCTGCAGCTCCCAGCTTAGGGCTTTAGGGAAAGTCTGTCTGGTGTGGAAAGTCCGTGACCCTCCTTCATACCACCCTGGTAGCAAACTGGAACCTGGGCTGTGTTCGATGTGTTCAGTTCTTGAGCTCTTCTGGAACAGAAATACAGCTTTGACATACTATGTAAACAAACAAAAAGGTGTTTGCACACTTCTTTGTGGAGAAACAATTGAGCTGTAACTGATGCTGCTTGCACGGTGTGTTTCTTCAGGCAGAAACTTGCCTGGAGCCAGCATTGACTTTGCAGGTTTCCCATACTCAAGCACCATCAGTCAGTGCTGGCTGTGAAGGAGCTCAGCCACACTAGTGCCAAGTGTCCAAACTTCTGGTCAGGATGTGAGGTCAGGTGCCTGATGTCCCTGCTGAATGCTTCCCTTTCACAGTGCCATCAGGGTGGCCCTGCAATCTTCTCAATGTCCCACAGTGTGATTGCCAAATCTGGTGAGACCAAGCCAGCTCACCTTTCTGCCTGTCTTGATCAAAACAGTCCTGGCTCCCCAGACTTGATGTACACACCTGATGTGCAGAACCCAGGCAAAGTCCAAGACTTACCATATCTTCATCATGTGCACCTGAAGAAAGCAATCTGCACCTGAGTACTGCCTTCTGAGCGTGCAACAGAGACTTCCAGCTTTGCGATGAGAGTGGGCAGAGTACTTTTGAAAGAAATTTAAGAAAAAGCTGCTAGAAGATCAAAGATTAGACCTTAGCGTCAAAAAGATACTAATGAAAAATCTTATCTGCAGACTTCATGAAAAAGGAGGACGCATTTAAATTTGTCAAGACCACAAGGGTATAAGAGTGGTTCAGACATGAAGCTGGGCAAAGGTGATAAACCTATCAGTTATGATGAGTAAAGGCAGAACCATTCAGTTAAGTATTCATTTCATTTTTGGGGGTAAAGATGGAATGATGTTGTCCCATTTTACAGCAATAATGAAATACTTTGTGTATTTTTATTAGTAACTGTGAGGATGTTAAATGACAATTATATGTCTTTTTAAATCAGTAAGCACTGAAGTATTTAAATTAGAGTTAAATAAAGAATTATTTTTGTTATTACTGTTTGCTTTTTAACCCTTCTTGGAATGTTGGATAGAACAGCAAATGTTGTGCCGTTCTGGGAGAAATATGGGAGATGACAAAGAGGTGGCTGTAAGTTGATTAGCTCGGTTTTGCAGGAAGAATCCTAGAAAGTTAGATCTGGGACAGAGCTAGGATAGCAGCATAATTGATATGAGTTATCTTGGGTTTTGTGGAAGTGAAATCTTGTCATGTAGAGGATATATTTTTTAGATGAACTTGAAGTTTGATTGATAAAGGGTAACCTTTTAAAGATAGGCATTAGTTATTTGTCTCAGTCCATTATATTCTGATTCTACACAACACCGTTGTAGACATATCCTTTTTAGGAATGGGATATGTCACACAGCTTTAAAAAGTTACTGTCAGGGTTGAGAATTAATCCTTTAGTGACACTTCTAGTGTAACCCTGTGGCAGGTGTTCGCAGTGGTTAAAACCAATCTGGAGGAAATGTAAAATTACACTAGGAAAATTTGCCAGAGCCAAAGACTGGGGAAGTAAGGAGTAGGAGGGCCAGGTCAGTCTAGACCTTTTCGTAGGGTCTTTCTCTGAACAGTCCTTTACTGGAGCCAAATCAAAAGTCAGGCGTCTCAGAGGTGACAACACAGATCGTGCTTACAAGATGAGGATTATATTCTGCAAACCAATGACTATAAAAAGAACATTGCAATGATGTACATAAAATCTCTGTGTAAAAGGGACCCTGCTTTGAGCAGCATTAGCTCCGCATGCTGGTCTTCCAGAGTCAGTGCTTCGGAGATCTGGGGAGAAGTTGAAAACAGTTCAGAGAGGTACTGCAAATGTGACTCAAGATCTAGGAGATCTGCCATACTGTAAGAGATGTGATGAGCTTGCTCCAGTTTGTATGGTCAAGAGAAAATTAAGAATGGGCTTTGATCAGTCTACAAGTACTGTGTGGGAACAGGGCCATGAAGAGAGGCTGCTGGAACAGCTTTGGCTGGTGGAACTGGTTCTTTTCTCTCATGTGTAGCGGCTCACGCTCACCAGTCTGACCCGTGACTGATTATCCACCTCGAGGCAGATGTTTACACACAGTGGTTTGTCAGTAAGTGGATCACATGCAGATGTGGAAGGGACTGCTGACAGTAGATGGTGCTTTAATTTAGCTGAAAAGGGAAGAATGCGATTAAGTGGCTTGAGGCTGAAACAAACACATCTGTATTCAAAATTGGTAAGAGCTAGCATCCTAACAGCTAAGCATCCTTTCCCTAAGTGGGAAAGGGATAGAGGGGGAGTGTCTATAGCTTGCAGCCTTTGGATTTCGGCATGGTGGTATTCTTCAAAACGTAAAATTAAGAAAAGTCATGGCTTAGAGACAACTGGGTAGAGAAATTACAGTATTTCACCCAGCAGTCTGTTGTTTAGGAGGTCAAACTTTCTTATCGTAATCATCAAAAGAGCGTATTTTCATCTGAAATTTCACTTGGCCGGAACTGAACTACGTCTTTTTTCCCTCCTGCAGCACCTTTTCCTTAAAGGTTTTGACAAAGCTGTTACCATCTTTGTCACTTGGTTGGGTGTACTTGGGGCTGACTCTTTCCCTTCCCTCCCTGACACAATATACTGCCTGAACCAGATCTTGCCTCTGCTTTCTCCTTGTCGCCAGAACTGTATTTTTTTTCTGTGCCATTGTCTATTAAAAAAAAAAGAAGTTCTTTCTCTATTGTGATTTGATTATCACAAACATCCACATTTCTTCGGCCCTTAGGGACATGAGTAGTGGGCTAATATGTCCATCTTCTTGAGGAGTTTTTTTCTTTTGGAAAGGCTGGGATCTGCAGTGAAACTTTATCTGGCCTGGGGAAGCTGTTCCTGAGCATTTCTTGGTGCTCTGTTAATTCTGCGCATATCTCCAGCTAATGGCTCTGTCAGCAGGGTAACCCTCAGTGGTTTAGCTGAGTCTTTAAGTGTGCTCCAGCCCCGCTCTGCAAAGGCAGACCCCACAGAGGTAGAGCTTTTCTCACGCTGGCTCCTTAGACTGATTACAGCGAGGACAGCCTAGAAGAGACCAGTCGACTGTGCCTGGGACTAGGAAGGCCGCCTAGCCCAGAGGTCTGCTCCAAACAACTGATTGCCTTGGACCCTTTCCGAAAAAGGCTCTGCAGACACGTATTCCTTCAGTGAACTACCAGAGATGTAGGCACATTGCCAGAAGAGCCAGCTGCATTTGGGATTAGATGGCTGGAAAGAAGTCCTCTCTCTGTCTTCAAAACGAAATCACTTTTTAACATCTGCTGCAGAGAGTTCTTGTGACTCGCGGTTCCACGAGAAACCATTCTCTTCCTTCTCTTTCCTGTTTCTTTGTTAATTAAGGTTATTTTCCTTCCCCTTCCTCACCCATTATGTCTTCATATATGTTTCCTACTGGATGGGGGGGGGGGGGGGGGGGGATCCTTTTTCTATCCATTTAGTGGTTTTCTGTCTCTTGAAGTCTCATGATAACTGCAGCAATTTTGCACTCAGCAAGGTGAGCACACCCCAGATAACCTGGCAAGATCTGCCTGCACTCAGAAAATTGCTTGGAGAGAGGACTTCCTCACTAAGCCTTTGGTTTATTGTTATTTCAGTGCTAAATGACTAATGAGAAGGTTTAAGTAAACAGATGAGTTTGATTCAAGCCCATCATACCAGGGGTGTGGGGGGAGAGGAGCTGATTGTCCTGACAGCTCATCTCATTAGGCCACACGTGGTGTGAGGTGTTGAAAGCAGTTTATCATGTGTAATGCCTGGTAATGACGGGGTGAGCTGGGGATCAAGTGTATCTCTGTCCTCCCCTTAATTCTTAATATTCCAAAAGGTTTCCTATAGTTCTCAGATAGGTTCAAACTAAATATGTGGAGCTTGATGTGTTTGAAGTTATGTTACAAAAATCACCTCTTTCCTCTGTTTATTCCACAGTCTCAGCTGCCGGCGATGTATTATTGTGGGAAATGGTGGAGTACTTGCAAATAAGTCATTGGGGTTAAAAATTGATGACTATGATGTTGTTGTCAGGTGAGTCTTTGACATCACAGTTTTCTTGTCATGTATTCAGTTTCTGTACCAGTTCACGTGCTATGCTGGCAAACGTTAAACCTACACTAGTGATAATATCCATTTGTATGGAAGCATTAACTAATAGGGAGGGGAAAAAAAACCCAAGAGCATATAAATGTTTGTTATAAATGGTGATCACATCAAAGGGTAAAGGCACTCCTCAAGCATTCAATTTTCCACAGCTGTTTGGGAATGTGGTCTCTCCCACTTGAACCTTCTCTTCATAGCTCCTTTCTAAAAGCTGCTGCTTTTGTGATGCCCTTAGGAGGTGAAGCAGTAAAACTTACTGTTAGATCTGCTCCCAGATATATCCCCTCGGTAGCTCAGGGAAGTAGTATTGGTCATACATGTGTAGCATTCCCCGGGACCTACACTTCACAGTTGGGAAGGGAAGAACTGAGAATGGTGCAGCATAGAGTCTTAGGAAGCATAAGGGTCTTAGGAAGCAGTAAGCCTCCATGAGTGAGGACCCAGTAATGATTAAACACCTGTAGGTGCGCCCTAGAAACTGTGAATATTTTGCCTCTGCTTCACTGCAGATGATGATGTTGAATAAGGGAGTAGAAGCAGAGTGGCATAGGAGTGGAAACAACCACAGTCAAAGTTAGGACTTCTTGCTTTCACTGAGGACCTGGATCATCGCCATCTCAGAATGCTTGAAAAACGTGCCGATATGTGAAATCACAGGTCTAGTCATAACTCTTAGTAATAAATCTGTCAAGTCAGGGAGGTGTTCTGGGTGACTGGAGATTAACAAACATAATACCTGTACTAATGGAGAGTGAGAGAGAGTGTGTGTGTAGGAGGGAGGGGGGATGTGCTCTAGGGAGCTACAGACCCATTAGTCTGACTTGAAAAAAATGGAGAGCTTTATAGCAGGTTCTGAATCATGAGTAACAAAATATTACAATGGTAAATACGAAAAGTGGGATAAACTGCAGTGTAAGTTTATAAAAACTGGTTTAACGTAGTCTAAGCTGGTATTTTTTTCCTTAGTAAGATAGCTGATTTCATATTAAAGGGAATGTAACTGATACTATCTCTCTGAACTTTAGTCAACCATGAGACATGGTGGCAAATAGCAAATTCTTAGCTAAGGTGGAAGAAAGAAAAGGATTAGGAAAAGAATTTAAGGCATAGAGAAGGTACCATTTAGCATGGTCTCCTTTCTCTCCCATGCGCTAGTAATGGGTACGTGAGGAAAGAATAGAATATACATAGAGTAATAAATACCCTCTAACTCTGGACAAAAGACCAAGAAGATCCCTTTCAGTCCTTTGTTCCTGTGAATGGTTCCCTCCTTCCCCGACAATGCTCTGGACACAGGGATGACTGTTCAGAACAGGACGAAACTTTTACAGCCCTTTTCCTAGTTCGTCCCACTGTCAGTTGCTAGCAAAGAGCTCTTACTGCTAGTTATAGTCTGGTGACCTGCAGTTATTTGAGATGAATTAAAATTCAGTTATAGCCTCTTCTTGGGCTCAGACTGTTCAAAAAGTAGCAAGAGAACAGTTTCAATCCATCTGGACTAAGCCACCCACTAAGATTTACATCAGAAAGTCCACTATTTAATTTCCAAATGAGAAGTTCATCCTTTTCTCTCCACATCAGTAAATCTAAGTCAGTTTGCAAGCTGAGAGGATAAGAGGGCAGCTAAGTACCTGTGCTGTTTGTGGGATGGATAAAGGAGAGAAAAGTCAACTGTGAAGGTTAAATGAAGCCAGGTGCTTGGATGTGGGACTGAGGAGGTGAGAGCAGACTTCTTAAATGTATCCAACTGCTTCCTTTACTCCTGGGGAAGTCCCTGTGTATAGCATCCTTTTTCATGGGTTGCAAAACTCCTTTGAAGGATCAGATTTGGGACCTAGGAGATGAATTTTAAGGGGGAGAAATGTGGTACATTTGTGAACAAAGGAGTGATCCAGCAGTATGTGGAGTTTTTTGATGCATCGTGTGTTACCGTGTGAGGATCGCTAATTGCAGCAAGAAATTTTGATCTTGTGGTGAAGAGAGTCAGATCAGCTTTGACAGTTCTAAAACAGCTTGGAGTGAGTTAGTTACTCTTTGGATTTTTTTTAATGGATATTATCAGATTTCAGTGCAGATGTTATTCCCAGCTGTTACACTGTTTACCTGGCAGGAACTTCTTGCAGCAGTCAGTCATCAGTGGTCTGAAATGCCTCCTTAGAATAGATTGCAGACAGGAAAAACAAGTATGTGTCAGAAATTCCTGGTTAGAATGAGATAGGGATTCACCTGATGATGATACTTTAGTGATATTTGGGACAGTCTTCATGGTGCCCAGGTTAGGAGTTAGTGTCTCTAAGTTCCCTGTGCCATCAGTGGATACAGAGACAGAAAAACACTCTGAAACTTCTTATGGAGAAAACTGCATGTCTGTGGGCAGTGCGAGGAGGCCTGGCATCCTAACTGAGGTTTTCTAAGATTTAGCTGTGTTTATAACCACCAGCGTGTCCTGCCTGAGAAAGGGTTCAAACTGTGTAGTATGCACCTTCATGAACACAGGTTGTGGCTGCCAGAACTTTTCCTGCTCCATTGCCTGCGCTGCCCCTGGGGCACTGACCGTGGGGCTGACAGTGCTGGCTCACTAGCAGGACTCCATCACTATGACTCCGTCAGCAGCTCACATTCTGTCCTTTTGCTGGAGACCTGAGATCATTTTACTTGGGGAAATGGTTTGTTTTGTTTCTTGTCGAGATGCAAAGTAGGGATCCCAAGTTTTGGGAGCTTTAACAAGGTAAGCAGCAAAAGAGCAAACCCAGCAGCTGGGAGTGGGGAAAACCCTGCCAAAGAGCTACACATTGACATTTGAAACAACTGCAGACGCTAACTTTCCCCTCAACTTCAAGAAGGCAGATGAAAATATGTATAACTAGCTCTCTTTACATAGTACTTCATTGTATTTATCTCTGTTACCTTTAGGGCCATGTGCTTTTACATTATGTAGGCTCATCTACCCCAAAGAGATACAACGCCTTGAATTTTAAATAATGTCAATAGCAAAAGTGAGTTATGTGTGAACGCACCGTCAGCAACAGAGGAAAATGCAAGGGATCAGGCTGGCTGGGAGCACTGTTTTTGCAGGCAGTCGGGTCTAGATACCTCAAGGTCAGGGTACAAAGCAAGGGCCTATAAACCACAAAAAAAGGCTTCACATCCTGTATAAATTGCGGTGGTGTCGATTCCTAAGTTGTTTTCCCTTTAATATCCTATTCCTAATGATAAAGTATTTTTACTAAAAATACATAGTAATTTATTCTCCTTAATTCTGAATAGAATTTCAGATTGCATACAGGGATTTTCTTCTGCTAAAAGGTTTCCCATCTAAAATGCTTACCCAGGCTGAAAAAGACAAATCCAGATCCTCCTTAACATTCCTACATGGCAAAATTTGCAGTCCATAAGCACTTTCCGTTATATTGAACTATCCCAAGTCAAGAAAGCTGCAATAATTCAAGCAGGCAATCTGTTTCATCAGGGGCTGCTGTCTGATGTCAGCAAGATTTGTATTCCAAGTTACTTGAAATTTCCTCAGCTTTGGGTTTCTAGTTTTGAATAGAAGTTCTGAATAACTTCAGTGTCATGAAAGTCATCGTTGCTGTTGACGCCAGAGCAGTTTGTTTTTTGAAGGGAAAAAACTTTGTCCCTGAGGGGTGTTTTAAAAAAAGCACAGCTAAACACATAGCATGCCCTTAGAAATCAGTGTGCCCAAGAGCAAAGCTGTGTGTCTGCTTGTGTGTTTTCAGAGTGGGATGCACTTCCACAGCAGAAACTCCTCCGAGTCAGTGAGACCGCAGTGCTGCTGAGCCTTACCCCAGCTGCGCAGCCCAACCTCTTCTTTTGCGTTGGCAGTGCAGGGCAGCTCGCCTTCTGGATGGGCCAGTTTGGGGAATTAAACCAGGTGGAGATTGTTCCTTTGTTGGTTGTTTTTGTTTTTTTTTTTTCCCCAAAATTATGAGCTGGCTTAGTTCCCTAAACAATCTCGCTGCCGGTAAGATGAGCAGCGTAAGCTCTGAACTGGGGTTGGAGCGTGAGACCAGTTTCAGTGCACTTAAACTGCCGTGGAGCTGCATCCTCTGTTTCAGCACAGTCCTGCAGAATCCAAGTAAGATATCCCAGGAGCGATGGGGTGTTAAAATATTAATGCTTAGTTTGTAACTCTAAATTTGCAAGGACAATATTTTTCAGTTTCCTTTTCCAAAGCTTCCAGCCCAATTTAAATCACAGGAGTGGATGTGCAGAAGTGGTTTGCATTACATTCAAAGAAATAATTTAAATAGCTTCTAATTAAACTGTTGTCACTTGGTATAAAGCTTCATAATTGTTTGTGATGAAGAACTGCAAGAGTTAACGTTTGCTGCTCTAACAGCTGCGTACAGGGAGCTCTTGCCCGACAGTGATTGCTGTATCATCAACATGCATAAGTGTAAGTGTGAATCCATGACAGTGTCTTCTCTGGTTGCCCTGCAGGCTGAACTCGGCTCCAGTGAAGGGCTTTGAAAAAGATGTGGGTGGCAAGACAACTCTCCGGATCACATATCCTGAAGGTGCAATCCAGAAAATGGAGCAGTATGAGAAGGATTCCCTGTTTGTTCTGGCGGGATTCAAATGGCAGGATTTCAAGTGGCTGAAATACATTGTTTACAAGGAGAAAGTGGTAAGAACGCTGTCAGCTGGCATTGTGAAGGTCACCTAATTAGAAACAGTGGGCAGACATGATATCACAGTCATATTTGCCACGCTTTGGTCTGAAGAGAGTTCCTCTGTGTGTCCTGCTGCATTTAAGTGAAGGCTTTTTTACTTCCGTGGACTTCAGCTTTAATTAAATATGCTTTACAAAGACATCTCTCTGTAACCTGACCTTGCATCACAGATGAGGCTTTCTATTCAAGATTATGTTAGTGTGTGCTATGAACAATGAATTTAATTTTTATTTATTTTAAAGCGTATATAAAAGGACCAACCTTTGCATGGATTTTATGGACTCTTAGGATTTAAGAGCAGAGGAAGGAAAAGAGAAATGGCAAGGAGAGGAAATGGGAGTTTGGGGATAAGGATGTGATGGCACAGGAGGGGAGGAGGACACAGCAACAGCACAACTTGTTGAAAAGGCTACAATCCACAGACTTAATATGACCTCTTGAATGGCACAAGCCATTATATTTTGCTCTGTTATTGCTGTACTGAGATTCATGATCTGTGTTTGGCTAAAGTATCATCCAGAACAGCAGTATCAAGTCTAATTTAAAACCATTGAAATGGTGAAGCCACCGCTTTCCCCATGTAAATATTTTGTCCCAGTCAGTTGCATTAGTGCCCTTCTGAAGTACCATGGCCCTGTTACTAGTCAGGGTTGTTCTCTGTAATTCACCCATCCTAAACGGAATCAGGTTGTGATCACTGACTTCTCATTCAGTAAATGGCTCATCTTTATCTGCTGTCATGAAGTCCAGAATAAATGGCCTCTATTTGGGTATAGTTCTTGTTTTACAAATCTTATATCTCTGTTTTCAAGTGTTCTTTAATGATTTTTCAACAAATAACCAGACAAATGGATTAACGTTCAGAGGATGGGATGTTATATTGTGTGTTTGGAGACGAAGAGAGGAGGTTGGCAGCTTATGATACACAGAATGAAACAGTCTGGGAATATAATTGTATACAGTTGTTACATAGATGGCCTTAAGGGCTCATACCTTGCTCTTGTCTCACACTGGGACCAACTTGCAATTATTTTCCTGGTACCAGATGCATGAAGTTACCTGTCAGCCTCTGGGCAAGCACAAGTGCGCTTTCGTAACATGAATAATTGAGTCAAAAGTAATTTTCTTTGGTTCATGTCACGCTCTTGTTCTTCATTCTGGGAAAGGGAAAGCCTTGGCAGTGTCAGTGCCCTACAACCTGAATGCAGTTGTAGGGACTCCTAGGGTTTAGCTTGAAGTTCAAAGGATGGATCGGTTTACTTCAAAACAAATTGAATTTCCACCTGATGCTTGCAGTCATGTGGTCATCACCAGGTTCTAATGTGGTATCCCCTGCTCTTGGAAAGATGCAGTGAATAGTTTGTTGAAACTTGCTAGAAGACTGGGGAGAGCAACTAATGTAATCTTAACCGAGTGCTTCAGTGCCCAGCTTGGCAGAGAGCAGAAAGAACTTGAGTTTCTTACATTGCATGTTACTTCAGTGCTCTTGTGGTTGGCTCCTTATCCTTCATTTCTTTGGAATAAACACTCCATTTTTTTCAGTTCTTGAAGGTGATGTTTTCCAGATCTCTTAATTCCTGTTGCTCTTTCGAACGCCTGCAGTTGATTCATATTTTTCTTGAAGAGCAGTGCCCAAAAATGTACAGAATACAGCAAATAGGAGCAAACAGCTACTTCACTAGCCTCGCAGTTCTCATTCTTTATACATCCACTGTTTTGACTGCCTTTTCCACAGTGGCATGGCACTGAAGGTGAGTGTCCAGTTCCCTGAGACTCCAGGTCTCAGGAAGAACTACAGAGCAGAACTGCCTCCCCTGTGCTTGTGCCGTTGGCTCTTCCTGCCAAAGAGCAGCACCGTGCATTTGTCCCTGCCGATTCTTTCTTCCAGAACACTTCTCCAACTTGCCAGGTTCCTTTGGCAGAGCTCTCCAGCATACCTGCCATTCTTTCCAGATTCATGTCCTCTGCAATTTAATAAACATAGTTTTTCCTCCATCATCTAGGTTGATAATGAAAAAAACACTAAACAAAGTTGGTTCCTAGGCAGACCCCAAAGTAATAACATCCTTCCCTTTCTACAGTGACCCCACTGAGAACTCCTCCTGGATAGTTTTTTTGGCCACTTCTGAACTTGTATCATAGTAGTATCATTAATAATATTTTTTGGCATGTTTTTGAAAGTGATATGTCAGAAACCTTACTGAATGCCAGTTCACGTCTTGCTTCTCCCCTATGATACTTTTTTCCCCTGTATAAAGAAATACTGTTGGGGTTTTTTCCCAATAATTATTCGCCCTTGACAAATCCACCAGGGTTGCTACTCAGTCTTTGTTATTTTTTTCAGGTGCTTACAAATAATTAATCTTGCTATTCTGAGAATCAAAATCATAAATCAACTCTCTTCCCTTTTTTTGCCTTCTTAAGGCTAGGCACTACTTTTGTCCATTTTTTAATCCTTTGACACCCTACCTGTTCTACACAAGTTCCCAAAGGGAATCATTGCTGAGTTTTGAGGCTGCTGAGCCAGTTCATAGAATACTTTAGTCCAGGTGACTGGAAAACATCTGTCTTGTCCTTTCTAGTCTGATCTCTCTCTATTTGGGGCCGAGATCTTGCTGTCACTGGCTTTAGCTGCAAGCAGATGGCTAGCACAGCTGCTTTTTCTAGTGGAAACCAATGCAAAAAATGCTGTCTGTTAGCTAGAAGAAATGACCCGATGGAGAACTAACAGTGCTATGGGAATAAGTCGTAGGCGTCTGTTTGTTCTAGTAGTGAGTGTTAGTATTTTTATCAGTGTGTGGTAAGTTCAAAATGACAAATGCCTGCCCAGTGCTCTCTGTGGAGAGTTTCTGTTTCTCTCTCAGCTGATTTTCCAGAGAAAAGGGAGTTTCTTCCTTTCCTGGATTCATCTAGAGGCACTTGCTTGACCTAGGAGCTCTGTATGCCACTGTTGCTTATTCCTTATCTGACATTAGGCCTGTCCCTCTGGAAGACTTCATCCCTGCTGCAAACCAGTGGTTACAGTCAGGAGTCTGACCTCGGGACAGAGATAAGGGAAATGGAAGCGTCCTACTAAAGAATGTGACTGCTGGGGAAGTGGACACATTCCTCAAAAAAATAGGCCGAACTCTGCCCTCTGATGTTTCCTTTGCCCCTGAATGTTGATGGCAACTGCATGTGTCCATGGTACAGTCACAGGTGGGGTATGAGACTTTCTGAATTCCTTCAGACACCAGACCTGGAGCTGCTTGGACCTGCTTGACCAGGGATTCTGGGCCAGGTACTAGGATCCTTGGTTAGTCCTCTCTCGAGTAAGTGAAATCAAAGGGAGTTTATCTGAGAAAGAGTAAATGAAAGGCGAATGGCTATTTATTGCTGGGGTCAGTGGTCAGATAAGCTTATTCCCCCTGCAGCTGAGAGGGATTTGCTCTGTGTTATGTTAGTCTTTTGGCAGCACTTGCATTCTGAGGAAGGGATAAGTGCTTTGTAGAGAGGAGGATTTTCAGGAGATGTTATAAGGAAAAAGAATCGGTGCGATGCAGAAGCAGCAGCAGAATGGTGAGGCAGAGGATTTGATGTGTTACATACAGTCTGGTGCAACAGCCTTCTGGAGATCTGCGTGATGCCTCGGTGCCCTGGGAGGCACTATATCCAGAAAGAGGAGCAGTGGAATATGGACTAAAGAAAAAGTAAAAGCTCACCTGCTTTTTGTTTCACACTAAACCAGAAATAACTGGAAGCAAATAAAAACTTGAAAGAAAAGATTAATCTAGAAAAAGGACAGGTTTGGCTAAATATTCAACATCAGCATCAAAACAAAGGTAGTCTCCATCATAGAGTTCTGGGTGAGCTGACACTCAAAATTGCAAGTCTTGGAGCAAGTCAGGGCAGTAGTGTATCACTGGAGAGTATAGCCCTGTCTTTAAGAAGGGGAAAGGTGGGTGAATCTGAGCGACTAAAACCCTGGTAATCTGATTTCAGTCATTTGACAAGCATTAGAATAAACTGAAGGAGAAAATAATTGCACTTGTTGCAAGTAAATGGGGGGAAAAGGAGTGTGGGATGGAGAAAGGTGACATGATAAGCAGAGAGGAGTGTTGGACCATGCTGACCTAATATGTCAATGTACAAGTGGAAAGGAAGTGGGTTGGAGTCCCACAGCCTGCAGTCGCATGAACCCGTGATTATTGCAGAAGGGTCACAGATGTGAGTTGTTCATGCGTCTGTGGTGACTGGTCTGGCAGTGCTGACTTGCAGTTGTCGCTGCAAGAGCCTGCTGGCATTTCCAGGCACCCCCCCTCTGATGAAACGGCTGCTGCTAGTGCATCCCCAGAGGTGGATTACTCACGGACAGTCACTCAGAACAGTTATGCTCTCTCCTGGACTGTTCTTTTTGCCAAGAGACATTACTTATACATATTGTGATCCACCCTGCCTGCTTCCCACTGTTGTACTGTCCTGCATCACACCGGGTCTCTCAGTGACAGAAGCTCTTCCTGAATACCCAAAGTACCAGTGGAATTATAGGGGGAGGGAGGTTTGGCCATATACTGCTCTTCTCTATTAAAATAATGGTCAAAAGCTGAAGGTTGCTCTATTGCGTGGAGAGTAGATGCTTCCTGAAACAAACAGAGGAATTTACAAGAGCCAGTTATGCAAACCAGCCATCACAGCCTGGCGCTGAGGCTGATTCCAGGGTGGTTTTTTGCCCGTCATTAGTGAATCAGAAGGAGCTCTCTTGCTTGCTAGGGCTTACTTCCCTGAACATCTGGCACACGGTGGTAAAGCAGCCAAGTGAGGGCAAAGGTTTCACTAGAAATTGGCAGCTCACAAGCTTCATTCTCATGTAGTAATGAGCCTGCAGATGCTTCCAGCAGGAATCTCTGCAGCCTTTGCCAGGAGGAGTCACTTGTGCAGTAAATGCCTGCGGCACCTTGAAGCTCTCTTTGATAGTGAAAGTTATAGGAGCGAGTGAGCACCTGCCTGCGAGCGAGGCCAAGTTCGATTGTCTGTCCCTTGCAGGGGCATGCCTCTGACAACTTGCACACGGCAGTGATGGCGTCTGAAAAGCAGTCATCCTTCAGTGGATGTTGAGACTCCGGCAGTGGGCACAACATAACCCCTCCTCCTTTGTCACAGCATGTCACTGCTGCTTGTGGAGATCTTGTAGATGTGGCAGCAGTGGAGATTTTTTTTAACCTTTTATTTGGGAACTGCATTTCTGCTTTAAGTCAACAGGTTACTTCCAGTCCTGCTAAAATGTATGTTACGATACCTTCCTGCCTTGATCAGCCTGTGTTACTGTGCTAGAGCCAAGGCCGGACAGCTGCCAGATCCCTCACTGTCTGCTGAGCTTTTGTTTAGAGCTTCTCCCATTAGTTAACGGCCTTGTCATGCTATGTGTTTGCTAAGGCAGACTGTGAACATCACAGCCTCATAGTACACTGTGGATTCCTTGGATTCTGAAACAGCCTTGCCTGTGAGCTGTTTTGCATCCCTGAAAAAAAACTGAGGAACCACCATGCTCCTCCTATCGGCTTGAGGAAAATAGTGAGGCTGCGAATCTGTTCTTGCTGTCCATCCTCAAGTAAAGCTTCATCCACATGCGTGTATTTCCAGCTTGTTTGGAACTTGAGCACTTGAGCAGGCAGTTTCTCTGGGTCTCGGCTAGGGAGGGAGAACTTGCTTTTTCCAATGCTGTCACTTGCCTTTGGTGACAAATGGAGTGGCCACTGCCAGTTTCACTCCAGAGTCTGCTCCTGGATTGCAAATTTTTTCTTTCCCTTTCCTCCTTCCAGGGGCTTGTTGCTTTAAAATATTTTGTATACAGTTGGTCTTTTCAGTTTTTAAAGGACTGTGAGAAAGACTCTTCATCTGGCTTTGGTGGAGCTGTAAATCCACCACTAGTTGTCTTACTGCATTATGAATGTAAAGCTTGGTTACAGATTTGTGATGCCTGATCCTGTGCTGAGAGAGCGCTCTAGCCCATCTGCTTAGAGATGTGCCTGGTTAGGCATTGCCTTGTGTCCTGCTCTCCTTGGACTTGGGTAGAAGGGGACAGAAGCTGGACTTGCTGCTCCATCATAAATGAGAAGAAGCTTTTGAATTGGGAAGTCAGCTTAAGGGTTGTCCCATTTCTTTCACAAATTTGAGTTTTCGCCTAAATAGCCATTTATAACTAATCCCTTCAAAGTATAATATAGGAAGGTATGGCTGGTGAGTAAGGCAGCCAACGAGCATAAACGACATGATGAGGCTTGCACTGGGGAAGAGGCAAGAAAGCCTTTTCAGTGGTGATTGTCCTGTGGTCCTAGCACACAGTGCAAAAGGCCATTTGTACTCACAGAGCATGGATGGATTTTAGGAGGACTTGATAGCAGAGAATACCTTATCACATCATCAGGATGGTTCAGTGCCATGCTCAAGGCAACTGAACCGTTACTAAATGTTGAAGCAAAGAAAATGCTTTGTAATAAAGTGAAAACATGAGGCAGACTCTTCTGGCTCCTACCAAGTCTCTGACTGAGAAGAAGAGGTGGGAGAGTCTGCGTGATGTATTCTGTGGAGAATATTCCGTATTCCTTTGACAGAGAGTAGCTGGGAGTTAGTTTGTCTTTCTGGGATGATTCTTGGGACAACGTTGACTCATTTTTAGGTTTTGATCTGTCTCTGGCTGTGCAGAAGACTAGTCCATACTGCCCTGAGGGGTTGTGCTCCCATGGTCAGGACCTGCTCCCCCATTGCAGTGCATTAGTGGGAATGACTCAAGGGAACAAAGGAAGACTTGCATATGAAAAAATATATCCTTCTCTGTGACTGGCCTAGGAGATCAGAGCCATTTCCAGAAGCCGTAAGGAGAAGTATGAACACTGGTGCCCTATGAGAGAAGGTGAGCCAGGTTTTTTCCAGTCATGGTTAGAAGAGAGGCTGGAAAATATACAGGTATGTTATATAAAATCTTGTCCCTGCTGACCAGAAGAGGGAGAAGACCTTAGTTCTGTATTGTATAGCTTTTAACAAGCTTTCAGGTAGCACTGTGGTGAGAACCATACAGGAACCTCAGTAGACAAATGACCCAGTTTGCAACACAGGCCTTGGGGAAGACTTCCTGGCCAGATTCCCAAAGGAAGGTTGTTGGTATGGAAAGTGCAGGCTGGAGCTTGCCCTTCATACATACCTGCATGCAACAGCGTAATAAGATTAGGCAGGTCACTACATAGCTGAGAGCTGTTCCCACCCAGGCATACTTAGTGTGTCTGTAAGTACACTGTCAAGCATCAGCTGGTGATAGGGGCTGCTCTGATGGCGTTGCAGTGTGCCTTCATAGCATTTAATATTATCAGATGGATGCACGCTGGACAATAAAACTTGTCCACCTGGATTGGATAGTCATCAGTATCCACAAGTATGTAGCCACATTCACCTAAGCTTCTGGGGCAGATGAAGAAAATAAAAAATAGCCACAAGTACACTATTTTCTGGATGAAAAAATTCCAGGTATCAAAAGTTTGCGAAGTATCTATTTTTGTAGGAATAACATCATTGATTACCCCAATTTTAGACAGTTTCTCCTTAAAATTCAGATAAGAGTTGTTGGTGTGCCTGCCCTTCCAGTCATTCCCACACCATGCATGATTTTTGTCCTTTTTTTTGTCCCTTGCTGTGCTTGCTATTACTTAACTCCAGTCTTCCTTGCACTATACTTCCTATTAAAAGATGAGAAGCATTTATTCATGCTAGGCTTCGGTATTCCTTAAAGAACCTTTATCCCACATCTGCCAAGACAACATCATCTCCATTTCTGGCTCAGTAATCCTAGCTGTGACATGAAAATCGGAGAGCTCCAGTCAGATTTTTATTCTTTAGTTCCTTTTCCTTCACATCATTCTTCAATGAAGAGACCCAAGCAGAATTTACCCCCTGAAGAGACTGAATCATTGCCCTAGTAGGACATCCTTTCTGGGATTGCCTCACCATCCTGCTTTATCCTGAGACAATTTCTTCCTAAAATTGTCATCTTCTAATCTCTTCTGATGTCTGCTGCCATCCAAGTGACAGTTGCTGTCCTTTCCTAGATACTTGATCACTCCTTTATTCTTCATCCATGACTCAACCAAAGTCAAAAAAGATGGATAAAGAGTTGCAGTTTTTCCACATCTCTTCTTTTCAAAAGCCAACATGAGCAAGGGCCAACTGAAGACCTAGTGCAGCTGTCTTGAAAAAGCATCGGGAGGATGCTCATGTTGCACTCGCCCTCTTTGGCAGGCTCTGGCAATATTCAGACATCAATGTTATGCAAATCCTGGTAGGTGCATTACAAGGTCATACTGCATGTAAACTCAGGTTATACTGGTTAGCTGCATTGATCAAAGGTAGGCTTGGAATATCTGAGGCAATGTAAAGAAATTCATTCTAAATCTGATGCTGATCTTAATGAAACACTCAATTCCCTAAACAGCAGAGCTAACAAAATTGCCTGATTGCCTGTGGATTTATGTCCTGCTCCCTCATGCCTCCCTCTTGCACCGCAATACTCTCAGATTTCCCTCACCTCATAAATACCCAGTATGCTCTGTGCTCCTTTTTATCCCTCACTACTGCCTGGTGTTTGTATGCTGGCCAAGACATGCATGTTCACTGGCCCATATGTACGTGATTGGGCACCTGGCAGACCAAATGAACAGATAAGTGCTGAGCTCGCACGACATCATCTCCACCTGGCCTCACATGCAGACATGTGGGGGTGTCTTCTACCCAGACGTACAAGGCTTTACCACCAGTGCAGCCCATGCCTGCTGAGGATATTGCATTGCCCACGTGTGCAGCAGATGTTCCTCCATACTGGAGCAGTGCTTTGTGAATCCAGCACGTGGAAAAAGTCAGAGAAGATCATTAACAGTGAAACTGAGACGTCGCCCAGAGGGTAACAGCTATTCATGCAAGTGTTAGTAGACTAAAGATGTTCTGTGTTAACACTTCAGTAAAGAACTACAAGAACCATTTGAAGTCTGCAAAGCCTCCTTTAGTCTAAGAGATTTGGGTTCAATTTATTTAGCCTATGCATGAGATTTTGGGGAGATTTACTTGTAGTCTCTCTCTATCTACCTAGAGGGAACATTTTTTCTCAGAAGACTTTTTAATTTAGTAGGAAGAAGTATATCTGAAGCTAGGCAAACGACCAAAAAAGGCAGCACATTTATATCGGTATAATTATTTTTGCTACATCTGCCCTACAGGCTTGATGAATTTGCTCTTGAAGTCTTAAAATCAAGACTGGATATCTTGGTAAAGTTCCGCTCAAGCAGTGTGAAAGTAAAGGACTGGAAGGAGAAGTTGGTGATGGAAGGAGCATGGCTCCCTGCTATGCAGGACACTCAGGAGGATGTCGGCAGGATCTCTCTTGGCCTTTCGAGCAGTGCTGATAAGAAATAGCAGAATGTGGTGGCTAGGAGCTGAAGCTAGATAAAATCAGCCTGGACAGATGTGATTTCCTAGAAATCTGTGCTTATAATACTCAAATGACATACTTGCAGAGGTGAGCACTGACTGCTGACACGTTTTTCTGAAACACAGACTTAATCCAGCATCTGGGAGAATCCTGTTTCCTGGGAGTACCCAGGACAGGGCTGCACTCTTGCGTTGCCTTCTCGCCATCCTGTTCTGTGACTCTGGGAAGCCCTGTCCTCGCTCTCTATGACCCGTTTGTTGACTGTGAGGAGCAGGATAGCAAGCCAGTAATACCCTTGACAGCTTTTCATGAAAGTAAGTTATTTGCTTCATCCAGTTGTCTGCAAGGGTCACAGCAAAATTTCCTCTTCCTGGGGCACAATTAGCCAGATCTGTTTCTGCATCCCGAGGGAGAAGGCTTCGTGGAGTCTCTGAGGTGAGCAATCTCCAGCATAACAAAATTTCCCAGAAGAGCCCTTCAGAAAGCATTGCAACACCACGGGATGCTGTGAGTTCACCCATGTGCCGTGTGAAGACTCACAGAGGAGGGGAAAAACACTGATTTGATTTTGTAAATAAAATCACATGCTTTCTATCAGTGGCTGAAAAGAGACTCCCCTTTCACAGCTCCAGGAATTTTGCTGTCTGCTTTTTTTTCTTGAAACTGGGAAAAAAAAAAAGTCTGAACAGTAAATATTTATCCAAGATGTGTGGTTGTTAATATGATCCAGTCTTCAGTGATTTTGAATGGTGTCATGATGACAGATGTTAACTCAGAAAGGAATAGATTGGACGATTTATGCCTGAAACACATGTGTTCCTTGGCGGGCTCCATGGATTACTTGCATAGTTAGTGCTGTCTGAGCAATTTGTAACATTTTCTCTGCCTCGAAGCACCGAGGGCTCCAGGACAGGGGGTTGACCTATATCTCCAGTTTGCTATAATAAACACTGAGGTAACTAAACTCCCCGTGTGCTTTTATCTTCCTAAATTTATCTCTCCCCCTGTGCTTCAGCTGCGTGTGGTGCTTCTGGTTCTTCCCAAGAATGACAGCTTCTTTCTGCAAGAGAGGAGGATGTCCCTGTGTGCGCGGGGTGCGAATCCCTGACCTCCTCCCCCTCTAATTCAGCTTCTCTCCTACCTCAACGCTCGCAGTTATTTAATGCGAACACTTGTCCTGACAACAGAAGTGAAAATAAACCAAGCCATGTGAAGGTAGTAAGCAAGAGAGATTCTGGGAAGACCTCACATTTTTTTTGTGGTATTTGTATTCTTACGGTTGCAAATTTATGGGATGTGTCTAAGGGTGTTTCTTCTCTTCTTAGTTAAGACCAGGTTTGTAGAAGTGTTTGTATCTTATTTATTATTTATTTTTTTAATCAGAGACATAAAATTGAAGGAAAATGGCCAAGCTGTTGGGTGCACAAGGCTTTTGATAGGTCTACTTGGAAGTTTTTCTCAGCTGGTCAGTTGTGTTCTGGCCATTTTCCGTGAAATGAACTTTGCCCACAACTGACAAGTACAGAAAATACCGAGCCTGGCCCAGGCAATCAGCACTTTGACTATTTGGAAAAAAACTCGTAAATGTAAATGTTCTGTTTGGATTACAGTTTATTTAAATTCTCATCTTTTAAGAATATTAAATAATGTTACTTAAAAAACTCTTCTTTTATAAAACACCTATTATTAATGCAAGTCTAGAAAATAAAGTAGGGCAGGAGCTTCCTGGCATCTTCCCAGCCTCTTGTTATTTTGACCTTTCTGCTTTCTCCTCCTAAAGGATGCTGAATAATTTGTATATGTTCTATATGAACACTCAGTGAACATACAAATTATTTGGCTTCTCGTTTCAGCAAAGATGCCAAAATAGGAGAAGACAGATTTTCTGTGTACTCTTGCTGTAAAAACAGTATAAAAATTTCCCTAGAGACTCACTTTAAGATAACTTCGGAAAGCGATGAGGGTTTCTAGGCCATAATTCTTCCTGTGGTGATCCTTTAGCTTTTTTTATTGTAATGTGCCAGGAGTTTAGTCTAAATATGTGTTGTTTAATGAGTTGTTGTTTGTATTCAAACTCTTGAACCAGTTCAGCTCCCTAAAAAAGACTTTGCTGATGGGTGTCCTCAGATGCCCTGGGATGCCCTCATGCTTTGTCACCAAAGCCTGCAAAGACAGCGTTTTTTTAAAATTTTTTTTAATTTTTTTTTCTTTTGTGCAGGCATACTGTTGTAAGTGGAGCAGGTATCTGTGCTTATAGTTGGGATCACCTTGTGTTTTCTGTTATAAGCAATGGGGAAAATGCTCTATCATCTTATTACAGTCATCTTTGAGCTGATGTTTTCCATGCCACGTGTTTGGCACAGCTGGAAAGTTTAGCTAAAATAACTTTGCTGTCTCTCAGGATAAGGCTACTGAAAATGCACAGTTTTATCCCCGTTTTAAAAAAATTAAAAAAAAACCCCATAGTCTCCCACCCTATTTTGCTGAGATTCTCTTGTTCTTCAGGGCAGTGGTTGGGAATCAGTGAGGCTGTGTTACCATGGCAGCCTGCTGTGGCTCCTGCTGTTCTGTGAAATCCCATGGCTCGGTCTGATGTTCCATGGGGGCTGTTGTACGCTGGCGGCGCAGCGCTGTGTGTGCTGGGCACGGTCTGTCCTACCAGCGCTCTCCTGCCCTGCCTGCGCTGGTCAGGTGCCCTCCCCGTACGGTTAGTCGGGGTGCAGCATCGCCAGGGATGCAAGAACCAAATAGGATTTTCCCTTCGGCTGCTTCTCCACAAAGAGATTGGGGCATGGACAACAGACCTGGGAGCAGGGAATCTCTCCTGGACTCTCAGGAACCCCCTCTCCTCCTGCCAGCCACCTGGGCAACGTGAAGGAGCAGCAGCCTGGTCTGGTGCATGGCAAGAGCAGGAGTATTGGAGATTGAAGGGTGATGGGTACTGGGGACAGCAGAGAAAGGAAGGGAGCAACCAGCAGGGAACTCCTCAAACATTTGCAGGTTTGTTAGGTGTAAATAGTTCAGGAACCCTGTAAGAGGGTGCATTTTTTCTCCTCTAACGGCTGATCTCAATACAATAGCTTACTGGAGCTTGTAGTTGCACTTAGAGGACTGTGCCCTCAGTTTAATTGCTCCATTTGGTAGAGTTTTTCTTGAGTTGATTTTTTTTGGTGGATTTTTTCTTGAGTTGATTTTTTTTTTGACATATTAAGTTACCCTTTAAGACTTTTTAAAGAGCTTTATGGTTATAAAAATCAAGCTGCCAGAAGTTAGGAAAAGCAAGAAAAAACCATTGCATTTTCAACATTAATTCAGTTCTCCTGTGCAGATGTTATCCTTAATTACATAATTATATCCTCACTCTTTCAGAACGCAGCTGTCTATCAAATGGAGAGGGAAGACTGAGATTTAGGCTAATTTCTGTAATGCAAGACATTCAGCCTTGGTATGAGTAGTTGCAGAAGCTGTAGAACATATTGTGGATAAGAGAGAAGAGAGGAGAAAGAATGGTCTCCTGATTACAGACACTGAGGATTCCTCTTGAGGAGGTGGTTTGGCCTTTAACTGATGTGATGCTGGGCAAGTTAGATCAGAATTTCCCCCAAACACATTTAAGTCTCATGGGGCGGATATGCAGGAGAGCTGGGTATTCAGCAGCAGCAAAGTCAATGGAGTTGTACTGTGAGCTTAACAAATGTTCTGAAAATTCAGCTTAAGATGTCTGAAGTAGAGCATCAGGAGGCAATGGAAACTGTGGGCATTCATCTTTGTCTGTTTTTTTCCCCTGTAAAATGGTGTAATACATACCAAATATTGCAGAGATGCTCTAAATATGAAAGTATTGTTTGTAAAACACTTAGATATATGGCAATATAAGAAAAATCTTGTGGGAAAATTAGAAAGTCACTGTTCACAACAGAAATCCTGAGCTGAAGCTCTGAAGTTGCAGGGCTGTTGTCCTACTTCAGCACTTAGTAACACATGGATTTGGCCTTTCAGCCATGGTATTCTTTTAATAGATGTTATGCGAGTACGACATTTCATAAACTATGTCATAAAAATAATAGCAAAATAAAGGGGCTGGTCTCTTATGGGAATAAAATACCCTGTAAATAATGGTGATGATATAGGGCCTGTTCTTCTTTGGGATTTTTCTGAAACTGTACTACTTTAGGTATTTTTTCATTGAAGGATTATTATTATTCACAGACAAAAAACCACAACAGAAACATAAATTGTCTAAATCCATTCCTTTTACTAAAAACTTCCGTCTTTCCTAAAATATTTCAAAACAGGAATATTTCTTCAAATTTTGGCTCAAAATCCAGCTTACATTTTGAACAAAAGAGTCTGTAGTAGAGTCTATCCATCACCCTGTTTGTGCATACTACAAACACATCTTCTGACACACCGTATGTGAGCTATCATTTATGCTTTGACTTGTGAAACACAGTATTCATCAGAACAATCTTCAGTTTTTTTCTGCAGCTCATCTGACGTGTTCCAAGCTTCATTTTCTTCACAGGACAATCTCTTTTTCAACGGCGTTTTGTTATCTTACAACTGTGAACCGTGTCAATTTTTCTCTCAGTTACACAGATAAAACCATAGCAGTACATTAAGAAAAAGGAATTCCTTTGCATTTACAACGCAGTGTAAAAATAAATTTGCTGTCCTGACTCTTTAGAGCTGGTCGTGGCCTCATGCTGCCTAGTCCTCTGAATCGGAAGATGACAGTTGGTATTAGACCAGCAACACAGGCGGCCCATGTCTGTCTGTAGGTTAGCTGTAGCACTGAAAGTTACTTCGGTCAAGTGAAGTTTGAAATTCAGTAGGCCTATTGGTATATGCTTTTCCGCTTATTCGTAACATATGCTTGCAGGTAAACAGGGCAAAAACTTCCTACTGACGGCCACGGGAAAGAGCATATTGCTATGTTTTAGCAAATTGACCTGGTGTGTAACGCACCAGTGCCACCTTTACGTCCCAGATGGCTTTTGTCACCATTGAGGTTGCTACTTTCTGAGCTGGTGTCTGTGGATAAGGCGGCTTCCAGTTTCTTGTGTAGCCAGGGTGCCATGTAGTTTATATGTCTAGCGCAAAGTTTAAAGTCCGCAACCACTACTTGGAATTAAGTTTCCTTTCTCTTGTGGTTTTCAACCTGGTTATCAAGCCTAAGGAAACTAATCTCTAGCCAATGTAGTGAAGTATTATTAGCTCAACTGTACCAATGAAGAAGCATAGTTAGAGTTTTGCTTTAAAAAAAAAAAGCTCTAGTAGTACCATGTATTAAGAGGTGCTTTTGTCTCCAGCATGCTTTGCTGCTCTTTGCCACTAAAAACACTGGGTAGAAAATGTGTTTGGGTTTCACACTGAGAAACATTAGTAAAAGCTAAATTTGGGGGGTTTACAACCTGTCAGGAGTTCTCTTGGGTGCTGCGAGGCTGTTGGGAGATGGGGGATAGTCCAAGAGCTGCATCTCTTTTGGCAGTGGGACAAAGAGAAGATGAAGGAAAGGCTTGAGCACTATCTGCAATGTTCCTGCTTCAGGCAGAGTAAGAGCATTTCAGTGGGGCAGATAAGAATGGAACAAAATGTTCTAGACTCTAGAACATTTCTAGACTCTAGAAACCGAAGATAGGGAAATTCAGAACAAGTGCTGGCCATCGGAGCCGTGTACAGAGGGTGGTGAGGGGTTCTCCATCACTTTGAGAAGGTTGGGTAAATATATTTGAAGTGTGGGCTACTGGGTCTGGCAGTTGACCATCAACCCAGACTGCAGGCTCTCAGCACCTCTGTTCTTGTTGGTAAAAATTCCTTGTTGCTTTGATAATCGGTGCAAATGATGCAACTTCGTTTATATTACCACTTGTAGAAGAGCATTTTCTAGGCCTCCGTGTCTACTTGACCGCTGAGAAATGCAGCATTGGCTGATAAGATGGTTATTTTCTAGCGGAAACACACCTTCCACATCTAATTCAGTTATGCCTGAGCAGAAACCTTTCAAAAGCCTCTGCAGATGGATTGCAGCCGTCCTGCTGTACCCCGTGTTTGTGTGACAGTGAGTGCTTGTGGATGACGGGTATAGAATAAACCACATTCCAGCCTAGGTGGGGGCAGAGATCCCGGTGAACTGTGTGCTCCCAGGCACGGTGAGGTCTTGTGACTGGTATGTCATCGCCTGGCTTTTTCTTTCCCTCATGCCCTTCTTCCTCTCCATTTCTGGTGTTATCAGAGTTTGAAAGAGCAATAATCTCCATTTACCACAGGTTCTCTCTCCAGTCTTTTCATCTTTCTTGTTGCTTTGCAGCAGAGTATTGCATACCTAGACTTTATTCAACTTTGTGTTGTGCTTAGCTGACCTTTGCAATCTCCCTGTCCCCTTCCCATCAGACTTAGAAGTCTTCCAGAGCAACGCTGCTTGTACTTCTAAGTCCAGCAGTCTCACAGAAGTATAGAAGAGGCAGCATCCCTGTCATCAGGATGCAATAGCATCACCCCTCATTTTGCTTAGTATATTAGAAATGTTGTTATTCTGGGAGACTCAGCCTGCTTCTAGCTGTTTGTATCTTCTGTTGAGGTGTGCTTCTTGGCTAAGGCTCTGAGTTTCCACATTTTATTTTAGCATATGTTGTGATTCGCCTTGGTAAATCTGAGAACAGGAGATGGAAAACTGAATGGAGACAAAAATAGCTTACAAGCGGCTGTCCCTATTACCCTTCAGTATTCTGCAAATGGGCAGAATGAGGAATTATAGCTGGATTGCCTTGTTCCTGGAGCTATTAGGTGAGCCCTGCCATTTTTTATCCCTTCCTCATAACCTGCCATCTCTGGTCTGTCACATCTATAGCCATTTATTCCTGGAGTGGTGTCTCTAGAGGGGATATTTCTGCCTCTCTCCCTGGATGAAAGCTGTACAAGAGACTGGCCTGAAAGCCTTGGCCCATCTAAATTCTTCTACTTTTTAAATAGTCTCCTCTAAAGCCTTTAGTGATGTCCTTTACAATTATACAATTTTGAAAATACTCCAAGATTGCTTAAAAATGCTGTGGCCCTCAGGGACTTGCTCTTCAGTCATGTTTTCCTGTCTGCCTCTCTGTGTTGCTAGTTTCTTTATGCTTATACTGTAAGCTCTTTTTGGCAGCCCCTGGCACTGTGAACGCTGATCTGTGACTGAGGCTCCAGGTGCACAGTAATACCACGAATAATAAAGGTGGGAACTTAACACGGGGAAACCTGATTTCCAGCCTGGACCCTATGGTTTCCACCTCGATGCCAGGAGGTGATGAGATACTTATGATGAACAGGAAGGGAGATATTGCATCTTCAGAGGCCTACCCTTAAGCACTGCAGGCTTAGTCACTGTAGCAGAGAACAGGGGGTGCCCCCAACCTCAAACATGAGTCTGAGCTTCCGAATCTGGTTGAAAAAGCGTGCCTTCCCTCCCAGTGCCTGCTGTTCCTCGGGTGGCTGCCTGTCTCCTCCTAGCCTAAAAAGGGACAGCGTTCCCCGATGGGAAGTAATTGCTTTGGAAACCTCGCTGAACATCTGTGTCCAATCAGACTGAACATCCACACCAGGCGTAGCGGCGGCCCGTGGCCGAGCATCGGCAGTAGCGCGGAGCCTTGGAAGGGGCTGCATTCCCGACACCACAGTTCCCGAGGGGGTTGCGTCAGGGGAGCAGCCTCCCCGGGCTTGCAGTTGTGGTGGTGCTGCGTTTTGTAGCTTGCCAGTGACGAGCTGCAGAACAGAACCACGAGTCTTGAGATCTAGCTCAGAACGACAGGGTTTGTAGAACCAAACCACAAGGCTGAGAATTTCAGTAATTATAAGCCAGGAAAACAGTTTTCAGTTCTTAGCCCTATACGGGGCTTTGCCTACTGTATAGGTGGAAGTATGAGAGCTGTCTGCTGAGACTCCACATTTCTCCCTACAATTGTTTTAGAAACTACAGAGGGAAAACACACCAAAATGAAAGATTACCCCAGGTGTCCCTCAATCTCAGGGGAACTGCTCAGAAAAGTTACAGGGAAGAACACAGAGCAAATAGAAATAAGACAGAAGGGAGAAAACAGAGCAATTTCAGAGCCATGTGATAGCTGAGGAAAATGCTTAGGGAAATAGTCTGGATGAATGACAGGAGAAACAGCCACACAGAAGGGACCAAAGCAGACAGGTTGTATTCCCAGCTAGGGATAGGGTCCGCATTTGTTTTGCATTGGCATTGAATTAGCTGAGAGGAGCCCAGGTACGGTCCTAGTGGTTCACACAGCACTGGGAAAATGGGCAGCTGTGATATGTGTAGTTATCTCTTTCTGAACAGCTCAAGCAACAGCAAAGAATAAAAGTCACAAATGTTTGTAATCTTTCTTCTTTTTCTTTTCTCTTTAATGTTTTGTGTGTAATGTAAAAGTCATGTAAAACCTACTTAAATCCCAAAACTTATGTAGAATCTCATACGGAGTATGAGTCCAAACAAACGGCGGCTTTTGTCCACTTTAAATAGCTTGCAGAGCTTTGGTTTGAATTGTTTGCAAAATTTAGGCAATGCCATATTTAGAGTTGCACATGAAATCGTAATTCAACTTATAAATTTATTTTAGTTTCAGGGTCACATGCTGTTTTTCCAGGGTGTGCCTGCTTAAACCCATAAGGTGGTTTCGCTGAATGAGTTGCTGTTCAAGATTTTTGTTTATCATCTTCATTTCTGTGAGACCTGGAGCATGCTTAATGCAAGTGGAATCTGTGGGGTTTATTTATTTATTTATTCCCTCCTTCCCTGGAACTGAAAGACCTCTGCTTTGCATGTGCCTTTAGGAAATTCCAAAGGTTTCATATTTATCCAATTTTTAATGAATTTTCACAAGGAGGCAAAACTCAGCTGACATACCAAATCCCTCAAATCCCTTGGTCAAATGGATGTTGGACTTTATTAACATTTGTAAAGTTGATTTTTTTTTTTCTAATTTTTTTTTAAATGGTGGGATCACTCAGTGGCTGAAAATGTTGTATTATAATGGAAAGTGTTAGACTGCTTTGACACCAGGCATTCTTTCTAATTCAACTATGATGAAAGAACATGAGTGTTAATTAGGATTTTTTTCCATTTAGGGTCCTGAGAGCACTTAGCCATTGTCAAAATGAGAACTTAAACTCACAGGATCCTTGCCCTGGTCAGCAAAAGTGTATTATGTTTGGGCAGCTTTGAGGGGGGACGTGGGATCAAAACAGGATAGCAATGGCATTTAGCTGTCTTAGACCGTTGATTTGGATAATAACATGCATCCTCGTCGAGTCTGCTGTGTTAATGCCTTTCATAAGGCAAGAGCCATCTACCAAAGTTTCATTCTTCAGGATCTGAAATTCAGCAGCTAAAGATAACCATGGGATTGTTCCATAAAGAAGCCTCTGTAAGGTGTTTAGCACCACAGGGCATGAGAGTTGACAGGAGCCATGCGCAGTACGAGTAGTGTGTGAAATGCAGCAGGCATAGGCTGTGGCAGAATTACCGTCAATAATTACAGGGGTAATCCCTACTGGGCAGGGGAGGCTCCTGAGGATTTTGCAGGGGATCACGAATATTTTTCGGCAGTGCTTTGAAAGCAACTGTAAAGTCACTGTTAAGCTGCAAGCAACCCAAAACTGGTGTAAATAATGACTTTGAAAGCACATGCATTTTATGTAGAGTGTAATGTCTGCCTCTGTTACTTGTCATGGACATCACAGGGAAGATGGCTCATTGCTGTGAGAAGGAGGTATTCAATCAGATTACCCTGCCAAAGCTGTTGGTTAGCAGATTAAAATTCCTGCCATCCTCCCTGTGCTTTGCTCTGAATTTTTAACCCGAACAGAAGTGTAATGTTAGAACGTAATTGTTCTGTAAGTCCTGTGAACAAGGAGCCTCTGGTTATTTTGAGGGTAGTACATGCTATACCCGCTAACATCTGGACCAGCAGGAGCAGTGATATAAAGTAATGTGGCAGAGAGGCATGAGCCCCTCTCTAGGCAGGGTTGTCTAGCAGGGTAGTGGTATTCAAGGCTGGTGTTCTCCCACGTTTGCAGGATGAAGACTTTAATTAAAAAACAATTTATTGGAAAACCATAAAGGACATACATAGTTGCTTTTTCCCTTGTATGATGAACATGCATGGCCCTTCACAAAACAAGATGGCACCTTTATAAGCTTATGCCTTAATTCACATAAAACCTAACAGAAGGGAATAAATCTAGGATAAAGTGGGAAGCATGTAGCTCACACTGAAAGTAGAGCTGTACGGTCATTTTTAGCTCTTTGAATGTTCTTGAAAGCATTTGCTGTCTAAGGGTACATCCCCTTGGAAGCAGGTGGGAGTGATCACAGTACGTGCTGGAAAGCTTAAGCCATTAATCAAACTAGCTGAAGTGTTAATAAGAGTGTAAAGATGGCACCAGGGTGGGGGTCATTCGTGCTGAAGCCCAAGCCTCTCTGTCTTCCTCACACTTGTCATCCAGACTAGCTCAAGTGCACCTGCATGTGCTGGTGTCACCCCTCCAGGACGCACCCTCCCACTACAACCTCATACTAGTGCCTTGCTCCTTGCAGTGAGCAAGGACAGTGGGAACTGCTGCTAGTAGCATGGGGTTTTTTAAATAATAATAGCAATCTGCTATTTTTTGTATATAATTGTATTTGTTATTTTATTTTTCCTTTTTTTTCTTCTTTTGTTACCAGAGTGCCTCTGATGGCTTTTGGAAGTCAGTGGCAACCCGTGTCCCGAGAGAACCTCATGAGATACGCATCCTGAATCCCTACTTCATCCAGGAGGCAGCTTTCAGCTTCATCGGACTGCCTTTCAACAACGGCCTGATGGGCAGAGGGGTAGGTATAAAGTGAAGCAAGCAAAACCACAGGGAAGGACGAGAGACCAAGCAGCAGAGTAGGCTTACGCTGTTCTTACTTTTCCTTTGGGCCTCCCCTGTCGGACATTGAAGGGAAGGGACTTTGGCTCTGTTACGGTGGCAGCTCTCAGCCTCCTTCAGGCCAAGGCAAGATCCTTCCTTGGAACAGACTGAGGATTTTGTGGGGGATCATCAACATTTCAGCAGTGCCTTGAAAGCAACTGTAAAGTTGCATCCCAGGCTTATAGTAAAAGAGGGTAAAGGTTTGTTTTATGAGGCCTTTGGTAAGAAATTCTGATCTTGCAGCAACAAGTTTTAGATGTAGAAGCTTACAGAAGAAAACAATGCAAACCACAGTTTTAGTCATATTTACTAACAAAATACCTTCATGGTCATTGTCGTATCTCTCGCCCCCAGTGCAGCTTTTTGGAGTGTTAGTGTGGAGTAGGTGATGAGTTGGGTTTTCTGGATTATCT
The DNA here is from genome assembly GCF_965638725.1 of Aptenodytes patagonicus. Taxonomy (NCBI): domain Eukaryota; kingdom Metazoa; phylum Chordata; class Aves; order Sphenisciformes; family Spheniscidae; genus Aptenodytes; species Aptenodytes patagonicus. The sequence continues at coordinate 68,976,060 of NC_134953.1, read as the reverse complement.
CACACTGCAACGCTGTCCTCAGAACCTATTTATATTTGCTCTACCTAATATATCAACCATTAGAGAAAGAAATACTTGGGTGGGTAAATTACTCATGTACATACGTGATATAGCTGTTAATAGAGACCACGTGACATTTTTTGGCAGATTAGCACAACTGACAAACCCAGAGAGAAGCACTTCTGCTGGACAAGGTCTGCTTGCTCTGCCCCTGGCATTGTCCTTCCATTGTTATCAGTACAGGAGATTTGCCATGCTGCAGCATGGATTTGGACTAGACAGAATAGTGCTTCATTTTCCATGCTCTAATTATATCATGAAGTCTTCAGAAATATTAGAGACGTTTGTTTTGTGCAGGTCAGAGGGGTGGGTGCCTGGAGATAAGAAATTCACTTCTTAAAATGCGATGTGCAAGATGTGCAGGCAGGTTCAGCCACATAGAATGGGTCTTCTGTGAAATGCATTGCTGCATATGTGCGTACAGAAGCTGTCATGGGGTTCTGGAAGCACTGGATTTTTGCTCCGTGCACTGAAGGTATCTTATCCTAAATATTCCCATCAGCTAGGAAGTAACTTACTTCACCTCTCTGCATTCTCCAGAACTTACCCTTAGAATGATGTGGTCTTGATTTGTCTTCCAGAAAATCAGGACTTCTGCCCCAGTAAAGGACAGAAATCATCAGACTTTTGCCTTTATTTTCTCCAGATTTGTTTTTATTTTTAAACACGTTATTTTAATACACAAGATATTACTTAAGCTGAGAGGAGAAGAGAGAATCCGGAAATGAAAATGCTGTGAACTGAAGTTTATGAGGTTTTGATAGGTTGTTTAACACACGTCAGATTGGGAAATGAAGGCATCTTAATTGAAACCTGATGTTTCACTTCATGAAAGTCCATTTGAGCACTTAAAAATAGTTTATGGAGCTTTAAGGCAAGCAATCTTTGCCCATGACCCCTGCTAGATTGTGTAAATTGTAGTTCATTCCTTCAGGTAGGGCAACAGGAGCTCTGCAGGTGCATCTGTGGGGCTGGGACATTAGTATGTCCTGTGCTGTCTGTGCAAGGACACTCTAATATAGTGATTCTGTCAGAGTTTAAAAACAGCGAGAGAATATTTCTAGCCTGTAGGTACAAATTTTACCTCAGACATCAACTATGGACTGCTGTGATGGAGCTGCTGGGACTTCACGCTTTAGTGAATGCTGCTGCATCAGTGCAAAGGCTCCAACAGAAGCTACTGCTGCCAGCGTGAAGAGGGAAGAAGAGTCTGAGTAGGATCCTGGCGATACAAATTTGCTGCAGACCTTTTTTCACTGGGAGTTTAAATGGGAAGAGTGGAAATCAGAGCCTGTAGACCAAGGATTCAACTCTCATTAAAGATTTGAGAGAGATCCAGCAAGATGAGTGAGGCAGCTAGAGCAAGGAGAATTGCTCCATGAGAGACAGTGTGACCCAGCAGCCGCAGAGCATAGCTGGTTGGGTTCAGGGTCATGCTTTAGAGATGCGAGACAGCCTGGAAAACTTTACTCAAGAAAGAAGCATATGAACATGGAAAAGGAAAATGCTGAGGTCTAGTAAGCAAAAGCCCAGAGAACAGTATGCGTCCTGAGTTTCTCCTGGGGAACCGGGATGGGGGCAGATTGGTGCCCCTGTGCTGCAGTGTGCTGTGGTATGTTGGGCAGGCTACACACAGGAGGATCAAGGCTGGGGATGCCTTAGTAATCAAGGCCAACATGAAATCCTCATAAAAAGCAGTAATATTCCACTCTTCTTTGGTTCTAATGCCTAAATAAACTTCAGTGCTTCTCTTGCACACCACATATGGTAACAATGTGCTGCCAATTAACTTCGTAATTTGGGGGCTTTTTCAGCAAGGTTGAGGAGAGCTAGTTAAAATAGTTTGGGGCTGATCTCAAAGTGTTTTTCCCAGGATTTAATAAAGGGTGAATGTAGTAACATCCTCTGCTTTGATAATATAATTTGGGCCAGATGGTTCTGGAGGATAGTAGGGGGGTACAACTCAGATGTGCATTTTGATTGCACTTGTGGCATTAGTAGCCAAAAGTCTGAGCAAGGAGCAAAACACCCACAGTGAACAGTGACTTCTCTCTGGGACCGATAAAGCTTTTTAGGAGTTTCCTCAGTCCATTTACTGAAGTCTTAAGAAGAGGGAGAGCTGTTTCCTACTACATGTAGACTTCTCTTTTCTTGGGATAAGCTGACAATAAAGAAAAACTTTAGTTTAGGATCCTAGCAATGTCTGGGCAAAATTAAATGTTAATGCCTGAAGATGGTTTAGCATGAAAGAAACAAGCTAGTAAAGATCCTCTCTTTGATTAAAGAATCCTCTTAAGGAATGGGGTGCAGGCTTGGCTGTCTCGCTAGCCAAAGGTATATGTATGTGATTTATGTCTAGGTGGAAGTTCTGTGTATACAGATCTTTTGGGCTTGAAACCAGACATCACTGGTATCGCAGCAGGTAATTCAGGCATGCAGTAACCTACCTTACACTGCAGACAGCTTACTGGGGGACAAGCATGAACATCAGTTCAGAGGCGTCGTTGCCTGTTGCACGTACAACACTAGGGATGATAATTGCCATGGTGCTTTTTGCTGTGTAGTGAATAGCCCTATCCACTCAGTAGCGCTCAGAGCCATTGGAGCAGTGGCTTTCTCGCTCCTCTGGGAGCCCTGAGCATGGCGTGAGGCAGCCAGGAGAACATTTCAGATCACACAAATTATCAGGACTCTGAGGACTCCAGTGCAGACTGTGGTGTGTGTTTCTCTCTCTCTGCTGGTGCTGTGCGTCCATGGAACTGCTTATGATTTAACTTCTTATGAGATTAAGCTCTGCTGCCCAAAACTGTAAGCCTTTGGTTTGTTTGTGTACTGGAAATGGCTGAATTTATAGACCTCTTACTAAAGAGATAAAGCATCCTCCTCTGGACTTCACCCAGCCTCAGCATCAACTTGGTGAAGGAGGAGCTATGTGCAGGAGGTGTTACCAGGCTGGGTCAGGGACCTGGCCATGGATTAGCACCTCTGCAGAGTGCTGACAGCCCCCATGCACTTGGGGATTAACCTCTGATGCTGGAGCGTTATCACGTCCTGCCCCAGGGCTTCTCTTTGCTGTTATGTGGTTTTGCCTGTGGGCAGGCAGCCTTTCTGGAGATGCCAGTGGTGACCCTTTGCTCCTTAGGCAGTTTTTCAGCTCCCCTGGCTGGTCATAGTGACCCTTTCTCTCATTAGTACTGGGTTGCCCTGTTGTCAGCAAGCTTTGTCTCCTGGGCTGTTCTTGCTGGACTGTCACCGTGTGAAAGCCATGTCTTGGGACCTGTTGGGTCTTTATGGAGCAGAAGAGAGGCGGGGGATGACAGGAGCAGAGCAGTCTGTCACTCCATCCTTTCCAGTTGTATGCTTCTCCTTTTTTTGCACTCTGACAGCATCTTCTAAGGCAGGTAGAGGGACAGGTAAAGGGCCACTGCAGCTGCAGTCAGTTAAATATAGAGACTTAGTGTCATTGTTAAGCTTTGGTTTTGCAAGACAGCACATCTGCTTCATGGGCTGAACTGTTCAATCCATTACCACTGCAATGTGATCAGTCTATCAGCTGCTGGGGAATGGACACTCAGACAAGTCATTGTAGGGTAGCAGGTAAGTGCATACCAGCCACTTCTTGGTAAATGCCCAACCACGTGCTTCTGCACATGATAGATGCAAAGTAACTGAAGGGAGTTTACTTTTCAATGAAAGAGTAGGCCATGAACTCGCATTTAGCATAGGGTGAAGCATATACGTGATTACCACAGAGCAGCTAGCGTGTGGTAAAGTCACGCCCTTGCTTGCCCTCTGTTAAATTGGTAGGTCCTTAAGAAATACTCCCTGCATTGCACAGGAATCTGCTCTACGGCAAATGGTGAATCAGAGCTTGTGCATCAGGTTAGATGTGGACAAAGATATTTGATTTGGGCTAAGTCGATAGGAGCTCAGCAGTTAAATGGCAGAAAGGAAACCTGCTGGGCAGCTAGCTTGTCACGCTCCAGCAACAGGCCTCTGTTCCTTCCCTTTTGCTCTGCTGCAAAGTGCCAGTTCTGGAGGCTCTCTCACACTTACAGCAAGGGATAACTAGGGGAGGTGAAGGAATAGTGTTGGAGATGCTCTGCTTTGTCTTTTGAAGCCCAGTACTGCAGCTGATTCTGTTCATGGGTGGAGGTGGCTGTGGCAGCAGCACTATGGGATGTAAGCTCCTATGACAGGGACCACTCTGCAGGTACTTGTCTGCTCACAATAAGTGATGCTAAATTGCTTTTTATGCCATATTTCCAAACTTGCCAGCTAAGGGAAGCAAAGAGTAGGTTTGGGGTTGTTCCTATGTAAACATAAATGAACAAAAAGAAAATATGGTGACTGTTGTGTATAGCATGTGATGGCTATTGTAGTTTTGTTCTGTATTTCTTTTGTTTTGACTTTATTGCTGTTAGGTGATCAGGTATGTAACTGATAAAACTAAGGTAGCAATTTTTCCTAGGTGAGCAATTTTTCAAGTTTTCCCTCAAATTAATGCAGTAGTCAAACTAATTTGAATATCTAGTTGCTTATTGTTTTTAGGGAATTTGTTCTTTAGCAATGCTTACCCTTTTAGTGAAAAAGGTAACAATTGGAATAGTCTGAACAATCCAATATGTCTTACCCTGACCTAAGTAAAATCCCATAAATAACTGGAATTCATTTAACGTATTAAGGGAGTCAAATATTTCTAAAAACAGATTTACAGCAGTCATTTCCTTCCAGTCCAGCAGGCAGTGACACAGGAATGACCCAGGCATGGAATGAAAAGCAGTGAGAGCTTTTCACATGCACCAAGCAAAGAGCAGTTACGGTCCCCTGGTTCAGTTGCCAGCACTGGATCTCCACCGCAAGCCCACGAGGTGATGCTCAGCCTCCATTAAGTCCAAAGGAGGGCTGGTGTTCATTTCTGCTGACTGGCTTCTTTTCTTGTGTGAGTAGAAGTCAGTCTTTAAAGCCTCTTCAGGGGGACCAATAGAAGATGAAAAAGTAATGTCTTGAGGGGAAGCCTTTTATCTTTCCCCTTGCAGCAGAGAACAGTGTAGGAGCAGTTAGGAGAACCTGTCCTATGTGTGTCTGTACTGCTAAAGGCATTTCTGGTCCCCTGACCTGGTGGTGCACACTGGCTGTGTTTGCTCCGCACAGAGCTTGCAGTGATCCCTGACGCAGCACAAGACCAGAGATCTTTGCCTCTCTTGTCTTTATGCTTTTCTCATCCAGGATTCATGTGCTCACCTCACCCATGGAGGACATGTGCCAGCGGGCCCCTAGAAGGAGCCACACTCTGGATGCATAGGCAGCCTTTGCCCAGCACTGCTGCGGTGACATGTTGCTCACCACTGCTGTGTTTGCTGCTTCTGTTTGTCAGATGGCCTTTTGGTGTCATCTCTGGCTTGTCTGTCAGTGTGCTGTGTTCTCTCAGATGGGACCAGGCAAAGGACTGATCCCTGGGGAGCATGTTAGACATTACATTCTCCAAATGTTTGGGCTTAGACAAGCAGGCCAGGTTTGGAAATGTGGACTCTCAGTTCAGGCCACGTTATCCAGGGAGGTTGCCCTTGCAGTTGTTTACCAGTGCTGGAGAGGGGATGCTGAACCTGGTACCCACCATGGGCCCCAGCTGGGACAGAAATCTATGAGACACAGTAGGGGGTACAGAGCTTGCAAGGCCAGGTTCAAGGCTTGTGGCAGGGAACTGGCAGGGGGAGAGGACTGCCAGTGCTTTCTGGGGTCTTGCCATTCCCAGCTCTCCCTGATTGGTGGGCACCAGTTCAGGTCAGAAACTCATCATGGCCACATCTGGAGCAGCGGTCCTGCTGGGCCACTCCAGGCAGCCCCGTGCCATGGCCTAGCCTGCACTGGCCAGTCTTTGTGCAGCTGGGAGGCATTCCAGGAGGCTCCTGCTCGGCACTGGCCACTGTTGGGCTGCTGTTCTTCAACCATTTGGTTGAAAGCAGCATTGCTTGGTGGTACAGGAATACCCAGGCACATAGAGCGCCATGAGCGGGAAGACAGGCTCTGAGCTGGTCCAACCTTAGATCATTATTCCTGAGGCGGGATGTTGGGATTTTGGGTTTTTTGCTTAGCAATGGCCTAGAATAACAAGAGGCCTGCTCAGTTGTTTGAGAGAGTTTTATTTTCACAACTCAACGCAAGAGGTGTGGTGGTTGCTTTGGTATGTCTTTGGGGCACGGCACAAAGGGTGTGTGTGGTGAGATAGCACTGACACATTGTGCAGGGCATAGCGAGCCAGGTTTGGCACAGCCACGTCCGTGATGCCTAACTTCTTTTGGAGTGACCTGTCCCCCAACTTGCCCCGAAGGTTGTACGTGGTTCATTAAGTCCATATTAGAGCTTAGCAGCAAACGAATTTATATGCCTGTGTACAATCAGGAGAGCTTGGAAGCTGTGTAGATGCAGCCAAAGAATAATTATAACCGTTTCCTCTCTCTGATACATGTCCCCTCTCATTTGCCACTTCTCTGCTGAGGGGAGAGGATAGCCCTTTCCCCTGGACCTGGAGAACACTGCTGAGTTGGCTTCTCTGCAGCACAGCCTGGGACACATCCCTAGATCCTACAGGGCCTTCTCTTTCCCGTGCCGCAAGCTGGACATGAGGCAGTGCTTCATTTTCAACAGAGAGAAGGAGTAGCAGAAGCTCAGCAGGCTGTCACAGGAGAAAACCGCTCAGTTTCTGTAGTTTAAACCAAATCAGGACCAAAGCACCATATTGACTTACTAATGACATGTAGTTAACTGGCAATCATGCTTCTTTTATATTTCTGTTCAAGCTGGCTCCTTTTTTTTCAAGTCTAATTCCCCAGTTACTATTTAATCTGTCTGATGGTTGCTTCTTCTTTAACATAAGCAGTTTGGAGCAAATGCCCAGTTATGTGTATTTGATCCACGCACATGTGGGTGCACACACAGTTTGTACTCATGTTCTTCTCTTAGCAGATGCTGTTATCCACACTGTTTACTAAGGGCGGGCTCTGCAAGCACCGCCATGCTGCCCTAGCAGTTACTGCCCTCAGTGAATAGCAAGGATAATAGTTTTTACAGTATTTTCTAGGTCGTACTCTCTAGCCCACAGGGTTCTGACTGCAGCAGTGGGACGTGAGGCTGCATCTCAGCAGTGAAGGTGTGCATGGCTGCAGATCTCTGTCTGTCAAGCTACAGCACTAGGCTGTAGCTACCGTAGTATTGGAGGGTGCTAACATAATAATTAAGTAAGGCATAATTTAATTAAAACCTGCCATCAGATCATCAGTTTCTGAATGTGATTTTAGGGCAACACAAAACTGTTTTGCTAAGGACACCATGTGATTTTCTGATAGTTGTAGGGGCCAAACCAGATACAGTCTGAGAGGTTAGGAAGTCTTTGGTAGTCTTTGGTATTTTAATCATTTTTGAGAGAGGAGCAGGCAGTACTGAGATACTGGCATGTCAGGAACTACTGAAGAACAGAAGCAGATGAGAGAATTATCTCCTATTTTTCTATAAAGGCCATTGGAGGTATTATACGTAGAAAAAAGTCAGGCAGATATTTGGTGACCAAAGGAAAGTTCACTTTTGATTTCTGTAATCTGTTATTCTCCAAACAGAAATAAGAATATGCTTGAAAGAAATTTATGGTAGTTTGGCAGTCCTCCCATAAGGTTGGGTAGTATGATTAATTCTCTGTGGTTTTTCTAAGACTCACATTAGAAAGTTAGCTTTTAAATGTTAACTTGGCCAGTGAAATTCCCTCTAGGGAAAGACCCTGTGTCTCCCTTGAGCTGTACTGTGGGAATGGGCCCAGTGCGAGTGTGGGTGGTGTTAACGCCATCTTATTCCCAACGACAACACATTCTCAAGGACGTAACCATTTACTCACTGTGTTTTGGACACTGTAACTACAGCTCAGCTGAGGGAAAGGGTTTTGTGGCAAGTCCACTTACCAGCTGATGCAATTCCAGTGACATCCGAATGTCATCTCCTATGTAAAACATAAAGCTGAGAATATCGGAATTTGAACTGCCATGCCTGGGAAGACAGGATGTTCTTGCGTATTTTGAAATTTGGGGGCATTTTCTTATCCTTGCCTAATAAACTTTTTCCAATTTTTTTTTTAAACCCCTCCTTGATGTTTCATGGCTACCAGTGAATTAACGATTAACTAAAGTAACCAGAATAAAACCAATATTATTTGTGGTGAGTATCAATTGAAATTAAGCAGCGAGAACAAAATTACTCTGCTGTTTTTCCGAACATCTAGAGCTGGCACAGGAGGACGTAGTAAGGTCTTTTCATTTCAGATGTGCACTGTTACAGTTGCACTGCAAATGTTTGAATTTAATGTCTTACTGATTTAGCCATAAGCAGTTTTTGCACATTTGTCGTCAGATTACTGTAATTCCAGTGCACTGTAGTGGGGTTCTCCATAGCACATGGGTTGCGCTCCCAGCTCTGCACATCTCAGCTAGGGTATGGGTGGCATTCTTTGCTTGGAAAATGTTGCTCTTGGGACTGGTCAGGCAATCAGAAGTGAGCAAGGTAGTGTGCTGCCAAAAGCCGGTTCCTTTGAATGAGAGGCAGAAACTCAAAACACTGTGTTCCCAGCCTGTTATGAACATCAGGTGAAATGCAATAGCATTGCTCACAGGTTCAGGATAAACCATTTTAAATGCAAAATATGAGCGTGCAGTTGGTTTCTACATCTCAGCTAAGAGGCTGTCACCCTTGGTGACTGTCTGAGCATGTCCTCCGAATTCATGATACTTTTGATACGGCTGGTGTTGGATGCTCTACAAATGAAGATAAGATATGTGGGTGGATTTCTCAGCCTCTCCCTAGCCCGTGGGGTAAAGCTACTTCTGGATTCATCTGGCTAAAGGGGAGCTAGAAAAGTCTGTGAGCTAGGGTTTTACACTGGAAACACTCGTCTATCACAGCAGCCATGTTCATCTGAACGCACAAGAGGAGTTGCAGCCTCCTGTCCTGCTGTCACAGGGCCTCAGCAGAAGCCAGATGAAATGGGAAGGGCTAAGGCTGGACTTTGGTGCAAATGGCAGGTCAGCAGATGGAGAGGACAGTCAGGGTGTCCCTGCTCAGAGTGCTAGCACCTATCTTTGACTGGCTTCCCACTGCTCCTCGTCTTCCCAGTATGCTGTGGCTAGGAAGGGTATGGCACAGGCCGGCGTGCCCTTTGCCTGTGGGGGTGCCCCTGAGCAAAGGAAAGGGGTCTCAGTGCACACTGCTGACTGGGTCTGCCTGATCTCCTCTCCATCTCCCAGAGCTGTTTAACGGCCTCCTTAAATTGCTTTTGCCATCAGTAAAATAAAGAGTTTGTACTGTTCCTCACTTCTGCTCCTGTGTGGTGGCCCATTTGGGATAAGTATTCCTCCTTAGTCTAGCTGGAAGCCAGTAATGTGCACAGAATTGTAATCCAGTATCTGCACCTGTTTTAATTTCAGAAAACTAACATATCCACTGTGATTCATCCTCCAGCTCATCTGCTGCCCGGTTCTCAGGATAGCAAAGTTGTGGAAGGGGAGCCTGACCATTTGTATTAATCCCTCTGCTCTGCAATACTCCCCTGGAGAGTCAGGTCATAGAGCCTCAAACAAGAGCCGCTGCTTTTGTGCTAGATGCTTTGCAGGAAGCTGGCTGACATATGATTTTCTTTACAAGTTGGGAGGCTATTGACCCTACAAGCTGGCATTGGGCAGCTGATGTGCAGATATAGCCAAATACCCTTTTCCTGATTTTCTGCTTAGTAGCATCACTGCCCCTGTGAGCAGAGACAGTAAAAGGAAATCTTTGGTTATAGAAATGGCAACCTGCTAATGACTTCCATTCCTGCTTTCTCTCCTCTCAGAACATCCCCACCTTGGGAAGCGTAGCAATAACCATGGCGCTCCACAACTGTGATGAGGTGGCGGTAGCTGGGTTTGGCTATGACATGAGTTCACCCAATGCACCGCTGCACTACTATGAGAACATCAAGATGTCTGCCATCAAAGAGGTAGGGAGCTCCTGCCAAGCACATCTTCCTCCCAAGCCTGCCGACCGCCCCGACTCCAGAGCCTGACTGGGATGTCAACTTACAGCTTTCCTGTATGGGTCAAAACACAGCTTCACCCATGCATTTGCCTGTAAAATTCTAGACATTCTCCCAAGCGCAATGTGTGTTAAAAACTGTTATTTTTGCTGGGAAAAGTTCTCTGGAATGTGTATATAATGTGATTCCTTCTTCAAGCAGCAGGGGAAAGATTCACATAAATGTTAACTCGAATAGGGTGAAAGGGAGCAATTCTGCTCTGGGGTTGAAAAGATGTGGCCTCCTCCTGCTTTTTGATCCATTGTATTGCTCTCTAATCCATAGGCTTCTTTTGCTAGATGATCCCCTCCTCAGCCCCTGTGAAATGTGGGGGAGGTGAGATTAGCCTGTGCATGTTAGCTCTCAGCTGACTGTTCAGCGGCAGTTAGCTAGTGTAAACACATCATGGCTCTGTGGAGACTGCTCTTTAAAGCCAGATCTACATTAGAAACATTTTCTGGTACTATCACAGTGAGATGAACAGCATTTTTAGAGGAACAAAAGCTCTTGTGTTGGTATAATGCAGCAGTATATAGACGCTCTTTCAGGTCTGTCCATTTCTTGTACCAAACTAGAGCAAACTTGGACACTGGTCAAAGCTTCTATAGTGGGAAGGTTTGCTGCTTTTTTGGTAGAGCTCAATCTTTCCCAGCACAGATGTGGCCCAGGTCTTTCTGAGATTGCTTCCCTTTCTTCACTGGCTCCTAGGTGAGGAAACTTTCTCCATCCTACTCCACGTTGTGAAAAGTTGTATTGTTCCAGGAACAGTAGCTGTTCCCTGGCACTTGGCATTTGTTCACCTCGAGCACTTTGCCATTGATCCAGGCCAGGAGGGAAGCTGGAAAGTTGTTTTTCCAAATCACAAGATTGTACGTGTCTTAGGGCTCTCGCAGGCTGCATGACCCTAGGCAGACTGATAAGAATTAGAAATCAGTGATTAGTCAGCTTGAGAAATGAGAAGAGCGTGTCTAATTATCAGAGTAATGAGGCTTTGGAACAACCTCTCAGCAGAGGCCAAGAGAACAAACTGAGTTTAGGAAAAGACTGTGAGGAGGTCCCCAATATATCAAGGGACTGCACATTGTGGTCCTGAGGTACCTTCTGGGCCTGTGGAGGTAACAAGAAAGTCTGCCTTGCTCAATGGAATAACCATGGATTTAATCTGTCCTGGCTGGGAAAGTGAGTGCCCATTTACAGGATTTAAGGGGTACTTCCAGAAAGGAAAACTGAATTGAGTCACTACGTACAGAGGTAGTGTCTGGCTTGTGAAGTCCCCGAGCGGAAAATAGCTGAGGAATATCATTCTTGCAGTAGCAGAGGAGGTATCACCATTGGCCTGCCCCGTTCTGACCCTTCCGTGGGCGTCTGCTTATAACCACTGCCTGAGGCAGGACCGTGGGCTACCCAGGCCCCGGTCTGAGTCAGTACAGCTGGTTCCTTAGTCTTCCAGCAAAGACACAACTACACCAGAGTGAAAATGGATGCAGATGCCTGGCTCCAGCAGTGGGTACAGAGACTGTTCATGAAAGTTTCAGGAAAAGCCTTTGTCTCTGTGATGCCACTGTGTCCACTCTGGTGAATCGGTTGCCTTTGGTGGACAATCACTCTTGCCCAGTTGTTCCTCCTGTCTCATAAGGATGTCAGTCCCACGGTCTGCTCTTGGACATGGGGACATTCACAGCAGGTGTCCTGTGCCAGGCCTGTTTTGCAGCCTGGTAGGTGTCTCTGACCTCAAGGACACCTACACAGGAGCTGACAAGAATGAAGTCTTCTTGCTCTTGATCCTTACATGGATCAATGGGAAAAGTTGGCAAAAAGAGTTGGATGACAGAGTCTCTGATTGAAGTCGCCAGTCCAGATCACTTGGATCTTTGATTCTGGAGGCCAGCACCCTGAGTGGGATGCAGAAGCCAGTGGAAGACAGGAGGGAGTCATTCTTGGACACCGTATGTGGTCTCAGGAATAAACCTTGCATGGCACAGGGCAGTAGATGAGGATGAACATGTGAAATGCAACCAGTAGGGTCTCCTAGAGAGACCAGTTGGTGCCTGGTTTGTCAGGCCTCTGCTGTCTGGAATCTGTCAGTCATCATGTCCAGGATGTTCTGTATGGAGGTGAGGGAGCATTGAAAGGTTCTGGTGAAGCCTCACTAATTCAGATGTCAGTGGATTTGTTTCTGCAGCCGGGGCTGTTGATGAGAGCTCTGCAGGCCAGCGGAGCTGGTTCTAGGAGGAAGGTTCCTGTTCCACTTGAAGGCTGGTTATCTGATATGCATCTGCCCATCTAATCCTCGCATCCTCACCCACAGGCTCCTCTTACATTTCGCTGCCCTGGTACAAGAAAAGCCATCTGTTCCCAAGTATCAATAATTAATGCTCCTCCTGCCTCTGCCCCTACCAATATGACAAATTGTTTGTGATATTGTGGAATGTGAAGAGTAGAGAGAGGATTGCATTTCTTTCTTTCCCATTTAATATTAATGGTAGCTGGTAATTGTTAGTCACCTGAGGGTGAAGTTGAAAGGTGAAGGGTGTGATAGTTGGGTTGTGTCTTCTGCAGTTGCCTCACAGAACACACAAACAGAGATTTGCCCCAGTCTAGACTGGAAGTGCCCTGCACGCTCTGCTTGAAGAGAGACCTGCATGTGGTTTGCAAATCGGGAGGCTGCCCTGCGTTAGGACCTTATGCCAAACGTTGCCCTTGGCAGTAGTGAAAGAAGATTGACCTAGAGCCAAGCTCCACCAAGGTTTTTATCTGTTTCTTCTGATCTGATGCCCAAAGACCCAAGAGCATCCACAGCATTTTCCTCAGTGTTACTTTGGACCTCCAGGATTGTGTCCACGTCTAGTTCTTCCTGATCCTCCACTACATTTCAGCCTCTAAAGGAACCACTAAAGCAGGCTTTGCCTTGAAATTATGCAAGTATCGTCTTTGTCTTCTGTCTGGCCTGCAGACCCATGCAGGTTGGAGTACTCGTTCCTGAGTAGGGCAGCGGAAAAGGTTTGCTTAATGTAGCAACATCACAGCACTAAAACAATTGCCATGGGATGCAGCTGTTCCACCATAACAAACATCTCAGGCAGGAGCCCCTGCAGTTTGACCAGGCTTTGGTGGGGCAGAACCTCTATTTCTGAAGTTCAAATCTTTTCCCTGTCAGGCTCCTCCAGCCCTGGAGGACCGAAAATCTTCAGTGTTTAAGCCTGGAGAGCAGCTGCAGGGAAGCACTCCAGCTCCACCCTGAAACCATCACTGTCTTTAACAGACGAAATGTAAACAGCAGCAGTGTCCTGGGTCTGGAGGTGCCACACGTGTGTGTGGCTCGTGGGAGCCTCCCTGGGAACATTCATTGAGCCCCTTCCCTTGCCTGGTGTCCACAGGGGGAACGGGCCTGCTGGCGAGTGTGCATCCTCTTGGCAAGGTGTGTTGCTGATTTACACTTGAGGCCTGCTTGAGGCCTCTCTGGACACCCTTGAAACCCTGTGACTCATCTCTGAGGAATTTGTTCTGATTACATAAAAAAAAGCCAGCAAAATGCACTCGCGTGCTCACAGCTGGGCGGAGATGCCTCTCCCGTGCCAAGACTGAGGTGATAAAATCTCTGTGGAAATGAATGTGATTTTTCCTGTTGCTCTGTGGGACTGGCAGCTGAATTTCCAAGAGGCGAAACAGGCAGCCCAAGTGTATAGTTTTGCTTAGTCTTAAAGCCCTCAAGGTCCAAGATCGTGCTGCAATTGCTACTGCAGGAGGCAGCTGCCTCCACTGCCTCTTCCAGCATCTCAGACTGCCGAGGGCTGGGCAGGCGTTTCCTGCTCCGGAGGAAAAGGCTCTGTGAGGAGGCAGATGCTTTGGAGCCTCATCGGTGTTACCAGTCTTGGGGAGGTATACAGTTTTGGGACCCTGGTCAGCAGTATGGCTGCAAAACACGTATGGATTCTCCTGTGCTTGTGAGTGCTCATGGGAGCAGATTTCTCTGGTTTAGTCCTGGATGGCTTCCTTACCCTCTCTCCTGGGTAGCTTGGTGTGCTCCAGCCAGAGTACATCCAGGCAGACATGGTGGAGAAAACCCTTTTCTGTTCATAAGCGTGCTCCGGAGAGCTGGAAGCACGCTGGTGCAGCGCTTTGAGTTTCAGGCTGTGAGCTGGAAGATGAGTGCTTGCAGTGCAAAACCGCCCCTCAATCCCAGCTTCGCTGCCCAGCACCTTCCCCCCTTGTCTCTCCTCTTCTCTCCATCGTGGCCAGGGGTACAGAGTCCCTGGCCTGCACTTCAGCAAGGGTTTTCTGGGTGGTATGAAGACACTCTGCTGTTCCCTGGTCTGTTACTGGGAGACTGCTGCCCAGTAGACCCCGTGCTGTTGTGTAAATTCTCACAGGTGATTTTTCAGCTCTGATCCTCTCTCTTTGTTTTAACTTACAAAATGCAGAATGTCCAAGTGTGTCATCTCCATTCAGTTACTGTTTTCCCTATTCCAAATAACTTTGCAACAGCTTTTGACCCTTGGCTGCTTCCATGAATGCTGTACAGAAAATGATTGAGTCCTTGCCAAGGCGTCTGCTCACTTGTTTCTGTTTTCGTGGCAATGAGTCCATCGGAGCTGAATTTTGATATAGTATATTGTATTTTTATTTCTTGCTCAGGTCCTGTAATGCTTCCTGCCCAAGCACTGCATAAAAGTGTATTTTTATCACAGGTCTTCTATTTTGTCACTGTCTTCTATTAATGTAGAAGTGTCAGATCCACTGGGAACATAGCGAAGGAAACATGGAAATGGAGGTGAGGAAAAAGGGAATATTTTAAAATAGAGTGAAGGCTTTTCCAGATTAAAAAATGAATGAACATGCCTATAAGGATTACAATAGACCTTCATTGCTAATGGCAAAACAGGCTAGTGTTCCAGGCAGAAATTATTTCAGGATGGGAAAGTGACAGTGTTTAGAATAGTAAAAACATATCTATAAGGTGTTGATGAAACTGAGAGAGCAGGAGGCTGTGCTAAATCATGGGAACGAAGCACAAGACTGGCTCCCAGCACATCCCTCCTCCATGTGCTCTGCCCTGAGCCTGGCAGCACACAGCCTTCCCCAGCCTTGTGATCCAGAGGTGAGCTTCAGTCTCCTGGTCATTTCTCGCAGGAGCAAGAATGTGAACAAGCAGTCACCTCGGGCGCAACACAGGGAGCACCCCGAGCTGTCTTCTCAGCAGCTGGCTGCAGACTGCCTCACGCACTTTGTGGTTGGTAAAAATGGAGAATGCGTGGTTAAAAGCCACCCTTATCCATCCAGAGCCCACCTGCAGCATTTGTGTCGCACGGTGGAGCTGCTGACTGGTCTCCTTTTCACTGTAGAAGCAGATCAAGCGCCAATGCCGATGTTGTTGGAGGTGTCAGCTCCTTTGATACAGCTGTGCCCAGCACTTCAGTGACTCGCTGCCTGACCTGAGGGGGAGGTGGTGCAACTGCCTTTGATGGCTTCTTTCTGATCATTGGCTCCGCTTCCCCAACAGGTCTTTGTGGGATGCTGGAGGACACCATCTTGTAACACTTCTTATTCAGCCTGTGTAAGGGCTGTCACAAGGTCCAGGGGAGGTGGCCTGCAGCATGCAGTGACACACAGCTTTGTCTCTGTCTCTCCCCGCCAGCAGCTACCTCTCAGAATAATCCACAAACATCAAGTTTGGAGTCTCGGCCCATAAAGGCACAAACAATAGTGCTTTATCATCATCTGGGCTCTCTCTGTGAAGCCGTCTTTTGCATTTTAAATCAACGCAAGTTGCTTGGGAGGGGGTGGTTGGGCTGCTTCAGGCCTCCAAGTACCTTAAAGTTCGCAGTAGCCAACACGAAGAACAAAACTCCTTTGAAAGCCGGGCAGATGTCTAGCCTGGTGATTTATAGACTGAAAACACAGCTATTCGAGCCTGGCTGATGAATTGCGATTGGAGTACAAGGAATGGTGCAGACTGAAATGGAGGTCAGCTTTGGAGGGGGAGGTTAGGGGCTGGGGCAGGGGGACCTCTGAAAGGGCAGTGCTTTTTCTGGGAGCCAGCGGTGATGACTGATGAGGTTTATACATTTTTGTCTTTGTTTAAAAGCCACCTGTTTGACAACGTTTTGGCTGAACGAAGGCCTCACATGCTGTTCCTGTGCATAAGGACTGTGTGTCTATGTAATAGAAATCTGGAAAAGATTGATGGAATAGCAGTCATGACCAGAGCACAGGTATTGCCTTGTTCAGTAGGACAGAAGTATGGTAACACTCATGGGGTACCACTGTGCGCTAATAACAGCAAGGAGGGTAAGGCTGTAGGATGGACAAAAACAGAATTAGGGTTTGGACAATATCTCTGTAGGAAAAGACAGTAAAAGATCTACAGGGGTGTGCTAGAGCCCAGCTGCTGACCCCAACATTGAACACAGACCTCTGTAGGGGTGCTAGGTACTACCAGAAATTGCGCTGTCATGGATGTACGTTAGCAGCCAGTATTACTGTCAAGGGGAGAGCCCAGGTATTGCGAGATGCATTAGCTAGCACAGCTCCTCTTAACCATGAGGGCACAAAAAGAGCTAATGGCCTTTCAGAGCTGTTTTTAGCAGGCATGAAGAGCTTGCAGTGGGACATTTTAGGAAATAGCCTTTGATCAAGTGCCTTCATGGTTAAATTAAATGGAAAGGCAACGGAAGGGATGTTATAACTCAGAGTTTGCTTCCAAAAGGAGGGAGCTTGATAAGCAGGGCTGTATCTAGACTGCGGGGGGGCACTCAGCTGTGCTGGCAGGGCACTCAGTGGAATTGGGACATGGTGTGCAGACTGTGACTTCTCTGAATTTAGGCCTAGCCTAGGAGAATGGAGCTACCAAAAGCAGATGCACTGAAGAGCTTGTGGACTCATTGTAGGCTTGAGATTTTTTTTTTTTTTTTTCAAAAGTGCAAAAATTATCTGCAATTCATGTTTGCAGCAAGGGGGGAACTGGCAGGAAAAGGCTGTAGACATAACTTCATAACAACGTTTCACAGTGATGTGAGAAATAACAGGAGTGGGAGAGAGCATCAGGCAGTGAGGAGACTTCACCCTGACGGTTGGAAGGGACAAGGATAAAGTGAAAACTGGTAAAAGTCAAGCTGAATTAGATCTTGCGAAGGAAAATAAACAAACACTGGACAGTCTCCTGCCAAACAAATAATATGGAAACAAGGAAAGAATTACCAGGGCTGTGGCATCCAGGGAGGTGAAAGGAGCAGAAGGTGTAGGGATTAAAGAGCCGAAGTGGGAACCATGTGAATGAATATATTACCTCCATAAGGGTGATATGATGAACGTGAGTGAAAGGGTGGCTTGCGGTGAGAAGTTCATAGAAATGGAAAATGACTGGGTCAGCAGCAAAAGGCAAAAGCTGTTGAAGCTAATGCACTAGGTGTGAGAGCCTGAGAGATCTCTGTTCCAACCGCTGTGCTGTTGAGCCAATTAAGCTGCAAGTCCAGAGGAAAAGGTCCTCAATAAATCTATCAGGTTACACATGGTTCCACAGGATTAGATTGTAGTGGACATAATACCTCTTTTTTCCTTTCTTTTTTGGGGGGATGGGAGCGAGGCAAGGAAAATAATCCTGTCAAATTCAGACCTCTTAATCTGACCTCAGAGGTACTATTCAGAACTTCAGAGCAGAGTTTAAATGAAAGAATAATTAAATCCTGAAAGTAAAACACAACATGGATTTACCAAAGACAGGTTACAAAAACTAATTAAATATCTTCATTTGAGTAAAAAAAAAAAAAAATAAATCATTCTGGGAACAGAGGAAGTGTAGTAGCGCAGTCTGTCTGAAGTTCAGTTAAGCGTGCGATACTGTGCCATGTGAGATATTATTAGTTAAGCTTCAGAAGCTACGGTTTGGTGCAACACCTGTATGTGAATAGTCTCTCTAAAGGAGAACACAAAGAGCAGCACTGAATGGATGGCTGGGAGTTCCCCCGCAGGAGGTCATGTTTAGTGTTTGCTTTAATGATTTTTGGCACAGAAGGCAATGGTGTGCAAGTGGAATTTGATGATAGAAAACCAGGTGTGGTCAATACAAAGGAGGATCAAAATACCATCCAGGAAGACCATGAGCACCTTGAGAACAGGAGTAAACTGGGTGGCATGAAACCTAAAAGTGTGAATGGAAGGTCATGCTGTTCGGGGCAATAACAGAAATTTTGACGCTAAGCTGGGAAAGCATTATTTGGCAATGGCAAAGGAGGAAAATGCTTGGATAGGTATGAATAAATTGCAGGATGATTCAGGGTGCCAGGCTGTTACTATGAAAAAAAAGGCAAGTACAGCTCTGGAAAGACTTGAGGAAAGGACTTCTTGTAGAGACAGAGAATTGCCTCTGCATGAGGCAATGGTGAGTCCTTTTTCTGCTTCCTGAGAAGTAAATTTGGAGTAAATAGGGACAGAGGAAGCTACGATGCTTATGGGAAATTTCCCAGTTTTCATAGAGAAAATGAACAGCTTCTTTTGGTAGAAGGAAAAAGAAAATATGGCTTGTTTAGCTTGGTAAAATGAAGACTGAGAAGAGATACAATTGCCCTCTTTATATGTATTAAGAATAAGCAGGAGCTAAAGGAGCTGTTTAAAGTTTCAAGTTGGTATAAGAATGACTGGGTTTAAAGGAGCTGTGAGTAAATCTTTCCCAAACATGAAAAGAGGAGGGTGTCCAGCCCTCCCTTTTGTTTCAGTACATGTGACTCCCAAGGGGTGCAGGTGGAACGGGGCAGTCTGCGGTGCTGCCATGTCCCGGCGAATGGACTGAGAGAGGAGGGGGCAATGGGTTCTGAACAAGGCAGGGCACTGGTGTCATGGGAGGTGCATTGGGAGGTGAAACTGCGGCTCGGGGGTAGCCATAAAACACCTACTGTGTGTGGTCACCATGCCAGGACCAGAGCAAGGGCGTGGGCAAGGCAGAATCATGAAAAATAAGCAGCTCTCGAGACAAGGCAGTACAGGTTAAAGGTAGAGATAAATTAGCACCAGTGGAGACTGGAAACCGACTGTTACCAGTGAAGTAGCACTTCTTGCTGCTGCTGGGGTTTCTGTGCAGGTTTTCGGGGAGACGTGCTGCTGACTTGCAGAAATACAGAGGATGTTACAGAACTGAGAAACCTCCTGCTTTACAACTCTCTGTTTTTCTTGAATGCATTCCACATTGGCTTCACTCTCTCTGATTTAATCTTCCTGTATTTTAAGATATTGCAATATACTTGATAAGACTAATGTGCTCTGAAGCTGAGGCATTCCCCGATTGTAATTGATTACAGATGGGGAGCTTACCCTCCTCCTGGGTTGGTCTCTGAAACATTTTCTTAGTCTTAAAATATTCTACTTGGCTTCTCTTGAAGGGACAGAGGATGTTTTGTGCTTCCTTGTGGAGTCGTCAAGAAAAAAAGGACGGGTGGTTTGGGGCTGCTGCATTTGCATAACCCTGAAAGGTGGCTTTAACTGATGATAAATTTTGATCTAATAACTGTGACCAAACGATCACACATCAGACCCACTGCCACCTCTCTGGGATGGACAGCCATAACAGTGCATCTGCTTGCAGAGCGACTCTCCTCCTGCTGTTTCTCTCTCCACTGAAAAGAGCAAACATTTACTAATCATAGAGAAACCCGAAGCAAAGGAAATCCCAGCCTGCTCCCCAAACAGCAAGAAGGGCTCTGGAGCCTCCTGGGACGTTCCTGGTGGAGCTCCCAGGAGTTCGTTACTCCAGCTGTGGGCTCAGACAAGCAGCCCATTTGTTTGCACAAGTGGAAACAAACGGTCAGACTCAATGATCTTAAGGGTCTTTCTCAACCTAAATGATTCTATGATTCTAAGCTGTACCAGCCACCTGCTTGATGCGAGCGGCAGAGGGGGGAGAGGGCAGAGCCAGTCTGCCAGGTTGCAGGAGCAGTGGTGGTAGTGATGTGTAGGGACAAGAAGGTGGAGGTGGCAGTGAATGCTCCGAGCTGCTCTGTTGCTGTCTGGAGGTGCAGATTCATGAGAGAAGAGCTGGAGTTTTCTGCTTGTGATGCTGAGGTGTAGCTTCAGGACTCAGGGCAG
The DNA here is from genome assembly GCF_965638725.1 of Aptenodytes patagonicus. Taxonomy (NCBI): domain Eukaryota; kingdom Metazoa; phylum Chordata; class Aves; order Sphenisciformes; family Spheniscidae; genus Aptenodytes; species Aptenodytes patagonicus. The sequence goes on along the minus strand of NC_134953.1, from coordinate 68,955,836 downwards.
GAGCTTTGTGAATGTGGATAATCCGGCATACAGGAGTAGGAAATGAGGCAGTAGTGGCTCGGTGTGACGGGAAGAGAGGGTCAAAGCAGTCAGAAGGGACAGTGAGCATCTTGCCAGCACAGCCAAAGTGCATCCAGCATCTGAGGGCAGGAGGCTTCTTTGCAGTAGTAGCAGGAATAAACCACCAGTGTTGCAGCTGCTTAATGTAATCCTTCTCCAGGTGTGGATTCTGCTCACAATGCTCTGCTTCAAATGTCAAAATGAGCACTCTGACAGCACAGCCCTGTCTGTGAGAACGCAGGTGGCCGAAGCATTGCCTCTTTCTTACCATCCTGCTGCAGCTCAGGATGCTGAGTCAGCTGAAAGATTTCCAGGACAACTTTCCTATGAGCTTGGTTACACAGAGCACCTCAGCTTACCCAGTGAGGGGTGGCAAAAGAGAACTTCCCCTTACAACAGCCATGACATGGTCCTGGCCCCAAAGCAAACTGAGCCTGCCAAGGCCTGGCTTTTCGTGAGACCCTGCAGCCGGCTCACAGAGCCCGCCTGCCTCTGTCTGGGAGTTTTGAGAAATCTGCTCCAGCTCTTCTCCCCACTGCAGCCGCTGGGGCTGGAATGCAGCTTCCTTTGCCTGATTAGCTCTGTCTGTCAGTGGGGTGAGTCCCTCTCCTGTAATCAGTAACTGGAGCTGGTGTTGAAGACATGCCTCATCCCTCCTGCCCGCGTTGCTGTCAGGCGCGGGGGGAGCAGCACCACACCGAGCGAGCGCTCTGCTAGTGCTCTTTGGGGTGGACGAAAGCCCGTCCTCACTGGGGAATCCTCTTCCTCTGTGGTCTTACATTCAACCACAAAACACTTGAGAGTGCTGCCGCGGACACCACTAAGATTCATGGATCGAATGGGAGGCTGAATTCCCTTACATGTGGCTTTCTGCTTGGAAAGAGGAGTTTGTGGCAGTGCCCAGGATATAGAACAGCCTGGAATGCTGAACAGCCAGAAGTTTATAGGTCTTGCCAGAAGCCTTGCAGTCAGTGCAGGAGTCAGACCTAGCTGTAATGTGAGAGACTGCAATTGTATCGCCCAAAATTTTATTATCCACCTTCTGTACTTAAAATCATGCTCGACTTGTACCTTTCACGAAGCAGATTTCCCCTTGCCATCAGATAAGGCACGTGGATGTGGCCTGTGATGAGGTTTTAGGTGGTTTGAGTTTGCCTAGAAGTGGCTGCTTCCCCAGTTACCGTCCATACCAAGGGATGCAAGCAGGTTGTACTGGGTGAAACCAGTTGTTTTCTCATACTGTTTGATGAGGCTGAAAGATGTGAAGGAGGGATCAGCTTGTGCTGTGATGTGTCAGGCACATCAGGCTCCCTGGTGCTCCAGATAGGCTTTGAACAACAAGCCCAGCCAGATGTAAGTGAATGCATCGAGACCTGGTGTTCCCAGCATGGCCTCTGTGCCAGCAGACAGCTGCTCACTGCCTGTTGGCAGGAGCACACACGCACACTTGGCTGCCTCTGCCGGTGCTGTGCGTTCCTAGCAAGGGGCTGTGTTGTCAGAAGAGACGCTGTTGCATGGCAGGGGCCAAGCCCAGGACCCCCCACTGACATGCCACATGTGGGACTGTTTCCAGCACATTGGGGGATCCTGGCTTTGTGGCTCCAAGTGACAGGCACACGCAGCCCTGCTCTCCCAGCTCCCTCTGCTCTGCACCACCATTGCTCCCACTGCTGCTTTCTGAAATTCATGCTTTTTTCCTTTTACGAGCCAGCTTTCTTCCCAGTGCCAGTTTTCAATTTCTGCTTTTATGCTAGCAGAAGCCAAGCACTGAGTTGTTTCTGGGCAGCATCTTTTCAGTTTAGAGACAAGGTCTTCTGCGTTTTCAGAGTCCCAAAGAGCACCAGCACGGTTTACCACGTGTGGCCCTGTTGTTCCTGGTGCTTGGTGCACCCTTTGCAGCATTCACGTAAAAGTGTCACTGGAAGCAGAGGAAGTCAAAGACTTCTAACACAGGTTACAAGATAAGACCTGCCTGAACTTTCCTTAGCAGCTTGAACTGTCATCATTCCTGTGCACTGAGGGGATGGAAGTGGCTTGTAAACTCACAGTAGCAGCAAGAGAGGTATTTCCAAAATGTGCTGGAGATCTAGAGAGGGACTTTCAGTCCCTTGGACCTCTTGGCAGAAGGCTCCACACCATGACCGGGGCTGTCTGTCCCACACAGTCAGCAGTCGTGGCTGAGAGCTGCTTGCTCTGGACAGGACAGGACATCCACAGATGACAGGAGAGCCACATGCACATTGTGTGTGATGGATGCAATCAGTGCTTTGCAGGCAGGTGCACACGGTTTTGCAGTGGGTAAACTGGGTTTAGATACCTATGACAAAGTACCCTCAGAGGGCTCGTTGGGCTGGTGCTTTGTTCGTTGAGATCATTTCAGGGAGGCTCCGGTAGAGTGATTTTATCATGGTCCAGTTCATCTTTAGAGCTGAGATTACCTGCTGGCCAGAGCACTGTGCTGGAGACCTGGATTCATTTACTGGGATTCTTGTCCTGTTGGGAGATTTTGGGGAAAGTTGCTTTTCCCTGCTCTGCCTTGGTCTCCCCAGGGGACAAACCACTTACTGCTTTCATTAAGTGCTTTAATAGTACCAGCACAGGGGGGTGATGGCAGATGCCTTGATAGCGGCTAAAGCCTGCTGCAGGGAACACATCTGGGTGGGCTGACACCAGCTATAGCAATGATTGCTCTGACAGGCCTGGCTGGGAGATGTGGCCATTTCACCCTTCGCATTGTATTAGCGTAAACTTTAGCGTGTGATTTCCTCTTGATAGGGCTAGTGGAGGCAAGAGCCGGCCTTGATGGGGCTGGTCTTGGGGCTTTTCAGCTGCATGCACCCCCATGCATTCCCCAGAGACCTCCCTTGGCAGGGAGCTGTATGTGGGTACGACATGTTTTGCCACCATGTTCTCTGCCAGCTCTGCTCCCCGGCACACATCACCATTAATGATGTGCTGTTGCACTCTTGTGTGCTGTGGCTTGGGAGGGCACTGCAACCAGCTACATCTGCCCAAGGTACCTGGGTTGCCCAGATCTCCCCATGCCAAAAAAACTTCACCCGGCCCATGGGGAGACCTCCTACCTCAGGTACACGGGTCTGACCCTGGGGGCTGTATCGGCTTTGGATAAGAGATGGCCCGTGGTCTGCAAGGGCTTTTCTGGTCTGCAGCAGGGTCTGTCTCCTTGGCAGAAGCCACTGCCCTGCCCCAACTGGAGTCTCCCGCAACGTGGGGAATGGGAGCATGCTTGGCCATGGTAGCTGCTGACCTCCTGTCTTTCCCATTTCCTTCCAGTCCTGGACGCACAATATCCAGCGGGAGAAGGAGTTCCTGCGGAAGCTGGTGAAAGCCCGAGTCATCACTGACCTAACCAGTGGGATTTGAGTGGCTGCAGCCACTGCCTCCAAGGGAGGAGACAAAGAAGCACGCTGCAGCTCCAGGAGCAGGCACTGGCAGCCCCCCCGCAAGAATCCCACCTCACTGAAGACACACAGAGATGCCCAGGTGCTCTGGGAAGACCCTCTCACATTGCCAGTCTGCATGAGGGTTGCATCTGCTGCCTCCAGGCCTAGAGCTGGCAGGAGGTGGGCAAGGGACTGAGTGGGCCGTTTTTGAACTCTGCATCGCAGACGGATCTTCTGTGTCCTGAATTAAACAGGAAAGACTCAGGAGAGAGAAGAAAGGTTTGTGAATAAAACGATTTGTGCCAAATGGGAGGTGACGCTGCCCTGAGGCAGCAATGCCTGAATGTACAAAGTATTATTTTTTAAAAGAAACTCTGCTGGAATCATACTAGAAATACCAAGGTGCGAGGCAAAGTCTGCTTGTGCACAGCCCTGCGAAAAGCCTGGCCTCTCCATGCTCCATCTGTGTTGTCACCGGCCTCAGACCTTTCCCCAGGAAAACAAATCCGTCCAAAACTTCGGTGTCGTTGGTGCTGCTATAATTCGAACGGAGAATAATGGCTTTCCCTCCTTCTCCACTTGGAGCTTCTGGATGGAGATGAGCATGGGTTTGTTTTTCTACACTTTTCCTTGCTTCCCGCATAGAGGCAGCAGCAGCAGCCACTTACTTGGCTGCGTTTTCCATAGCCGTTTGCCCTGCTCTGCCTCTGCCCTGACCCCAAGGTGGAGCGGGGAGCCGATGGCTTTCTCTGCCTGCAGCAGATCCTCCCCACCTTCCTGCCTGTCACGGCGCTGAGGACCTTGTCTCATTGTGCTCAAGGCTTTCAGGCCTCTTGGTTTGTGCCTGCTGTGCAGGGCCGCTGTGGAGTCCGTGCAGATTGGTGTCACCGTTTCTGGACAGCATCTCGTTTTATTTTTGTGTGGGAGAGTAATTTATTCTTTGGAAGGAGGTCAGATCTTGCGCGGAGATCTGAAGCTTTACAGTTTGAGAGCAGGCTGCCGAAGATGTTTGTTTTACGTTCCAGACTCGATCATGTTTCCTATTTAAGTGACGTGTGACCTCGGTGATGATGGAGCCTGCTGGCATGGGTGGGGGCCTGCTGGGAACCCTCACCCTCTGCTCGGCCCCTGCTCACTTCATTTCCAAGCTCCTCCCGTGCTGCTCTAGCACTGCTGCTCCTCCCGCTCTCAGGAGCACGTTCCTTCCTTTGCCGTCTTGATCCCGAGATGCAGTATTTGCACATTTGATTTGTATACGTATTTCAGAGGAGCTGGAATAAACTGAGCAACGTGGCCGAGTGCAAGGACAGCGGGGTGGTGTCATCCACCTGGAGAGCGTGGGCAGAAGGGGGATTGCCAGGGAATGGTTACAGGTGGAAATCAGCTCCCACGCTCTCCTAGCCTGGAGCAGACTGGACTGCGCCCATGGGCACTGTCCCGAGCCGAGTCCCTGTGTGTCGAGGCACCAACGTGCAGCCAGCCAGTGCTGGGGTCAGTGGAGGGGGGATCCCGGAGGGATGCTGGCTGGGCTCATGGTCTTGGCACTACATCTGACGTAGCCCAAGGATTGCAGACTGCCTTGCTCTGAGCTGAAGGGAGAACATGGCCCTGACATGGACAAGGGATGCTCAGAGCAGGGCTCGCATGGTTCCCCTGGGTCACCTCTGCTCCTGCTGACTTGCAGGGGGCTGTGGCTCTGGGGCTGAGACCCCCAGAGGGGACGTGCAGGAAGGTCAGGCAGTGACCCAGGTGTGGGGCAGAGGAGCAAACAGAATGGTTTGAGACCAGGCTGCAGGCAGAGGCAGCTCTCAGGACATGGTGCTGGGTGCTGCCCACAAACGGGCATGGGAGGTGCACCTCAGGAGCCTCTCCTGCATGGTGTGCACGTAGCCAAGGAGCTTGCTCAGGGGCAAGTCCTGTCCAGCTTCTGGTCCTGGCTGCTGCTTGCCTTGCAGTCTGGGAGCAGCTCAAAGATCCTGCCTTTTCCAGGCTGCAGAAGACAGATGCTGGGAGGCTCTCCCTTCCCTTTCCCCTTCCCATGTCCCTTCCCTTGTCCCTCTGGCCTCCCAGCCAGGCAGTCCCTGCTCCCCCCGGTACATGCCTCCCACCAGGATGCTCTGTGAGGTTTCCAGCATGGAGAGCTGGGGTTTCCAGCAGGTCTTTGAGCATAAGCTGTGGCAGATACTCCTTTGAATATTCTCTCCCAATTTGTTTTTCCGGCTCAAGGAGCCCAAGGGACTGGATTTCCATGGCTCTTGCCAGACGACACTCCCTTTGCGGTTCCTGAGTCAGCCTGGACCTGGGACCATCGTCCCAAGAGTCCCTGCCACGGTGGCAGTGGGGGTGCCTGGGGGGGACCTGGCCGAGGTTGTGGCTGGGGAAGAGTGGGCACCTGCCCTCTGCCTTAGAGCTTGAACTGGGTCTTTAACCAGCTGCTGTGGGAGCCCTGGGGCAGTGACAGGGTGATGGGCTGCATCCGTATGCTACAGTGAGCTGAGATGCCAGAGAGCAGGTGGCTGCACCCAGGAGGAGGAGGAGGGAGGTGAAGAGTCTTCCATGTCCGTGCTGGGCTTCTCTCCACCCCCCGGGGGAAGCACCCCCATGGAGGCTTGTGATGGCATTAATTTGATTTAGTCCGTTTCATTGAGCACTACAAAGCTACAGGGCACCTTTATCTTCCAGCTCACTGGCTCCAGGTCCAAGGAGAGAGCATGACCCCTGCTCTGCTTTCCCCGGCATCCTAGCTCCCCACCACGGCCAGGGACAGGTCCTGATGGGAAGCTATCCCTGCAGACCAGGGAGGTGACTCCAAGCCCTTCCCTTGACCTTCATGAGGGTCTCCAGGCAGAAGTGCCCAGGCTGAATAGATGAGTGCATGGCCCAGGGTGACTGTGGTGTGTCAGGACCACCTGCAAGTAGAAGGAAAGAGAGGGTGGGGGGTTGTTTGGGGGCCAAAGGCTCCCCTCTAACTCACTGTCCCATTTGACATTGGTGGGGCAAGCACACCCACGGAGCAGCCCTACGGCCGGGTGATAGGGGTGTGCACCCCAGCCCCGGAAGCAGTGTGCAGCGCTGGGTTTCACTCCTGGATGCTGTTCCTTTGGCTGCCTCCCCACGTGCACCTGCAGCCACCTCCCGCCCTCTGAAACGCTGCAGTCCTGCCAGCTCGGAGCGGTGCACACGGGTCAGAGCAGGGTCAGTGGGACAGATGTGAGTCTTGGCCTCTCCCTCACAGTGACTCACCTTTTCAGCTTGGAAGGGAGAGCCCAGGGGAATTCTCCACAGCCTAAATATAGAGCGGAGTTGCCTGGCACCTCTGACGCACTGCGGTGCAGAAAGGCCACTCGGGTGGCAGGGAACCTGCCTAGAGAGAGGCCGGGGAAGTGCAGGGAGGTCGGGGAGCCAGCTCCTGCAGCAGGGTTTTGCTCCAGCTGGTGCAGAGAGCAGGTCTGGGGAGCTGCAGGCCAGCCAGCATGTGCTGCTCTGGGGGAGAGGGGCTGCCAGAGAGCTGCTGCTGCGCTGACCACACCATAAGCACAGGCTGCATTTGTGGCGTACAGCCCTCCCCAGTGCCCGCCACCCTGGCGTCGCGCTCCCTCCACCAGCTCACACCGTTAGGGCTGGCCATGCTGTGGCCTCAAGCTCACACGTGCCAAACAGAGGCACTGCAGCCAGGGAGCATGAGGCAGCAGCGGGATGCTCTGCGGCCCAGCATCCATCAGCCCAGCATCTCTGGACTTCCAGCATCTCCTTTTCCTGGGAGGGAGCAGCAAGGAGGCCCTGCCCTGCCATCCTGCTTTACCCCTCAGTGCGGGCACTGCTGGGAGAGGGGGAAGGTGTCAGGACAGGGCTATCTGTCTGTGTCAAACAGGGGCAGGCAGGCTGCGTATGGGCAGCACCAGGGGACAGTCAAGGGCTTTCAGACTGCCTGGCAAGGAGGCAGCTGCCATGCTGAGCTCCACTGGCACCAGCACGGCGCGTGCCATCGGCCCAAGTGTGCATCACACGCAGTATTAGAGACATGTCCTTCGGTGCAGGCGACCCGGGCCACTACCCAGCCCCTCCAGGCACCAGCTCCTTGCACAGCCTGCACAGGACTCCCTCCAAAGGCCAGTGCGCTCGCCGGTACTGTACCAAGCTGAGATGCAAGAACTCAATGAGTTTTTAAAATTAGTTTTAGTTTATGCGATTTTTTTTTAATTTCCCCTCTAGGCAGGGAGGGCAAGAGTCTTGCAGACTCCTCCAAGCCGGCTTATGTCACATCAATTCAGTCATATCACAGAAGCAATAAAGCTATCAAACAAGCTTGGCTGGCCTCTTTCTTCTGCTGCCTTTGGCCTTTTTTAGGGGAGGCAGAGGGATTCCCCTGCTCAGGCTGTCCCCAGCCTGGTTTCACTGCTGACTCCTCCAGCACAGTAACCCAGAGGCAGCTGCCAGGAGCTGCAGCTGGCCGATGCCACTGGCCTGGCGCTGGGGACAGGAGAGGGCTGCGTTCCTCCTTGCTGGTGACCTGAGGGTGGGAGAGGGGCTTGCAGGGTGGGTGCATGTCATGTCGTGGAGCAGAGGGGTGGGGGCTTGTCCTGCCCAGGACAGGCTGCCTGCGACTCTGCCTGCTCTCTCAGGGGCTCCCTGCCAGCTCCGACACCTGCCAGGTCCCAGCGGGAAGAGCATAACCCCTGCGGCGAACCCCAGCAACGCCACGGGGCTTCCGGAGCCACGGGATGAGTCAGGGACAGTCCCATCGCCTGGGGAAATGGGGTGGCTGTTTCCAGGTGGGTGACCGGTCTGACAGACCTGCCAGATCCTAAATGCAAGGAGTGGCTTCCTGCCAGCACCGATGGGACACCACAGAGGCAACTGCCCAACCCTCCCTGGTGTGTGGCTGCAAGTTCCAGATCCCTCCCAGAAAGGAGATGCTGGAGCTGCTCAATCCCTCCTTCCTGCCCTCCTCTCTTCCCGGCCCTTAAAGAGCAGGGCCACTGCTGCCATTGGGCTGGGCCAGCCCCAGGGGTGGCCCGTGCCCCGTCCTGGCCTTGGGAGGGCTGTGGAGGGGGAGAGTGCAGAGCCTGGGACCCGGGCACATGGGGACAGCCCATGGGAGGTTCAGGTCAACAGAGACAAGGACACTTGTTCTGGAGCAGGTGTCCCCGAAGGAGCCACATCACTGCTGAGATGGGGACGATGCAACTGGTCAGTCTGTGTGCATCACAGCTCTCTCCCACATGTATTTTGTCACACCCAGCCATGGCATCGCATAGGCACGGCAGCAGCCATGGCGTGCTCAGTCTTGCCATCTGGCTGGACCGCATCACCCCCATCCCACCTCACAAGGGTGGCACCTTCAGGGACAGATGTCACAGCGGGCCCTGGCCCCACAGGGCTCATTCCAGACCAGACAAGGGACACAGGGACACCCCAGCCCTGGGGTGCAAGAGCACAGGCTGATGCAGACGGTGCCTTGGGAGGCACCAAGCCAGCCGCTACCAGCAGCAGCCAGGGAGCAGGTCACCCATCTGTTTGGAGACCCGTGGAGCCGGGGACCCTGCCCTGCACCCCAGCACCCTGTGGGGCCCGGCCCACGCTCAGCACTCCCCAGGGCAGAGCCGATACTCGTGGGAAGCCAAGGGGAGAAAGCAATGCCCAGATTCAGGCACAGCATTGGGATGTGCCGCCTCCTGTCACCACGCTCTCGGTGGGACAGGGAGGAGGTGCCGCTGGCAGGACATCAGCAGAACTGACGGCAGCAGTGGGGTCACGTCTCCCAGGACAAGGGCCAGGGGCAGAGGAGGGAGCTAGGGCCCCCAGGTGTCTGGGGTAGCGGCCACACCTGGAAGAGGACAGAGGCCAGGCTTTCCACAGCCACCCCTTTCACAGGACCGGGGACACCGTGGTGTGTCCATACCACCTGTATGGGGTCCCCTGGATATCCCCATGCCATGCCCACCACCTGCATCACACCCACAGCAGCTCCCAGCTGTGCCCTGGGGACATGAGGACCAGCCCAACCCAGAGGGAAAGTGGGAGGGGATGGGGTACCCCCTGGGGTGAGCCAGCACCTGGGGCTGTCTCCAAGCCCCAAGGGCTGTCCGTGCAGGAAGCAGCCCGCCCCTCTGTTGGCAGCCCCTCCTGGGCAGCTCCCACTGCATGAGCAGGGCTGTGACCAGTCCCAGCCCCATGGGGACAGACAGGCAACCTGGAACAGGACATGCCACTCACACAGAAACTTTCCAAGCAGGCAGCCCCATTAGTCTGCAGCCCTGCAAAGCAGAGGATCCTGTTCCCCATCCCCCATCCCCTGCCCCCAGCTCATTCCCCACCCCAGGGATGCTCCTGGGCCAAGGCATCCAGGGTATCATCTCTGCCAGCTATCATGAGGGCATCATGGATGGGAGCAGCCTCAGGCCACAGCCGTGGGGCAGTGCAGCCCCATGGCAGAGCCCACCCCCCCACGCCATCCCACTAGCAGGCGTGAAGCCACCCACGGCCACAGGCTTGGCCAAGCTGCATGTGCTGGGAGCAGGGGGGAACCAGGGCCACGTGATGCCACGCCAGGGCAGGGGCAGCAGCTGCGGGCTGCGAGCCACCTCCACCGTCCCTGCTAGCAGTGACGGGGACAGCTTAGCCGGTGCCCCCTGTGTCAGCACATTCCCCAGCAGGTGATGCCGCAGGAGGGACGCGGGAGTTGTCATCCCCATGCTGGATAATCCGACGAGATGAGACAAGACGAGGCGGCTGGCTCCACCGGTGGCTCGCACATGCTGGCCGGCCCTCCCTGCCACAGCACCATGGGGTCCGGGCTGCCGTGCGGCAGGGAAGCAGTTAATGCCACACGGGGGCCCAGGTGCCGGGGCAGACCCCACAGGCGACCCGGGGCCAACGTGCAGCCGCGGCACAGCCGGCGATCGAGCCGCTGGCCCCGCTCCAGCCAGGGAGTTATATAAGCCCGGGGAGGTTGCGCCGAGGCGGTTGAGTGCTGCCGGGGCAGATGACACGGCAGGCAGCATCCCGGGGTGCGCAGCCCGCCCGGACGCCTCCGGACCCCGCCGCAGGCAGGGCCCGGGGGCCCGGTGGGCTATGACGGTTGGCTCCGGGGGGCTTGCCCCGTCTGGACTGTGCCCCGGCGGCCGGCTCCGGCCGGGGGAGCACGTGTGAAGCGGGGCCGAGCGGAGGCGGCCCTGGGATTTGGCACGTTTGCAAGGAGCACTCGAGAGCCCCGGGATGGACGTGGAGGGCCCTGGGCGGTGACGTAAGGACTCGCACGGGCTCGGCTCGGCTCGCCAGCCGGCCCCCATGTCCCCGGGGCCTGCGACGGCCCCGGCGGAGGGAGGCAGGGAGGCGGCAGAGGTAAGGAGCCCGGCGCCGGGTGGCCCCGCCGGAGTGGACCTGGCCGCGGGGCGCCCGTGGGCCGTGGCCGCGGGGCGCGGGCGGGCTGGGAGGCAGGGCAGGGAGGCCGGACTCCTCCTCCGGCGAGGCCGGACGTGAGCGCCAGGCACACCGGTGGCCCGCGGTGGCTCGGGGTGCGTGGGACGCCGGCCAGCCCCGCCGCGGCCCAGGCGCTGCCAGGATGCCCCCCGCCCTGCCCCCCCAACCCATCCCCGCCGGGTCCCCACGGGCCCGGGTGGCCCGCTTGTGTGCAAGGGGTCCCCGTGGGGCTCTGCCCCCCGACGCCGGGCGTGGGGTCCCCATGGGGCTCCGCTCCCGGAGCGCTCCGGGAAGGGCTGAACTCGTCCCCGGGAGTGTCCGTGTGTCCGTCCTGCCAGCGCTGGGACCGGGCTGTCGGGGAAGAGAGCCCCGTTCAGGGGGCGTCCGTCCGTCCGGGCAGCGTGTCTGTCTGCCCGTCCGCCGGCCCGGGGATCGGCCGGCAGGCAGGTGGTGGTGGCGGGGGTCGGGTGCCGCCGGGGGGCCCGGTGCCGTTCCCGGCGGGGTGCGAGTCTCCGCGGGAGCTCGGCGGCTATGCGGGTTCCGGCGCGGAGCCGGTGCTGATGCGGGTCGGGCTGCGGCTCCTGCTGCTGGCGGGATCCCGGTGCCGTCCTGGTCCCGCGGCGGTCCCGGCGCCGGTGCGGGTCGGAGTCCCGGTGCCGCTGCGGTGCGGGGTCCCGGTGCGGATCGGGGTGCCGGTGTCGGTCGGGATCCTGGTGCCGGTGCGGGTCGGGGTCCCGGTGCCGGTGCCCGCCCCGCCGGTCAGGTGACGACGGCTGGAATTTGACACCGCCGGCGGCGGCGGGAGCGGGATGGAGCCGCCGCTGCCCCGCACTGCGCGCCCGCCCGCCGCCGGCGGCACCGGCACCGCACCCCGAGGCGCAGCGGGACCGGGACCCGCACCCCGAGGCACAGCGGGAGCTGCACCGGCAGCGGCACCGGGAGCGGCACCGGGAGCAGCGGCGGGAGCCGTTGCCGGTGCCCGGCGGGGCAGCGCCGGCCCCCGCCCGCGCCCCGCCCCGGCGCGGCGGCGGCGGGAGGCGGGGGGCGGCGGGGAGCGGAGGCGATGCGGGGCGGCGGCGGCCTGGGGGATGGTCCCCGCCGCGGGCACGGTGAGTGCGGGCCGGGGCGGCGGGCGGCAGCGTCCGCCCCAGCCTGCCGGCGGCGCCGGGCCTCGGCGGCGGCTCGTACCGGGGCTGCGGGGGAAACGGGGGGGGGCCGCTTCGCCGCCCGCCCCCCCGGCAATACCCGCGGGGCGGCGAGGGGTCTCGGGCCGCCCCCGGGCAGGTCCCCGCCGGGCGGCTCCCGGGGTGCCGAGCCCGGCCCGGCGGCGGGAAGCGCTCGGGGCCGCGGCGGGGACGGGGTTCCCTGCCCGGGCGGGGAGAGGCGGGACCCCGCTGCGGTTGCCGGGGGGCACGGGGATGGGCTCACCCGCCTCTTACCTGGGCTCCCGACCCGGCCCTTTGGGCACGTCGGGCAGGTCTGTGCCCCGGCTGCCCGGGCGGTGGGCGGGGGAGAGCCCCGGGGCGGGGGTGCCCGGGCCGGCACTGCCCGGCGCCCCTCGCCTCTGCTTTCCCCGGGCTGGGGTCGAGTTTGGTCTCGCCCGTGTGCCCCACGTGTCCGACTCCAGCCTCCCACGGCTTTGCGGGGCCGGTGCCAGCTCCGCGTCACACGTGGGGTTGATTTCTGATCCCCCGTCGCTCCTCCTGCCGGGAGCAGCGCGGTGGGATGCCGGGCCTCCGCCGGCTCCACCGGTGCCCGTGGGGTCTCCGGGCATCCCTCCGCGCTGCCAGGCAGGAGGACCCGCGGCTGCAGGGCTGGCACGGCGAGCAGCGGCGAGCGAGGTCCCACCATAGCCCTTTTCCAAAAGCGGCCGCTCCACGTGCTGAGACCCTCACCCCGGGGCCGAGGCACCCGCTGGCCCCGCGTGGATGCGCTTTGAGAGCGTCTCCCGCCTCCCCCGGGGGCCTGGTGCAGCCCACGGGGCACCCGCTCGCCAGCGCCCTGTGCGCTGCGCGGGCAGCGGGGATCTCGCCGGGGCTCTCGCCGGGTCGGTGTGGGGTGACCCGCACAGGGATTACCCCAGCACGCTGCTGCTCAGCCCCCGGGCGGGGGACACGTGGCGGGGGGGTCAGGCAGGTCCTCACATGGGTGGTCCTGATCCTGACCCTGGAAAGGGCTCCTGTGCCTGTTAATGGCCCAGCTGGGCTCTTGCAGCCGTGGCAGGGACAGACCCCAGCCAGGTCCTCCCCCCATGCGGGAGCTGGGGGTCTGCCGTAGGGGGGGTGCAGGTCTGGCACACCCGTGGGGTGCCCAGGAGCTTGGCTCAGCCCTGCCCGCGTTGGGGGAAAGCAGGGGCCGAGCGGGGGTGCGGGGCCAGCATGGGCTGCGGTCCTGCGCGCTCGGGGAGCTGCCCCCGGGGACGGGGCTCCGTGTCTGCGGAGACACTGGCGGGGCACGTCGGTAGCCCCGGCTCCGGGGCTCCCGGGGGCGAAGGGAGGCTGCCCTCGCCCGGCGCCCCGCCGGCAGTGCTCCCGCCGCAGAGCCCGGGGCCGTGCTGCCGCCGGACGGGAGAAGCCTGAACTGCACCGGCTGCTCCCTCCCGTCCCATCCCATCCTATCTCGTTCCGTCCCGTCCCGCCGGGATGCTGGGGCCGAGGGGCCGCGGGAGCGGGGACCGGGGGGGGGCCCGTCCCCTCCCAGCGGGGCGCGGGGACCCTCGCCTGGCCCCTCCGGGGGTGCCGGCCTGGGAAAACCATGACCTGGCGGCAGCGGCTGGCGCGGGGCCACGGGCCGCCACGGGAGCGACGTGCTGCGTGGGCTGTGCTTGGCCAGGCTGCGGCGGCTGGCGGGGCCGGGGGGCCCGGTGCCAGCCCTGCCTGCACCGGGGACGCATCCTGCCTGGTGCACGGCCCCCGGAGGAAGCATGTGGGCTTGGCAGTGCCCATCACAGCCCCTTGCCATGGTGTGGCCAGTGCAGGGTGGCATCAGATGCGGCAATCGGGACTTGGGGACCATCCCCTGAGACGCTGGCGGGACTGGGGGAACTGATTTTGCCTCCTTGTCCCAGCGGTGCCCAGCTGTGTCTCTTCATTTTTTTGGCCGGGAGCACTCTCCTCAGCATGTCCCGTCCCAGCTTTGCTACAGAAGCACCTGGGACATGCCGGGGCAAAGCCATGGAGGGGATGGGGAAATTCCCCGCTGCAGGATGCCACCAAGCTCCAAGGGGACAGTCCTGTCCTGAGAGACAGGGGATGCAGCAGACAGGCCAAGGAGGGTTCAGGCCCCCTTGGGAGCCACCTCTGGGGGATCCTGGCTTGGGACACTGGGGCACAGGGGCCTCCCTGCACCCCGGGGGAGCTGGGGAAGGAGGTGCAACCTGTGGCTGCAGACTCGGAGTTGGCCCTGCACCTCCCGGGGGACATCACTCCCCTGAGACCGTGCACGCTGCTCCGCTGGGACCATGCACGTCGGGGATCGAATTCCCCTGTGTGTGTCAGGGCAGCGGACGCCAGGCAGTGGTGTTGGGGTGAATGACTACAGCGAGCCCAGTGTGGTGCCCCGCACCCCGCCATGTCCCTACAGGACCTGCCTGCCCATCCTGTCCCTCACGGCCCCACTTGTCTGGGCTGCTCTGGGGCTGCGCATCCCAGCTCGGCACAGGCAGCGGGCTGGGGAGCCAGCGTGGGGCCGGGGGCTGGCTGCACCCAAGGACCCTGTGCTAATGGATTGGGAGTTTCCAAGGTCAGGCTCCCACTGCGAGCAAGAAAAACATTCCCAGGGAAGGGCCATGGGAAAGGGCCCCCCCGCGGCACTCTCAGCCCCAGCCGCTGCCTCACGGCCCAGCCTGGCATCCTGGGCTGCTCGCGCAAGGAGGTGGCTGTGTCCCCCTGAGGAGAGGTGCTGGGCGAAGGCTGGGCTGCCCCAGCTGCCAAATCTCTTTGACGGGGTGTGCAGGGTGGCAAGGGTGCCTGGCTGTGCGGGGAGGGGACTTGGGGGGCATCATGCATGGGGTGCAGGAGGTGTTGCAGGGTGCTGGGGAGGCGAGGGAGGGGATGACATGCTTGGCAGGGGCAGGGGAGAGGTGTGCCAGCTCCCAGCTGACCAGCTCGATGCCCACCCCATCCCCTCTGTGTGGACATTGACCCCCACCTCTACACTTGCAGCCAGCATGGAGCAGCGAGCGGGGCCACCAGAGCCGAGACCTGCAGGACCCACCACGCACCTGCAGCCCAAGGTGAGCCCAGGCCTGGCTGGTCACAATAGCTGGGACCACACATCCCCATCCCCATCCTCAGCTCATGGAGCCTCGTCCCTGGTGTGGGGACCCTGGTCAGGGGCTCACCCCGCTGTGCTGTGCTTTGTTGCAGGAGGGGACACTGTGGGGGCTCCTCGCCATCTTCTCGCTGCTGGCTGGGCTGGCTGCGGGTACCCTGCGAACCCCTCAGTGCAACGAGACGCTGGGTGCAGCCCCCACGCCGCGGGGCATGGCCACCGCCAGCCCGGCTGTGGAGGATGGCGTGGAGGTACCGCTCGCCGCTGCCTGGAGCCAGCTGTATGGTGCGTGTTGGGGCAGGACCCCCAGCCTGGGCACGGTAGCCCTGAGCGTGGAGCATGGGCGGGTTGCGGGCTGCTGTGGAGAGCCCCAGCCCGTGTGGGGCTGCCTCTGCACATCAGGGCTGGGCTGGGGGTCTGAAAACATGGGGCCCCATGCTTCTGGTGGCAGAGCCCTGGGGATGAGAAGATGCTTGGCTGGGCACCCACCCACCCTACCGCCCCGCAGGCACCTGGCCAGTGCCATAGCGTAAGGAGGGGTCTGCAGGTCACGGCAGGGGACAGGCAGGCTTGGCAGGCCCCAGGAGGGCGGTGGGTGAGGGATGGGGTCTGATGGTGCCATCCCCTCTGTGTGCAGGGGACAACGTGACGACGGGTGGCCCGGGCACCGTGGAGCTGGCAGAGGACCTCCTGCTGCGTGCCGAGCGCTCACCACCAGGTGCCAGCAAAGCCAAGAAGGGGGCACGGAAACCCTCACGGGGGGCCCGTGGGCGCAACTGCCACATTCGCAACCTGATGGTGAAGGTGCGTGACCTGGGCCTGGGCTTCAACTCGGACGAGATCGTGCTCTTCAAGTACTGCAGTGGGTCCTGCCACCGGGCGCGCAGCAACTACGACCTGACCCTGGGCAACCTGCTGCGGCAGCAGCTCATCACCCCAGGGCCACAGGAGCGGGTTCTCAGTCACCCCTGCTGCCGGCCTACCCGCTATGAGGCTGTCTCCTTCATGGATGTGCAGAACACGTGGCAGACGGTGGAGAAGCTCTCGGCGGCCGAGTGCAGCTGCATCGGCTGAGGAGGGGGCCGCCGGCTTGGCCCCAGCTCGACGCACACCGGCAGACCCTGGCTCATGGTGCACAGCAGTGCCAAAGCTCAGAGGAAGGGTTTGGTGGAGGCGGGTGTCCCTGGTTTTACGTGGCCACAAGGGACTGAGGCGAGATGGAGCCGTGACGGGGGGGGTGGGCGGCTGAGCCCCCTCCCGCTCAGTGCCAAGCAGCTGGTGCCACCAGCTACATGGGGTCCTGCCCAGGTGCACCCCAGCTCAGCCCTGGGAGACGAGCTGGAAGGGGTATGGAGCATCCCCACTGCTCACAGGCGTCTGCCAGCCCGGTGTCCACCAGCAGCACCCGGCTCACCTGTGCCCTGTCTGGACTGGTGCTCCTGCACCCCTGCTTTAGGGGAGCTGGGGCCAAGTGGCCCCCAAGCTTCAGAGGGGGACAGAAAAGGGGCAAAACCTCTCTGTTCCCTTGGGCACCCTGGGGCTGGCAGTGGCTGGAGCTGCCCTGCAAGGAGGGGGTGTCCCTGAGGACAGGGGTGCAGCGGGGCCAAACTGCACCAGCCCAGGGTGGGGGACCCACACCCGGGCTGGCAGCAGTCCCTGGTGCTCCACAGGGTGGCGGGGCACAGGTGCCTGCCAGGACCCCTGTCCAGCTCCCGGGGGGTGGCAGGGTCCCCCCGCTGCCCCTGTGGTGCTGTGGCACTAAACTATTTATTACTCTAAATTATTTATTTATTGTTCTCGAGCGGCAGCTCCTATTTATGACTTTGGGCCCCCGGGGGCCCGGTGTAATTTAACCCCAGCGCTGCTGTGAAGCCCTGGGCAGCACCCCGGCCCCGGCCCCCCGGTGCCCCGTGCCCCCAGCCCCCTTTTTCTACTATTTGTAAAATTGGAGGGATAAACTCTATTTTTGTACAGTCGCCTTTTCCTGTAGCAATAAAGTGATGGGCTGCGAGTCCAACCCCTGCGTGTGCCCGTGATGGGGGGGGACGGGGGTGCCCGGCGTGCTCGACACCCGTGGGCTGGCAGCGGGAGGGTGGGAGGCGGTGCTGAGCGGGGCTCCCGCCGGCACTGCCCGCACCACGCGTGGGGAGCAGGGGCGGCGCTCGGTGCCCGGTAGGGGACGCGCGTGGGCCGGGACTACGGCTCCCGGCGGGCGGCGCGGCGCTGCGGCAGGTCCCGGGCTGCCCGGCCGCGCCTGCGGGGCAGCGGGGCGAGGCGGTGCCGGAGCGGAGCGGGGCGGCTGTGCCGCTCGGGGCGTCCCTCGGGCGCCTCCCGACCCGACCGCCGCTGCCCGCCGCGCTGCGCTGCGCCGAGCCGAGCCGAGCCGAGCCCTGCCGCGCCGCCCCGGTGCCGCCGCCCTCGTCGGGGCGGGGAGGCGGGTCCCGCCGCGATGCGGCTGCCCGTGCGCCGCCGCTGTCGCCCGCCCGCCGCCACTGCCGCCGCCTCCTGAGCGCCGCCGCAGCCATGGAGCGGAGGGCGGAGGCGCCGCCGCCGCCGCAGGGCCTCGACTTCACCGTGGAGAACGTGGAGAAGGTGAGCGAGCCGCCCGGAGCCCACCCAGCCCACCCGCGGCGTTGGCGGGGCGGGGGGACGCGGCTGCGGGATGCTGATGATGCCGCGGGGGTGCGGGGGCTGCGGCTCGGGGGGGCACCTGCTCGGCGGTGCCGGGCCCGGGGAGGGCGGCGGGGCGGCATCCCGGCTGCCCTGCCCGCCCTGCCCGCAGCGGGGGCGGCGGGGACCCGCCTGCGCGCCCAGGGGGGTCCGGTGCGCGGCGCGGGAGGTGGAGCCGCCGGCTCCCGTGCGCCGGGGCAGCCCGGGGAGGGAAAATGATGTGGCAGAAATGGGAGCAGAAGGGAGGAGTTGTATCTCCGACGGGCGTCCTCTGGGTCGCCGTGCTGCAGCGCCGGGCAGGGAGAGCCTACGGGTCTAGTCCTGGCTGCCCCGCGACGTTATCAGTGTCTCCATCAGGCAGGGAAGGGAGGGCGCCCGGGCTCTCGCCAGGTGCTGGGAATTGTTGGGAATTACGGTTGGGAAAAGCCTTTGGAGGGCAGATGGCCCGGTGATGCCTTTCTAAACCTGGATTCATCCAACCCCCACGCTCCTGCTGATGCTCGAGGTCCTCCTAAGCAGCTGCAGGGCAAGAGGAGTGAGGTCGTGATTGCCGAAACCTGGGATCCAGGGAGTGGCCACGGCAAACCGAGGCCTGCCAGCACCACACTGCTGCTGGGAAGAGCCCCGAGCAGCCACCGTGTGACCTGGGGTTCATCACGGAGACCAAGCAGGGCACCCCAGCGAGCACCAGGGGAGGCAGCTGAGCAAAACCCTTCCCTTGGGCCATCTTGGAGGTGATAGGGGCAGGGCAGCAGAGGATGCATCCCTGAAGGACAAACAGCGAGAAAGCGCTTCTCCCTTCCACTCATCCTGTAGCCAGACATCCACTCGGAGACTGACAGCCTGTCGATCCATAGCTTGGTCCCTAGACAGCTAGTGGGAATCCCAGCATCTTCATTTTTCCTCGATAAGAATAGACCAAGTTCCTTGCCAAAGCGATGCCCACGGGCATGCTGGTGGGCACATCGCTTGTGTTTCACACCCGTCCCTGCCCAGCAGCTTGCCTGGCCTTGTGGGAAGTGTCGGGTCAGGGATGTCAGGTTTGTAAGTGGGCGCCGGTTGCCTTTGTGGCCGCAGGTGAGACAGCCCACCTCTGCCAGGGAGACGGAGACAGAGCACGGCCGGGGGGATTAACTGATGTCTGGAAAACGCTACATTAATGCAACCTTCTGCAGCTTAATCTGCATATATCCAGGGCTGCTGGATGATTTTGCCTCCGACTTCCTTTCTCTTCGGCAGACACAAACCGCTCCTTTGTTTGCACCAACAATGAAGCGCACACTTGCCCAGGAAGGGTGGGCAGTGGCAGGGCGGGGGGCGCCTGGCGCTGGCTGGGTGAGGTGGGGCTGTGCCGAGAGGCAGCTCGCTCTCGCCGCGCTGCTCTGGATTTAGTCTCCTGCTGCCTGGGAGGAGGCAAAGATGCCCTCTAGGATGCTTTGGCTCCCCTCCCCCAGCCCGCCTGGCTTCTCCTGGTCTCTGCAGGCTTTGCCATCTCGGTGGTGTCCTCTGAAGATGCGGCTGTGGAGCATGGTGAGGCTCTGAGCTGCTGGCTGGGGGCAGCAGCACGGTCCCTGCCCAGAGGAAGAAATGTGGGGTGAGATCAGAAAAAACTCAGAGGTTCAGCAGCTCGGAGCCCTCCTGTATCTCTCTTTTCAAGGGAGGGCTGTGAGGTGTTTCTGGTACAAAGCGAAGGAAAGGTGGGCTTTGCTGGGGGCTGGGCTGGTGAGAGGCAGGTGGGTAGAGCTGCTTTGTCAGAGGTGATGCTGGCAGAAAAATGATGCTTCTACTGGTCTGGGCCCTTCTGCCTGCCAGGTTTTGTGCATGGCTTTATTAATAACATTGAATAATGATTAAAGTTGGGGTTTGACTCCACTTTGAGCCAGTTAGTCATAAGTGCTGGGGTTAGGAACAGCATAAGGAGCTGGTTATCTCTTAAATCAGAGGGTTGAAGCCTCTCCAGGTCACCTGCAGTGGAAGTCATCATGTGTGGCAGTTGTAGCCAGGGAAGTCTCTGGTCAGACCGTGCCTGTCATGCTCTTCTGATGGTTTTCATGGGAAGGATTCACATCCCTGGAAGACCCTTCTGTACCTCCGCTGTTGTTTATTATGCGATGGGCTGCATGGGGGCCCACAGTTTTGCAGGGCTCTGGGTGCCCGTGTAGCTGAAGAGGATCGTTACTGTGTTTATCCAGCATGACGTGTGCCAGAGAGAGGCGGTTAGATCCCTCCAGCTGTGACCAGCGGTTGCAGGGAGGCAGGAGGGTACGGATGCTATAGGCTGGGCCCACATTGCCCTTTGCCAGCCGGCAGGTCTGAAAGCCTGCAGGCAGCAGGCAAGCAGCTGCCTCCGTTCCTAAGGAGGTGTCAGGTTCAGGTGCTCTGCTTCAGGAGCCGTCTGAAAGTTGCTCCCTGCATTTTTTTTTTTTTCTCCGTTTTTCCATACGGAGCTCTCCCATGACACAGGGAAGGAGCAGGGCCGTGCTGGGGCTGAGCTGCTGCAGTACGGTTACTGTGTCAGCATCCCCCAGTCCCAGCCCAGGGCTGCTCGGCTGCTTTTTGTTTTCTTCCGAGCCTGACCAAGGTGCTGCTCTGGCTTCGGCACAGCTAGAGCAGGCTGGCGTGGCCATGCTGTGTGGACCTGCTGCGCGGCCGGCTGGCAGCTCTGGGCTGGCTCTGCTTCCCCTGCACCTGCTGCTGAGCGGGGCTCTGCTGCTGCGGCTGGAGGGGTCGGAGGGAAGGGAAGGCTGGGTGAGCCGAGGGCTTCAGGCTGCGAGGATGCTCAGCCTTCCCGTGCCTAAACGGTGCAATCTGGTTTGTGACCTGCGTGCACTTTTGTGTGCCCAGGGGCTGTCCCTGGTGTGACTGACAGCCTGGTGATGGGGCAATGCTGCCCTGGGGAGGTGACGCTCCTGCTGCAGTATGAACCCTGCTCCGGTGAAGATAGATTGCAGACGCTCAGTCCCTGCTGGCTGTGTCTGTCTCGGAGGAGCAGTGCACAAGCAGGACTTGTGCCTTGCATTTTGGTCCCCCTGCCCCGGGTCAGGGGTGGCAGCACCTAACACTGTGGGGTTGGACAGGAGGAGAGACCCTCTTTACCTGCTTTCAGTGCAGTTGACTGCACAGATACTGCCCCAGCGGTATCCCCCTTTTTGAAATAAGAAAGAAGGCAATGCCATTCCTCTGTGAATTTCCCAAGAACCTGCTCTCGCCCTCTTTTTTGTCTGATTCCTTCCAGGTCTTTCCTCCCTTGGCCTGCCTCTCACCCTCTGGGGTGTTTGTAATATTCACTGACGTCTTTTCCCTAGCACATTTAGCGGTCTGGCATCTCTGGGCCTTCCAGATTGCCATGTGCCTCTCTGGAGATGCCTGATGAATGCACAGAGTCTCTCCAGCAGGATGGGTAGGCGGGGTGTCATGGAGCTGACATCCGGAGCCTACCGTGATGGGAGAGGGGTGGCTTTGATCACCACTCCTCGGAGATGCTGAGCCTCAGGGATGTGGCGGCTGCCGGGGCTACCTTCCACGCGGGAGGATGGGGAGGAGAAACCCAAGTGCGTCTGCTTTCTTCAGAGAAAGGTTATTGCCTATCGTCAGAAACCTGATCAAGAGAATTATGGATACGTCAGGATGGGGGAATGGCATCCCCTGTCTGATGCACTGCTGGCAGCGGCTTGGCCACTTCTTCCTTAGAGGCAGCCCGTGTACGCGAGATGTGGCAACCGTGCCGGGGATGGTAAGTTAGGGGCCTCGGGAGGGGAGATTCTTGCAAAATTGAGGGAAACGAGGCGTCACCTTGTTTAGCATTTAAGCAGGTCTTCACTGCAAAAGCAGATTCCACCCAGAGCCAACCTTGGCTGAACACCTTGATCCTTCCTGTGGCGCGGTGGTGATGGGATGAGAGGGCAGCACCTTGTATTTGCCAGGGCTTGGCTTTGCCCTACAAGGGCCATCACTGGCGCCTCATCTAGCTCTTATGGAGCATCTTATGGAGCAGGAATGGGTGAGATCGGCACCTGGGTGCCAGCGGGGATTCCTCTCAAAACGCTTGCAGACTTGTTCACCAAAGTGATGGGTAGAAACACGAGATGGTGGGCAGAGGTGTTCGGGTCACCCTTGCAACTCGTCCTGGGCTTTGTGCTCCCAGGGTTTCTCCCTGGTCCTGCTCACCCTTTGTTTGTGCAGGCCCCCAGCCACCACTGCTGAGAGCACGTGTCTCCTACAGCCCCTGTCCCTGCTGGGGACCACGCCATTCTCTGCAAAGGGCTGCTGCTGCTGGCAGCGAAGCAGCAGGAGGGATGCCAAGGCTGCCGAGCCACATCTGGGCTGCAGCCCCTTCCGGACAGCCGAGGACTTGGTGTGGGCAAGCTGGGCTCAGAGGGGTGCGAAGTGACAGCACCTCTTATTAGGAGTGGGGAAAAAAAACAATGTTCTTTGGAACTGCTGGCAAAGTGTGGGTGCCTTGAGCAGGAGCAGCACACCTGGCAGCACACACACGGCTTTATTTTGCATCCATTTGCTATCCTCGGGGCTTCGGCGTGCTGCCGCCTTCCTGGGGCTGCTGGCTGCTCAGCCTGCCCCACCGTGGCAGGGGGAGGACAGGGGGAGGATGGCTGCGGTGAAGGTGGGGGGAGGCAGGGATGACGTTCCCTTTGCTCGGCAGAGCAGTGGTAATGGCTGTGCTGTCGCAGGCCTGGAGCACTGGCAGTGCGAGTGCATTCAGCTAGAAAGGACAGCGAGAGACTGCAGCGGGAGACATCCTGGGGGGTCCTGCTGGAAGAAGGCTGGTGGCTGCTGAGGGGCCATGGCCACCGCTGCCCCTAGCATGCTGCGGCTGTGGGCATGGGGCAAGGAGCAGAATAGGAATATGTTTTGCAGATTGCTGTTTTACCTGCCGGGTTGCAGACCTCAGAGCTGTACTGGCTGTTACCTCCATTAGCTCAAGCAGACTGGTCCCTGGAGTGGACCCGTCTCCCTGTGGAGCCCCCCAGGAAGGGCAAGCACCATGCTCCCACTCTGTGGGGCTGGAGCCGCATGTCTGGGGCTCCTCTTGTCACCCCACAAGTGGCACGGACACAACACGTCTCTGCTGGGGACCCTGTGTTAATGGATTTATGTGATGCATTTGGGGAGACAGCCTGCTGGCTCTGGGCTCCCTGCAGAAGCTCCAAGGGGTGAAGGCTGGGGGATGCTGGGCTCGTAGCAGCTCCTTTTCCCTCGTGATGCTAGACTGTGAGCTAAGATCCAGGTGCCTTTGCTTGGCAATAACTCTCCTTGGACTGGTCCCCCTCCCGCTGTCCAAAGTGACCAGCGTGGGACCTCTGACCCATGCCTTTTGGACAAGCTCCCCCTGCCCCAAGGCAGCTTACTTCTGGCTCTCTTGAGCAGCTGATACCACTCCAGTATCTAGAGCCTGAGACTTCGGCCACAGCTTTTTAGTGCAGGGAAGAGCCATCATAATAAGCTTGAATTATTTTCAGCCAAGCAGAGCTGATGTTGGAGAAAGGTCCTTCCCTGGCCAAAGGGCATAGCTGACAGCCGGGCTGTTTACCAGCTCTCATGTTACAGGTCTAATTGCAGAGGAGGCAGGTCTGGTGGCAGCCACCCGTTCAAATCAGAATGCACAAAGCCTCCCTGTTAGATGTCACTGCCCGATTTCATGCCTTCTGCTTCTCCCTCCTGGCGCTAATGAGTTCCCCTCATCATCTCCAGTGCTTCCTGATGGGCCTGAGAGTGCTGGCCAGCGCGGTGCTGTCAAAGTCCAACAACAGCCGGTGCCTGCCTCTGGGATGAGGACAGTGCCTTTCCTTGCTGGGGAGGAGCGTGCCGGGCGTTCAGGTACCCTTCTGCAGGGCACGGTGCCTTGCAGCCTCCTGTCCCGTGCTCTCAGCAGAGGATGGTACTCAACCGATGTGCGTGGTAGGCTAGGGAAAGAGCATAGTCTTCTCCAGGGGTTTCATCTGCTGCTTTGAGCTAGGCTGGGATGGTTCCAGTATTGATGCCCATTCTTGGAGGTCCTCTGGAAAGCTCTCCCGTGTCGTGTAGAGCACCAGATGGGGTGCGCTGTCAGCAGCCCTGGGGCACATGCTGCCTTGCCTCTCTACCTGGCATCCTGCACGCGGGCAGGAACAGCCATGCTCTGGCCCGGAGCCGTCATGGCCGGTCCCCTCCCGGGCACGGTGCTCAGGGAAGGAGGGTGAGAAAGCCAGCAGCCGCATTTTTCCAGAATATTCTTCTGACTTCCAACAGCTTGCAGCATGACTCTTCAGCATCAGCTTTGTTTCCATCCTCTGAATAACTTAGTGTAGTTGGTAGACTTGATCATCTTGCCGCTCACCCTCTCTCCCTGAGGTGCTGAGCAGTGGAGGCTCCAGCATGCGTCCCCGGGGACCTCTGCTGGAAACCTCCCCAGAGGCTCCCTGCGGGAGGAGCAGGGCTCTGGGGTGCTGTTGCTGGAGAGCTCACTGGTGACAGCGGGCACTGCTGCAGGGTGGATGGAGCATGAGGGGTGCAGGGCGAGGTACTGGGGTGGGGGTGGTGGGAAGGCCATCTACGTGGCTGGGAAGCTGACCCTGCCTGAGGAGGGGTCTCATGACCCGATTGCTCACCATTCCTCTAATGCAGTGGTAGTGACATCTCCCCAGCATGAGCATCGAGGGAAGCATCTATGATAATGCTCCCTCTTTGCCATTGTTACAATGCAGCAGCCGTTTTTTTCACTTAGACAGTGCCAGAGTCTCTGCTGCCAGGGCTGCGTGCAGGGTGCTCGCTCAGGGGCTGCGTGCAGGATGCTCACGCCTCAGCCTCATGCCGGGCTCTGCCTGGTCGCTCGCTCCTCTCCCTTCAGTCGGGTGATCCCATGAAAGCACTGGGGTCTGCTTGCTTGGAGGCGGTGGCAGGATCAGGCCTTAGCCAGCAGCGCCAGCAGCCTCAGCCAGGCGGGAGGATGAGCCCGCAGCTGCTTCCCAGTGGGCAGGCTGTGTACGCCAGCCCCCGCTCTGCTGCCCTGCGATGTTCCCCATCACCCGTGGTGCTGTGTAAGGCTCACCCCGCGTGCATATTGCTCCGGGGGCTCGCTTCGGTGTGCCCGGAGTGTGCGCAGTGCCGTGCTTTCCCTGCACAGCTCCCCACTGTGACACCATGAAGCAGCAGCCCTGAAGCCAGCGGAGGTGAGCGGCTGGGGAGCTTGTGGGTTGGAAGCCCAGTGCTGGAGGCCAGGTCCATCCTCCACACGTGGTGCAGTCCGTGCTTTACAAACCTCGTACTTGATTAGAGGTTAGGGCTCCTGGGGCACGTATATAGCTTGTGCCTCATAATATATGATGCATAGGGATTTTTTTTCCCCCCACAATTTTCTAAGTGTCAGCAGGAAGACTATTCAAAATAGAAGAAATCAATTAATTAGGGAATGCGTGGGAGTGTAAATGGAGAGGCTGGGAGGAAGTGGGGAGGGGTCCTGGGCTAGGAAGCAGGCGGAGGGAACTGCTGCCAGCCTTTGCACCTTGTCGGGGTGCCCAGCGAGCGGGGAAGGATAAGAGTGGGCTGTCACCGACTCTGAGAATTTCAAGGGAGATTTCTTTTGGAAAGAAAATAAGCAGCAAGCTCTGATGAGAGCAAATAAGAGGCTGAGCCAGTAATGGAGGAGATAGTAGGGAGCTCCAGCTCTAGCCCTGCTGCAGGATGACTCAGTCTTCAGCGAAAGAGCAGGGATAGGAGCCAGGTTCCTACCCCCCAGGAGTGGTTGAGTTTTTAGCACATCTGCAGCTACTGCTCGATAGTGAATTAAATGGTTGCTTTGATGGGAGGGGATGACAGTGCTTACCTCTGCCCCAGCAGCTGAGTGATGCTTCAGGCAAGAGTCCCAGATAACTGAGAATAGAGCAAGGTTTCGGGTAGCTGCGGCCAACTCGTGGGCTCCCCTTGGCCACTCCGTTGGGACAGATTTCTCTCTCCCCATGTCCTGCTTATCTAGGGTTAACCTTTTCTGTGTCAGGATACATCTTTTAGTGGGACAGATGCCTGTCCCTCTGCAGACTGTGTCGGCTGGCTCTGTCTCCTATGACATACTTCATAACCTCTTTCTTTCTCACAAAGAGGTTATCCTCGTTTCCCCCTGCCACAAAGTCTTGAACAGAGGCGTTTCAAGTGATGGACCAGGCAATGCCATCTCTGTAAGGTTCCTGCCATTTTGTCCTGCTCTTTGGTCTTGTGCTGGGAAGCAGCGGGAGGCACGAGTGCTTGCTTGGGAAGGTTGTTCCTGTGCCCCAGGCTGCCAGCTCTGCACGCTTAAAAATAGGGTTTAAATCCTCTCCTGGGTACAAGAGCCGCACAAGAATTTCATAGAGCTTTTTAGGGGGGGGAGGAGGATATTTGAGACCTGGAGCCAGGATGGGGTCACAAAAAATCCTCTGCACCTGCTGGAATCATCCTCTGATTTGATGGTGGGGCAATGGGTACCTGACAGCCTAACAAATGCCATTGCTTTTCCTTGCTCCTGGCGTATGCAGTCAGCGATTTGAAATGAAACATGCTGTGCCAGGCAGAAAACCTCGCTGCGGGAAGATGGAGTTCAGGCAAAGGGTAGTTCTGTCCCCCTCCACGTGTGAGGGCATTGCTGGTTACCAGTTGCACCCACTCAGCATAAGTAACTAATTAATTGTTGCCCTTAAGATCTATATAATATTCCTCTGCAAATAAAGCCTTGCAGCCTGTGTGAGGCTGTTCATGTGGATCTGAGCTCTGCAAAGCAGTAACTAGATCTCCCAAAGCTGTCGGAGCAGGTAAGTGATGTTCTCCTTCTCCGCACGGGGAGACGGAGTGAGCAGCCCTGGACTGTCCCTGGAGGTGGTGGCAGAGGCAGAGTTAGATGCCAGCTCTCCTGGCCCAGCTGTAACTGGGCGGGTTTGGGAATACTTCAAAGGGACTCTGTGGAGGGATTAATCCCTGAGCTTAGTGACTGTGGGTTTCCAGGGCTCTGTACAACCTGACAGATGGAGGTACCTGCAGCGGCTCTTGCGTTCCTTGGGCTCCCGGATGCAAGCTTTGGGCCACACATGCTTTCTGAGAGCTGGTGCATCCACAGCACCTGCACCTGAGAGCGGGTGCAGGTAGAAGGCAGGAGTGCCGGTGTGCCATGTCCCTTACAGCCCTCGCGCTGCAGAGGGGTCCTGCACCCACCCTGATGACGGTGCATCAGCAGGGAAGCAGGCGGGTTCAGCATGAGTGAAGGCAAGGATGGGAGATGACTAAGGAAAAGAAATTTCCAGAGTGCTGTGTGAGAGGAGGAGGGGAAGAATGCTTTGCAGGTCCTCGCCCACTGCCAGATCGCTCTTGCTTCGCCGAGAGCCCAAGGAGGGAGGCCAGCTAAGGCAGGCTGACGCGGGGAGGGGGGCTGGCTTTGCAGGGCAGTGGCTGGCGGGCAGCCCGGGCGCTGGGCTCCATGCCGGTGAGCCTTCCCCTGGCGGGACCGGCCACGGCTGTGCTCCTCGGCTGCTCTAGGATGCTTCCCTCTCTCTTACAGGCTCTCCATCAGCTGTATTATGACCCAAACATCGAGAACAAAAACTTGGCTCAGAAATGGCTGATGCAGGCGCGGGTTTCCCCCCAGGCATGGCACTTCAGCTGGCTGCTTCTCAACATGGACAAGGTGCCCGAGATCCAGTACTTTGGTGCCAGTGCTCTCCACATTAAAATCTCCCGTTACTGGAATGACATCCCTGCCGACCAGTACGAGAGCCTCAAGTCACAGCTCTTCACCCACATCACCCGCTTCGCCAGCGGCTCCAAGATTGTGCTGACCCGACTGTGCGTGGCGCTGGCCTCCCTGGCCCTCAGCATGATGCCGGAGGCTTGGCCCTGTGCCGTGGCAGACATGGTGCGCATGTTCCAGGCGGAGGACTCCAACGTGGACGGGCGAGCGCGGTGCCTGGCGCTGCTGGAGCTGCTGACGGTGCTGCCTGAGGAGTTTCAGACCAGCCGCCTGCCGCAGTACCGCAAGGGCCAGGTACGCAGCGTCCTGGCGCAGGAGTGTGGCTCCGTCTTCCCTTTGCTGGAGCAGCTGCTGCAGCAGCAGGACTCCCCAGGTTTCATCAAGCAGAAGGTGTTGAAGTGCTTCTCCAGCTGGGTGCAGCTGGAGATCCCGCTGATGGACTGCGAGAACCTGATCCAGGCAGCTTTCACCTCTCTGCAGGACCCGGAGCTCTTTGACACAGCGGTGGAGGCTGTTGTCAATGCCATTTCCCAGCCTGATGCCCAGAGGTAAGGGCAGCTTCTCCTGTGCGCTGCGGGCTGGTGCTCCTGGGCATCGACAGGGGAATGGGGTGGGGAAGTAAAACCTTAAGCTTTTTTTTAGCTACCAGGGGTCCTGGAGGTGATGATGACAGGGTTTGGAAGTGGGAGATGTTAAAAGCAACCGGAGGCTCCTGGTTTCACATGGTTGGTCCTGGAAAGCTTTGCACCATGGTTGACTTGTGGGGACCATGTAGTCTTGGGCAGCCACAGCCCATCTCCACCCTCCTCCTCTCAAGCAGAGGAGGATGCTCCCTTCTGGTTCCTTGTGTCAGACCCTGCAGTGCCTGACCAGGGAGCAGCTGCCTGGCTCTAGCCAGGGGGACTTCAGAGACCCTCCTCTGCCTCGTGCTGCTGGTCCAGCCAAGGAGCTGATTTGATGCAGAGATAATAAAAGCAGACCTGTCAGTCTTCCCCCTCTTCTTGGCTCCAACAGCTCGTGCCAGCTGAGGACTCGTCCTTTGCTTGTGGCCGTGGCTGCCCATGGTGCGGCTGAGCTGGGAGCCAGGACTGGGGCAGGTCCTGCCGGGGCTGCTCTGTGGGGCTCTGAGCGCGTCTGCTTGGCCACGTTGTCCGAGCTGCTGTCAGCTCTCGGGACCAATGCCCACAGAAGGGAAAGTACATCTCCTCTGGTTCCCGTGGCCACATCCCCTCCTGGCTGCTTAGCAACCTTCCCCGAAGAGGAGGGTTTCCTTGAAGGCTGGGCTGAGCTGCTGCCGCTGTGCATCCCTGTGCATCGCTGCGCATTGTGCAGGCTCCGACCCTCTGCAGTGGTGCGGATGCTGCTGCCGCTGCGGTTGTGAGCCCTGGTCCTCCCATTGGCTTCGGGGCAGGGGCAGCCAGCGAGGGCCACGGCTCGAGGGCAGCCTGGGGCTGCCCTCCACGATGACAAGGGGGTTGCATCTGGAGACTGCAAGTCCCGGTGCGCAAAGGGACCCGTCAGGATTTTTACGTGTTGCTGGGTGCAGAGAGGGGTTGCCTCATTTGCATTCAGAAGATGACCACAAGCAGCTTTTCCTTGTTCCTGGCAAAGGCTGTGGGCCAGCCCAAACCCTTCTAGGAGGATTGGTACAGAAAATGAGAAGGTGAGAGAAAGTGACTTGCAGTTCTGAAATGTTGGACTCGCTGCCTTCCTCCTTTTCATTTCCCTTGAGTCTCAGAAGTCCCTTGACTGTGATTCCCCACCTGTGTGCAGGAGCCTGGCCCTGCAGTGCTGTTCTTCAGTTGCATTAAAAGCCCAAGCTTTCTGTTGAGCTTTCAAAGTGAGTTTTAGTGAGAAGCGTGGCTGACAGTGGAGTTTTCTCTCTGCTCCCGTGCTGACCCTGCCAGCGCAGTTTCTGGCCCGGTTCGGTCCTGCCACACTGGTGGCTCTCTTACAGCATCACTGGCACTTGCTCTCCATCCTTCTCCTTGGAGGCATGATTGGCCGTGGCAGAGCACCATCCCTGTCGTAGGCAAGCAGGCAGTGGCCAGGACGGGGTGGGCAGCCAGCCTGAAAGGCTGCCCAGTGTGTGCGAGCCTGGCGCAGCCCCTGCTCCCGGGGCGTGGGGACAGCGGTGGCATTGTCATGGGCCGCCCTGCCAGGCGGCGTGTGGTGTCAGCTGCTCCAGGGAGGAGCAGGACTGTGCTCGGTGCTGAGATCCGGGTAGCTCACAGAGCTGCCACTTCCCAGCCCCGGAGGGCTCTCTCCTCCCCTTTGTTCCTTGTGCCCTCCATCCCGCATCCCTCTTCCTGCTTCCCCTGGTGCTGGCTGTCCCGCCTCTCTGGCTTTGTTGCTCAGCCGCAGTGGATCCAGCTCTTCCCCAAGCCCCCAGGGAGTCTCCTGACCTTTCTGTCTCTTTTCTGAACAGTCTGGGAGATCCCTGCTGCTTTTCAGCCACTCTCTTCCTCCACGGTCTCTCGCCTTTGTTTCTGCAGGGGCCTGGCTCCCCACTGCCCTTGGCCGCAGGCTTGGAGCATCCTCGGTACTGGGCTGCCAACATGGTCCTCTCCAGAGCTTTGTAAGGCATCGCTCCATGAGAGGGTTAGTCTCAGGGCTCCCCACTTTCCCATGGGTTCCCCTGGGTGTTATGGACCCTGTGTCTGTCCTCCTTGCCCCCTCCCAGCTGGCTTCATTGACATTGCTGCGGAGGTGATCATGCAGGTGTGCTTCTACTGTCAGCAGAAGGCTCAGTGGCTCATGAGCTTGGCTTCTGTCACTGGTGGTTAGGTAGCCTGTGTGTCATCTTCCCAGGGGAGCACCACCTCGCAAGGTATCCCTCACGCTGCAGCTCCTCACCCCGGGAGCAGCCAGCTGCCACCCGTGTCCAGGTGAAGGGCAGGTGGGACCTCACGGGCAAGGATCACCCTCAGGGTAAGTCGATTGTGCCAGCAGCTTCCATTTCCCTGCCTGTGAGCAGCAGCGGGTGGCTTTCCTGCCTCCGAGGTGTTACTAGATGAAGCGTTTGATCTTACCTGCGAGGTGGGTGGGAGCCCTTTGCACCCAGAGGAGAGGGTGTCCCGGGCATTGCTGGACCCTGGACACTGCTCCCCTGTTAGGATATGACGTTTCTGAGAAGAAACCTTGGAGGTTTGGCTCTGTGCACACCTCTGCTCTTGGGGGTGGTGGGAAGCTCCTGAGTCGCAGGAGAGCAGGAACGGAGGTATTGTTGCATCTTGTTTGCAGAGGAGGCTTGGGCTGGATTTTCCATCTCATTTGAGGATTATCCCCTGGCTAAGCGGGTCAGAGAGCTCGGTGGCGCGTGCTGCAGGGGGAGAGCTGGCATGCAGCACTTGGCCATGCTCCTGCAGCCCAGCGGGTAGTGTTGGAGTGGGGAGAGGGACCTCCACGTGGTGTGTGCCCGTGGTGAGAGTTACAAAGCGTGGGCATCGGACACTGAGCCGCCTCTCTGAAAGCAGCAGGGTGTTGCTGCAGTGATGGAGCTGGTGGGATTGCAGGTGTCCAGGTGGGATCACATGGTGTCCAGCCCATCCCTTCTTGGTCTTGGCACCTGGTGCTGCATCCCTGAAGAGGAATTTCACTAGAAGAGTTTTCCAAGAGCTTCATTAGAAACAGGTTTTTAATACACTGGGTTTTCTCATCAGGACATGGCTCAGATTTTGGATCAGGAAGGATGAGATTGTCCCGTGTGAGCTGCCCGTATGTCCCCCCCTGCAGGTTGTCCCCTGCATTGTAGTGTGGTTTGGGGAGGGTTGTGGGAAGAGCAGAAGGAGGTGCTGGTCCCATGGAGGGAGCTGTGGATGCTGCAGTTCACTGGGCTTTGAGAAGGGACCGGACAAACTCACGGAAGAAAAATTTGCTCAGCTGCTAAACACCAAGGTAACAAATCTTGCTCAGGAAGTCTAACACAAATCACTGGAGGGAAATATATGGGGAAGTGTCACCGTATGGCTGCCATGTTCATAGACTCTTTCACAGGCATTCCCAGTCATCGGCTGCTGGAGACAGGCTGCTCAGCTGGGCGGCCAGAGGCTCACCTGGGCTGGGATGGTCTTGTCCTCTCCTGCCTGGCACTGGGGTGCTGGGGGTGGGAAGCGGTGACTGGCAGCAGGGCCGGCAGGCATGGTGTCTGCCTCCTGGGGCAAGCTCTGCACCTGGTCAGGGCTGTGGCGCCAGCTTGTTGCTCAGGGCTGGGAAGAAGCACTGACCAAGTGGGGTGGCCTGGGGCTCCGTGCTGGCTGGGCCATGGCTCTTGGTGACTGATTAAAACAACTCACCTAGAGTAGGAGTCTCCCTCCTCGCTGGGGACCCTTGCGTCCGAGTTGCCCTTACATCTGCATAGGCAGTGAGCAGAGCAAGGTGGTGCTCAGGAGACATGGTTCACCCAACCTTTTCTAGAAGTCTTCGCTAACATGGGATGAGTTGCAGCATGGAAGCAAATCCAGGTGGTTCTCTCTGTTAGCTGTGCAGGGAGTCCAGAGGACTAGCTCAGGTCTAGGTATCTGCACTGTGAGTATTTCAAGGTAACCAGCAGAAGCAGGATCCTTGTCATAAACTCCTAAAGTTGTAAAAACATCTCTAGGGTAGCGTGAGCCCAGAGCTGTGGAGGAAGGATGGCTTTGCCCTACACCGGAGCAGTGGAAGGTCCCCTGTGCCTTTTTGTCAGCTCCCTTGGGCTGACCCTGACTGCAGCATCGGTTCCCTGGGAGAGAAGCTGGTGAATTCCCAAATTCACCACCACTCCTGCACTGCCACGGGCATCACCCATGGGGCATCAGAGGCTTGAAAATGGTTTACACACAAATACCTGTCCCCTTCGCCGTGCGATTTCCTCTGGGGGAGAGGGGCGAGGCGGGTGTGACCCCCGGCAGCACACAGCACGCAGAGGGGATGCCCAGGCGGAAACTCCCTTTTCCCTCTGTCTTCTCCCACTGACTGAGGCCTAGAAGCTGCCACCACCAGCACGGCGCTCGCCCTGCACTGGTGGCACCGATGGCTTTGTTTTCTCCTACATCGCCATAGCAAGAGCTGCCGGTGTGCTGGGCAGCCATGCCGCTCTGGCATGGACATGCAGCAGTCCTAGTGTCAGCGCTCACATCTCTTCCCCGCAGTGGGCACAAGAGAGCTGGCATCACGTGTGCCTCCTGCTCCGAGCATCCTTGGCCCCACACCTGTGTGCGGTGGGGCAGGCGGGGAGTGCACGGAATAGCTGCGGCTCCGGATAACATGCCTCGGTGGGCAGGGAAATGGCAGGCTGCTCATCAGCCTCCGGCATGTCCTCTCTCCGGGGGCCCTGGGCTGCATTTCACCTTGGCTGCCTCCTTCTCGTTGCCTTGGTTACCATCACTTACAGGCAGCGGTGCGGAGGGGAGGCTGATGTGCGTGATGTGATGTGGGAGAGCTGTGCTGCGCAGGCTGCAGCAGCCTGGGAGGGTGGGGGGCCAGAGGGACATGCCGTGGGGCCAGCATCCTCCTTGGGTAGGAGTCCCCGAGCGTGGCTGCCCACTTCATTCCAGCCAGAGAGCACAAGCCAGATGTGCCTGTGCTGGAGGGTCGTGTGGCTTCCCACCGGCAGCTCTGGCTGCCCTCATGCAGAGCACAGAAGCAGAGGCTGCAAGCATGGCGAAAAGAGCCTGCAGGTCTGCCCTCTCTGCCCTTCTCCCACTCCCCATCACCGCCGACGTTGCCGCACACAGGCGCAGCTCGCTCGGAGCTGGTCATGGCAGTGACAAGTTGGTGCTGGCAGCTCTGCTGGCAGGTTCAGGCAGACACAGGCAGATGCCCACACCGTGGTGCAGTGGGGGACTTGCACAGAGCTGATGGCCGCTGGCTCGGCCCTTCTCTTCGCTTGCAGAGGCTCCGCTGCAGGAGCACTCGGGGCTTCAGCTTTTGTCCTGATGCCGCAGGCTGGGAGGAGAGTCCCTGTAAGTGGTAGAGGCTCCTGGATGCGTCCCGTTGCACAAAGCAGCCTTCCAACAGGGAAAGCTGGGCAGGAGCCCTGGGAGAGCATCAGGAGGGATGGATGCCATGGCAGCCGGTGCCAATGAGTTGATGCCCAGCACTGATCAGGCTGTGCTTGCAGGTATGTGAACACCCTCCTGAAGCTCATCCCCCCTGTGCTGGGGCTCCAAGAGCAGCTGCGCCAAGCAGTCCAGAGTGGGGACATGGAGACGTCACACGGGATCTGCCGCATCGCTGTGGCCTTGGGGGAGAACCATTCCCGGTGAGTGTTGGGGACGGTCCCCAGGAGAGGGAATGAGCTTGGAGCAGCCCACTGTTCCTCACATGCTGCTTCGTCCAGGGCCTGTCCTGCACCTGGTGATGTGTGTCAGGGCAGAGGAGCCAGGCTTGCAGTGGTGGTGCCACCCTGACCGTGCTCTCTGCTCCCCAGGGCACTCCTGGACCAGGTGGAGCACTGGCAGAGCTTCCTGGCCCTGGTCAACATGATCATGTTCTGCACTGGCATCCCCGGGCACTACCCTGTGAATGAAACCACAAGCTCCTTGACGCTCACCTTCTGGTACACGCTGCAGGTCAGTGGCCATCGTGGGGCAGCCTGCCCGGATCCTGCGCTCCAGGCAGGGCTGGAGGCACTGGTGCATAGGGACTGAGGTCTGGCATGGCTGCGTTAGGTCCCCAGGGACTTCCGATGCCCCGGCTCCTCGCCCTGCACTTGCAGCCGCCGCAGGGCACATACCTCAGAAATGCTGGCCCCATGGCTTGCTTTTTCCACCCCCGGTCTTCCTTGGAAGTCTGAGCCAGCCTTTAAGAGCTTCGTTAACATAACTTAATTAAAACTTCATGCTAATATTTTTTTTGTCCAGCAGCAGACCTGGTTGTTTAGCTCCTTGCTGCATGGCTGCACCAGCCGCAGGCAGGGAGGAGAGCACGTGCTGGCTTACTGTGGGCTAGACCCTGCTGCCGGGCTGGTGGTCGTGGTCTCTCGGAGGAGGAAAAAGAGGGCTGGGGGCTGCTAGTGTGGGGTCCCTCTCCCAGGGCCAGTGTTCCCTGCGCCAACAGAGCAGCCCTGCCATGTCATGCTCTATTTTTAGCCCCTGTTCATCCCCTTATCTCCATTCCTCCGCAATCTGACGCCGTGTGGCTGAGCGTGGGCAGGGAGGGGGCGATGTTGGCGCTGTGCTGGCAGCTCCTCTGCTGTGTGGGGCTGGGCCGAGGCTCCCACCTCCTCTCGCTGCTTCTCTGGATGGGTCTGAGGGTACAGGTCCAGGCAGGAGAGCGCTGTGCTCCCCAGGCACCCATGGAAGGCAGCCCCCAGGCTGCCTCATGGGGGTCCGAGGCATGCGTGCTCCTGATGCAGGCGTGCTCCCGAGGCTAGGACATGGCAAGGCAGTGCCACCCTGCTGTAACTGTGCTGTCCTCAAATGCCGAAGGGTCCACCCAGCTGCTGGGGCTTCTGGCATCTTGGCTCCAGATAACACTGCCGCTGCAGAAGGGCTCGGCATCAGGTGGACACTGGGGAGCTGGAAACGCAACCTCCAAGGTGTGACAGGTCCCACCAGCCCTGGGAGATGCCCCTGAGCCCCCCGTGCAGCGAGCATGCTGGCTCCATTTTCTTTCCCCTGCAACACCTGATGTATTCCTCCTCCTGCCATCAGGACGACATCCTCTCCTTCGAGCCGGACAAGCAGGCGGTGTACCAGCAGGTCTACAGGCCTGTCTACTTCCAGCTGGTGGATGTACTGCTGCACAAAGCCCAGTTCCCCTCCGATGAGGAGTATGGCTTCTGGTCTTCAGATGAGAAGGAGCAGTTTCGGATATACAGGTACAACTGGGAGGTTTGGGTTTGCTCATCAGGCAGGCAAGGACGCAGGCAGCATCCTGCCTCCCTGGAGCCTGAGCACCATGGGGAGACCCAAGGAGGGACACGGAGGAGATTCCTTCCACCAAGAGCTGTTTTGGCTGTGGTGGTGATATGAAAACGAGCTGGTGTTTTGGCGTGGCACCAGTTGCCCTGCCTAGGAAGCCCTGGGAGCACTCCGCTTTGGGCTGGGGCAGTGTCCTTGTGCAGGCAGCGCCTGCATCCTGCCTGGCAGTGGGAGGGGAAATAATGTGTCCACGCGTGGAGCGCTCTGCAATGGATGGGGACAGTGTTTGGAGACCCTCCATGTTCTCTGCAGGGTTGACATCTCTGACACGCTGATGTACGTGTACGAGATGCTGGGTGCTGAGCTCCTGAGCAGCCTCTATGACAAACTGGGACGTCTCCTGACCAACACGGAGCAGCCGTCCACGTGGCAGGTGAGCAAGGGGACCCAGGGGCTAGGCTGATGGCCACCAGCCGCTCAGGGACCTATCCTCGCCACAGGGTGTTGAGAGCAAAGGGACATGATAGAGGCAAGGAGCATGACTACCTTGCCAGCACACATGTGGGCTCTCTGGGGTCTGCTGGGAGGAGGAACAGGTCTTATGTCTCCTTGTCGTTAGCGCTGCCCAGGGAGGCCACTGCAGGGGGGGGTCTGATCTAGTGCCTGGGGCTGGGGTGGGCATCGGGGGTCAGTGTGTGGCTCTGACGGTGCCTCTCCCACCCTGGCAGCACACAGAGGCCTTGCTCTACGGCTTCCAGTCCATTGCCGAGACCATCGATGTGAACTACTCTGATGTGGTGCCAGGGCTGATCGGCCTCATTCCCCGGATCAGCATCAGCAACGTGCAGCTTGCCGACACTGTCATGTTTACTATCGGTGAGGCCTTTTGCTTGCGTGCAGGCTGGGCTGGGGAGGGGGAGCCTCTCTGAGACCGTTCCTGCCCAGCAATAACAGCAGCAAAAAGCAAAGCTGAGCATCCTGGGACACGGGGAGCAAGAGCCCGCGACGCAGTCCTGCGGTCTGATTCCGTCTGTGTGCACAGGGGCCCTGTCGGAGTGGCTGGCTGATCACCCCGTCATGATTAACAACGTGCTGCCGCTGGTGCTCCAAGCCTTGGGCAACCCTGAGCTCTCCATCTCCAGCGTCTCCACCCTGAAGAAGATCTGCCGGGAGTGCAAGTACGACCTGCCACCCTATGCCGCCAACATCGTTGCCGTGTCACAGGTAGGAGCTGGATGCAGATGGATGTGTGGCGGCGAGCCAGGATGTGTTCTGTGCAAACCCTTTCCCCCACATGGATCAGGGCAGGGGGATGCAAAGCAGAAGCTCAGGGCATCTTGCTTGGTGTGGGGGACTTGTCCATCCTGTTCCTAGGCCACTAGACCCAGGTGGCAGGCCCTGTGTCCTCCTGTAAGTGCAGAAATGGCAGGCAGTGGCAGACACGACTGCCAAGGGGTCCATTGGGGTTGCACTTGGGCATCCATCCTTTCCCCGGGGTTTGTTTGCCTTGTTGGGAGTGGCATCCTGCCATCTCTGCACCCGCCAGGCAGCTGGTGCTGCTGCTGAGCATCTTGGGGGGCATCCTGGTGTTCAAGCCTCTCCATAGAGACTGAGCTGGTCCCTGCAGTGCCAGGGCAGGTTGTCCCGTGGTCTTTCTTGGCTCTCAAGATTTGGGGCAGAGGGGACTCGGAGTCCCAAGGCACTAGGAGGTGGGCTGGGGTGTGCATGGGAGCAGAGAGTAGCCCATGGAGGGCATGAGCCTCTGCTCTTAGAGCCTGGGGGACACCATCATTGGGGTGAAGAAGCCCTGGCTGAGGTTGGGTCCTCGAGCCGTCCTGCTGCAGAGCTTGTCCAAGGCAGGGGCTCCCCACGCTGGGTGGCTGAGGGGGCTAGCTGGGGGAAGAGCTTACCAGGGGACAAGCATTTTGCTCCCTGCCTGCAGCGAGTTGTGGGGAGGCTGTGTGGAGCTGTGTGCCGCTTGTCTGTGCCCACACTGGTATCAGTTGTCTTGAACTCCTGTGTCAGTCCTGCCTCCTGGAAGGGAGGGGGCTTTCTGCAACACTCACCCTCCTCTTTCTCTTTCCCCTTCCCTTCGGCAGGAGGTGTTGATGAAGCAGATTCACAAGGTAAGAGGGGCTGGCTCACACCTCTGGCTGGCTCCGCTTGCCCCCATTAGTTGTGCTCAGCTGAAGACATGAGGGGTGCCAGTGCGAGCTGGGCTGTCCCTGGAGGAGAGCTCAGTGCTGCAGCCATCGTGTGCGGGGCCAGGAGTATCTGCTGGCTGCCTCTCGCTGAGCTGCCAGGCTCCCACCACACATGGGCTGGGGTTGCGCTGGGGGTGGTACATCCTGATGGAGAGGGAAGCCCCCAGGGAGACTTAACTCTAGCAGTTCCCAGTTCCTCCAAGCCCAAGGATGCTGAGATGGCAGGCATGTCTTCAAGAGGAAAAAGGAGGGAGATAAGTGTGGGGACGGAACCCAGGCTGTGCCTGCGACCAGGATGGGGTGGGACGCTTGACCCCATAGGGGCTGAGACAGGTCTGTGCAAAGGATGGTGTGCCGAGGTAGGGTGAGTGGTGCCAGCATGGAGATCTCTGGGCACCAACTGGTCTTTCCTTGGCGGGTTGCTGGGAAGAGGCCAGGTGTGCTGGTGGCAGAGCGCCTGTTCCCTGGGTTCTGCCGTGCTGGTAGGGAGCTGCCCCCCTCTCCTGCAGCGAGTTGCACCTAGAGTGACCCAGATAGAGCTCCTCAGGAGCTGCAGCATGCTGGGGTCCTGGCTTGGCCCCTGGCAGCTGTCTTAGCTAGCATGTGTGCGGTAGGGCTGCAGGCTGGGCAGTGACCTGCCCCGTTGTGTCTCCTCTCTGTCCCAGACGAGCCAGTGCATGTGGCTGATGCAGGCTCTTGGTTTCCTGCTCTCTGCGCTGCAAGTGGAGGAGATCCTGAAGAACCTGCACTCCCTGATCACACCTTACATCCAGCAACTGGAAAAGCTGGCTGATGAAACAGTGAGTGCCCTTGTGTTACCTCCATCTAGAAGTGGCTTCTCCCACTGGCCGTAGCCCTGGGGCTGCTGTCTTGAAGCAGCGCTCTTGAACGTGGGCTTAAGAGAGTGCAGAGAACTCTCTGGCACTTTGCCTCTACAGCCCTGGTTCCTCAGCATCCCAAAGGCATGACTGTGATTGAGCAGTGTGGTCTATGTCACATTTTGGCTTTATTTTCCCTGGCAGCCCAATCCCTCCAACAAGCTGGCCATCATCCACATCCTGGGCCTGCTCTCCAACTTGTTCACCACCCTAGACATCAGCCACCATGATGATGACCACGAAAGCACCGAGGTCAAGAAGCTGCCAGTGCAGCAAGGACCCAACCCAGTGAGTACAGCAGTAGCTCGATGCTCTTTGCCACAGCCTGGCCAAAGCCTCGCTATTCACTGCTGGTTCCAGGAGAGGGAGGTTAATGGGGAATGCAGCGTGTACCATGAAGAGGGTAGTGCTGGTGCATTCCAGCTAAAACAAGTCCTTCAGCTCATCCCACTGCTCCTGAGGTAGGCAGAGGTCACCTGCAGCATCCCTCTTGACTGGGCACTGCTCTGGAGGACAGCCCGGGCGCTGCCTGCCAGCTATGAGCTGTGCCAGGCTGCTTCAGCAGGGAAGAAACCTGCCCAGCTTCGGAGGGTGGAGGAGGCAGTGGTGCCTGAAGGTTTGAGTCCAGGCAGTGCTTAGTCTTGAACCTCCCCTCCCCAGTGCCATGGTGACCAATTCTCTTCAGTCCCTCTCGTTCCTTACAGGTGGTGGTGGTTCTGCAGCAAGTCTTCCAGCTCATACAGAAGGTTCTCAGCAAGTGGCTGAATGATGCCCAGGTGGTGGAGGTAACCAGGCTCCTCCTGTGTACTGCCTGCAGCTCTGCCTGTCCTTGCTGACCTGAACTGGGGACAGCAAAGGACAGACTCTGGGTGGTGCCCTGTAAGAGAGATGTCTTGCTGGGTTGTCTGGACCAGTGCTGCTTGCTGTCACCAGCAGCGTCCAGCCGTTCTTGTCTGTCTTGTGCCCCCATCAGCTCGGCTCCTCTCCAGTTACAGAAGCCCTGCCATGAGCAGGGAGATGGGAGATGGGGGTCTACCAAACCTGTGTTTCCTAAGGGGATAGCTCTGCTCTGACCTGGACCTGTGTCATCTGGTGTTTCTCCAGTTTGCTCAGTTCAGTAATGCCCAGGTGCAGCATCCCACCAGCTACTCTTCCCCCTGGCCCTCCGGGAGCCTTCTGGCTGCGGTGGGAAGGGTGTTTCCTGGTCTCTGGGCGCATCCTATGCTGCAGGGCAGGGCACCAGTACCAGAGCAGGTCTGAGCCCTCTGCCTGGTTGCTCCCCATCCCCGTTGCCAGCTCTTCCCTCCCTTGGGACCCGTCTGTCAAACCCTATCCCGCCAGGAGAGGTCTCCAGATGCCCATCGCTCATGCAGTCCCTCTTCTCCTGCAGTCTGTCTGTGCCATCTTTGAGAAGTCCGTGAAGACCCTCCTGGATGATTTTGCCCCCATGGTGCCTCAGCTGTGTGAGATGCTGGGGCAGATGTACAGCACCATCCCCCAGGCCTCTGCCATCGACCTCACCCGGCAGGTACGGAGACGTGCTCGGGACTGGGGCTGCCGCTCCCCAGAGAGGCCGGGAGCATGCAGGGCCAGCAGCAGCTTCAGTCCTTCTCTCTCTTGCAGCTGGTTCACATCTTTGCCCATGAGCCTGCCCACTTCCCTCCCATCAAGGCCCTCTTCTTGCTCGTTACCTCAGTCACGCTGACCCTCTTCCAGCAAGGTACGTTGGATTAACCCTTCTTCGCGCTGGGGCTGTTGTCAGGCTGTTGCATGCATGGAATCTGGAGGCGTCTTACCAGGAATGGCTGTTTTCACTCCTAGCTAAGCTAATGGGGCCATCTCTGTTTCTCGGATTCATCCCAACCCCTGGACGGTGGGTACCTTCCCTGCAGGGCAGCAGAAGCAGGAAACCCCCGGGCGAGACTCTGGACTGCCGTGACAGCCCCACTTCTGCAGCAGGGCTGGGTGTTGTGTGCTGCAAGGGTCGAGCCGGAGCTCCAGTCCTGCTTGGCAAGGAGGCTGTGCTTCCTAGGAGATCCCGGGGCTCCTCCCGGGGCCAGTGGTGCTCATAGTGGCCAGTAATCAAGCCCTCGCACGAACAGGAGGATGTGTGTGTGAATATCTGGGAAAGGACCTTTTCAGAGTCACTGCTGGCCACCGAGTCACTGCTGTGATGCTGAGGATGCTGGAATCCTCCTGCAGAGCAGGGGCCCCTCTTTGGCTTGCTGCCTGCACTACAAAAAGCGAACGGGGTTAGGACAGGGCCCCCCATGGCTCCCCTCAGCCTCTTGGTGACTTGCCCCATGATGGAGACAAACGTACCTTGGAGCTGCTGGCTCTGGTCCTTCAGCAGCTCCATTTACAGTCCCCAAGGGGTCTTGTCCTTTGCTCACAGCCAGGTGCTGGGTAGGGTGATGCCTCCCCCCAGTACAAGGCTCAGAGCTCTCTAGAGAGGTGGGGGAGGTGTGAGGACCCCTGCTTCATCATCACGCCACGGTCCGAGCAAATCCCGCTGTGCTGAGGTGTCGCTGGGGTCAGTGGCAAGCAAGCTGGGCTTACCCAGAGATCAAGTCCCTGCTTCTGCCAGTGGCGTGTGGATGTGTGTATGCTGAAACCCTCTTGGCTCGGCACCTGGGGAGGCGGCGATGCCTCCAGGCAGCAGCAGGCATGTCTGCAGGAGGACAGGGGAGGGGACAGAGCCCGAGCTGTGCCAACGCTTGGATGTGAGCTTTGCTCAGGCAAGCGGCCGTCCAGCTTGCTGTGTGCCCAGGACTGTGCTCCCACCCACCCCATGGGTCCCCTCTGGTGGGCAGCTGGCCCTGTGCAGGGCGAGCCCCTTCTGCTGAGCCCAGGGGAGGCGGGGGACGCCTGACCCCGCAGAGGCCGAGACGTGTCTGTGCACAGAGTCAGATGCCAAGGTAGGGTGAGCGGTGCTGGCATGGAGATCTCTGGGCACTGAGCTGCTCTCTCCCAGGAGGATACTGGAAGAGACCTCCAGGAGGGTCCTGGACTCGGGGTCTCGGAGAGCATCTGGAAACGGGGCAGGAGGGTGACTGTGCCAGGGGCTCCTGAGCAGCTGGTGCTGGTGACAAGCATGTGCACGCCTGAGCCCGGCCGGGCCTGTCAAGCGTTTGCTGAGGTGTTGTCGTTCACTTGCAGTTATCTTCCAGGACCAAATGGTGCTCTGAAGACACCCTCTCAGTCCCCACAGTGCAAAAGCTCTAATTCTCCTTGTGGAGATGGTGCCCAGCTAGCCCCTGCTCCTCCTCCTCCTCTTCCTCCCTAAGGACACGAAGATCTCCTCCTTGGCTCTGCAGCGCCCAGGTGCTAGCTGGAGACCCTGGGGCTTCAGACCCTTTCCTTTGCAGTTTCTTTCTGTTCTTGGGTTCTCCAAGTTTCATGATTTTTTGTATGTTTTGTTTCTTTAACTTGCTTCAAGCTGCTCATGTTGCCCATCCCCTTCCCCACACACCCCTCCTCCCTTACACTCCTGTTTTCACTTGTAAATTCTTTCTGTATCACATAACTATATGATGTTGAGTTGCTGTTTGTATGATTTTTCTCTTAAGTTACATCTTTATTATATTTTAGGGCCCAGGGATCATCCTGATATTGTTGATTCATTTATGCAACTCCTGGCACAGGTGTGTTTTAGTTTCTTATTCATTCACTTTCTGTTCTCTCTCTTTCTCTTTTTAATTCAATTTAAACCTATTTTTAGCTTTCTGTTGACAACGTTTTTTTCCTTTTAGTTGAATATCGAGTTTCTCCATCTGTTTCCGTGGAAGTTGAAAACAAAACATTCTCCTTTAGTTCTGGGTTCGCACCATCCCCAGGGCAGTGCCCTCCTCTGCAGGGCAGCCTCCAGCTGCCACCCCCTCGCCTTGCTGAAGCTGGTGCAGAGCGCTTGGGGCTGCTGCCGCGGTCACCCTCGGGTGACAAATTAGAGCATTAAGTGGATGTTTTCCAACCCGTTTACCTGCCCTGCAACAGGTCCTCCGGAGCGGGGACGGGCTGAGCTGGCTGCCTTGCCCCGGGGCCACTGGAAGGAAGCCCCTGCCTGCGGTAGCAGGCAGCTGCCGGGGTTTGGCTCTGAGCAACGTGCTTGTGATGGCATCTGGACCTGCCAGGGTGCCACGCTGCCTTCCGCCCCAGCAGCCTCCTGGGGTGGTGGCAGCTCCTGCGCCTGCAGCCTGGGAGTGCTCCCGTGCCGCTGGCTCGGTGGCACGCAGGGACGGTTTGCGACGGTGTGGCGCAGGCCGCAGGCTGGCTCGCGGGGCTGGCACTCGTGTCACCACTGGCAGTGGGCAGGCAGGGCTGGCGCCGTGCTCTGTGTGTATATACACCTGTTGGGAGCAGCGGGAGCCCGGCACGCTCCTCAGCCCACCGTGGCCCTTGAGGGAGAAGCCCCGACATCCTCGATGCACTCAGTGCCTCCGTTGGAGATACGTCCCCCGGCACCTACCCAGAGGGTGGGTCGGTAGCAAGGAGGGGCCAGCAAAGTCACTTTCTGCTTCATTTCTGTAGTGACGAGACCTCTGACCACATGTGCTGGCCCGGTGGGTGTGCAGGGACACCTGCCCAGACAGCTGCCAGAGCTGTGGCTGTCCTGCCCTTGCCGGCAGCTCAGTCCTCGCGTGGGTCTTGTGGAATGGAGCAGGTGAGGGGGCTGCACCTCACCCCCCCGGGCAGGGTCTGCTCCTCACGGGTCTCACCTTGACACCCAGATCCCGCTGAGACCCATCGCATCTTGCAAGCTGTATCGCAGTGTTTTCTTCCTTGCTTTTCCTCTTGAAAGGCATAATGTAACTGATGTTATCAGAAAGCGTTCGTGGCTTTTGCTGATGCCGGTTTTGGAAGCTGTGACCTTTTAACAAGGGTTTTGAATGTGATGGGAGAATTGGTGAATGGGGTCTGTGTGTGAATTTCATGGAGATGATGTTCCCCCCTGGCCGTTCAGTGCTGGCGGGAACTCAGCTTGAGCACTGTGCCCAGTTTGGGGCACAACATTTCTGTAGACACAGACCAGAGAGCACAGAGAAAAGCATCTAGGAAGATGACTACCTTGTACACATGGTGAGGAGGAAAGGCTGATGGGAGCTTGAGGAGCTGCATGAGCCTTGGGGTGTGTAAAAGGTAATGTTCCAGTCATAGGTAAAAACCCCTTTTCTGTTCTCCTCGAGTGGGACAGTCATGGGAGGAAATCATGGAAAAGGATCCAGGTTAGGCAGTAGGAGATCTTTTTAACAGCGTGGGGAAGCACTGGAAGGTCACTCGGGGGGCTGCTGCCGCTTAGAGGGCTTGAGAGGACTCAACAAGCCTGTTGCTCCTGGAGGGCAGGTAGAGATGATCCTCTTTCAAGGCTATTTCTTGTTTCTTTGGAAAGTGCTGAGTTTCCCTCTGGCTTGGGGTCCCTCTCTGTGTCTGGACACGGCACATTTGTGCTCTCTTGGAGAGAAAAGTGCAACCGTGCTGCACTTCCATGGGGTGTGTTGTCAGAGCAAACACCACCCATCCTGGCTGCTGGGAAGGTGTTACATGCTGCCCTCAGGGGCAGGATCTGCAGGCCGTGTTGGGGCAGCGTGCTGGCAGCCAGCCTGGTCCCTGGCATGCCGGTCTCTGGACAGCCCACGTCCTTTGGAGGTCCTGTTACAGGAGCAGCCCAGAGGCTCCTGCCTCCATGGCTGCTTCATCACGGATCACTGCAAGGTGCCTGATGCTCTGCCAGCCCACCGCCATCCACAGCCACTCAAGACCTGATGTTTTCCTGGGCTTTTTATTGCAGCAACCCCATGGCGACGAAAGGATCCTATCCCCGTCCTCTCTCCTTACGTGTAGGACTTGTTTCAAGGTTTCCTCCTCTTCCTTGGCCTGCCCCTCTTCCCAGACTGATGATCTGGCAGGGTACTTTGAAACCCATCAAGAAATGGCCTTGCTATCCCTGCTTGGCTCCTTGCTCTCAGGACTTCAAGAGCTGTCTGATGGCAGAGGTGGGTCCAGCCTGTCCTCTTCCAGAGGACCATGCTCTGTGGTGACGCTGTTGAGCATTCGTAGATCCAAGGATTAAAGTCAGAGAG
Source organism: Aptenodytes patagonicus (assembly GCF_965638725.1). Taxonomy (NCBI): domain Eukaryota; kingdom Metazoa; phylum Chordata; class Aves; order Sphenisciformes; family Spheniscidae; genus Aptenodytes; species Aptenodytes patagonicus. The sequence goes on along the minus strand of NC_134953.1, from coordinate 68,911,299 downwards.
AACTGCAGATCTCTTCAGATCCAATTTTCATGTGATGGGGGCTGTGTTTTCATCCCAGCCTGCTCTGCCTGCAGAGCCCTTGGCAAAGTAATGCATCTTCCAGAGCAGCAGTGAGTTTGGACCCAAGAGTGTGTCAAGGTGGAGACTTTCCCACTTCCCTGACCTGCTCCTCTGGTTGATCACCTTGGTGGAAATATCATCTTCCCTGTTTCAAATTTGTCTGGTTTCTCCTTGCAGGCAGTGTTTTTGTCCTCTCCCTCTGCCAGCAAGTACTCTCCTACCTTCTGATAACTCAGAAGAAGCTCCTACGTCCTGATACCTGCACATCAGCCCTCTGTCACCAGCTTACAGGGAGCCATCTCTCTGTGTGACAGGATTTCAGTTGACTTTACAGTATGTTTATTTGGGCTTGGTTGCAGCCCGTGGGACTGCCTGGTTTGTGCGGCTGATTGTTTTGCCGCCATGTTAATTGGCAATCCACTCTTGATGATGGCTGGCTGATCGCGAGAGCACACTGGCTTAAACCAAATGTCTTACAGATGCCAGAGACCCTGGAGTTACTGTTACTACTCAAAGCTAAGTACAAAATAACCAGTCTGCCGCAAGGCTGCACGGAGCGGTGCTGGCACCCTTTGCATTGAGATCTGTCCTCAGCTGCTCCCCTCCTGCCTCCACTGTGTGCTGGGAACGGTGCAGAGCATCGCTGCTGCTGTGCCTGAGGTGAGCATCCCGCCTGGAGGGCTGCGGAGCTCAGTGCCACCCGCACAGCCGGAGTGCCCGTGCCCAGGACCGCACAGCAGCGGCAGCTGGGGCTTGCACCTGGGTCTGCGTCTGCAAACCCAGGCAGGAGGTTCTGGTGTTTGGGAGCTCTCACCCGCTCCCTGGCCAGCAGGTATCACTAGTGTGCGTGCTCCTGGTTGCAGGTAGGATTTTGGGGCTCTCCAGCCTGCCTCCCCACCAGTGGCTGCAAGCACATCCACCCACCCTGGCAGGGCTCCACGCCGGCACGGACCTCGGGAGTGCTGTGGTGACCTCCCCTGACCAGGAGCCCAGGGGCAGACTGGGCAAGCAGGGCCTTGCCAGGCAGAAGATGCAGGACTGACCTTCTGTGATGGCCCAGCCACCGCCGTCCCCCACCTCTCTCCCTTCTAGGGCTGGTCCAGGCTGCACACAGCAGTCCTTGAGCTCTCCACCACGCCTGCTGCAGACAGAGTCACAGAGCCCCGTGGAGGACATGGGCTCAGCATCCCCTCTCCCTGGCAGGAAGGGGCTGACTGCTCCTCCCTGGCCGTGATGCCTGGCCAAGCTCACGTGCCATTTCCAAAGCTGGAGGCTCTGCTCTGCCAGGTGTGTGGTCTGGGAAGAGGTGGTGGTGCCGCCAGACACAAGGGCTTGATCTGTGCGCTCTGGAGAGCTGCAGAAACTGGCTATGCAGCCCCCCGCTGTCCCCTGTCTGCTGGAGGAGTGGGGTTCGGTGTCCCCTCCATGCCTGCCTCCCTCTGAAGAGCCAGGCACAGAAGAGGAACCTGCTCTGAAGACCTGTCTGGGGTTCTCCCAGCTGCCATGGAGAAGAACCCGACATCCTTTCTGCGCCAGCCTGCAGGACAGCCATTGCCAGAGAGCCAGTGCCTACCTCTGCAGTGGCTGCTGTAGCAGAGGATGTGGGAGGACATTTGAAAGCATTTAAAGACCTGTCCCCATCCCAGAACATGTGAGCAGAGCTGCTCTGGCAGGAGACGGGGAGGACAGGCTGGCAGTAAGAGGCCCCAGAGCTGAAGCAGGATTCCTGGTGCTGGGAAAGAGCAGCTGGACCTACCTGGTGCTGCTTGCTAATGGGAGAAGCTCCATAGGGCCCCATCTCATGGGGGTAAAAAGCATCTCTGTCTACATTAGACGTGTGCCCAGGTTGAGCTTGCGCTCTCTGCTCCCTTGGTGGAGGTGTCCTACAGGATGGAGCCTTCCCAATGCTAGGGCATGCTTTCCCCCATGGCACTGACAGAGTGAGGAGCAGGTGCTGCAGCGAGCCTGCAGGAGAGCCTGTGGGCTGCCATGGGTCTGGTTTGGCTGGGAGAAGCATTGTGCAGGTAGGTGGCAACCTGAGCACATTGGAAGACCCTTGTGCCAGCTGAACAGTCTTGCAGTGTGCAGGACACGGGTTAAAACCAGCCCCTTGGACGGGCAGGGTAGAGGAACCTGCAGCTTGGGTGGCATCATGGGAGCCAGCTGCCCTCGAGTAGCATGCTGCTGGGGGATAGGCTTGTGGTCCCTGCTCTGGAGCCCAGGCCAGGGCTGGGGGCAGCGGGGGTAGTCTTCCGTGGTGAAAACTGCAACGTGTCTTGCAAGCGTTGCCCGGTATGGAGCTGACTAGACAGCAGCAGCCATGATGAGTGGATGTGTTTCTAAACCATTGCCCATCTGCTAGCTAGCCTTCCGATATTGGTGCTAGTGTGTCAGGAGGGATGGTGCACACAGTCTGTATATACACACAGGTATAATGTGGCCCCTGATCGCCCCCATGAAGGTCTCCGCTTGTATCTAGCAGGGAAGCAGGTCCCTGCAATTGTGCCCCCCTCCGCCTGGTACAGCTATGCCTTCGGTGACCAAACCTGAGTCCTCTCTTGCAGCGTGTGATACAAAGAGTCAGAAAGGAGACGGGGTAACCCTGAAACCTGCTACTCGGCTTCTCAGTCTCCAGCATAATTTCTCTGCACCAGGCAGATGGCTGTGGGCTTTCCCTGGAGAAGAAGGGGTGGGAAATAAGTCCGTTTTGCTCCGACTAGAGACCATGGCTGTGGGCAGATGGCCATGCATCCTGGGCACTGCTGGCTGAAAGCTGTCCCTGCTTTCATCCCTGGGAGCAGGCTCGGAGGGAGGCAGTGGCCCTGCAGACAGCTCAGCCTGAGGGCTGCCTGCCCCGGGTATCCTGCTCTCCGAGCTTCAGGCACAGAGCAGGGCCACACCAGTGCTGTGGCTGCTGTCGCTGGTGTTGCAGTGACAGCAGGGCAGGAGGCATGGCTGCCATCCCCAGTGCTGGCCCGCAGCGGTGGACATGGTGGCACGGTGGTCAGGGCACGGATGTCGCCACCTTACGTGGCAGGGCAGAAACCCTTCCCATGGAATGGCAAGCGCAGACTGAAACGTTTTCATTCAGTAACTGCCCAGTGCCAGCACGGGGTGGACCAAGCCATTGCATGGGGTGCCACAGCTCAGGGTGTCTCCAGCAGCAGTGCCTGACCCCCACAGTGGCTGGTGGGATTGCCCAGTGGCAGAAAAAAATCCAAAGCTTTTCTGATCTCGGACTTGCTGCTCGGGAACTGCCAAGCAATGTTGGCATCTTGTTGGCATCTGTGCCCTGGAGCCCAAGCAGAGCGAGCTGCTGGTCCAGTCTGGGGTTACTGCTTGAATCAGTTGCTGTGACCCCAGGGACACCAGCATCTTCAAGAGGAGAGGAGCAAAGCATAGAGTCTCTGCTGGTCTCTGCTGGGCCCCGCATGGCTGCCCTTGTCCCGGGAGCGCTGTTGCTGCCTGGCCTGCTCTTGTGGGACAGGAGCCCTCTGTCCTGTCTCTGTGTCTGAAGTGTTTGCGTGTACACCGCCATGGCATCTACCTTCAGGTCCTGGGGTTGGCGGTCCCTGAAGTGTAACAAACTGCCTGGTGGTTTGATTGACATTTCCTTGGGGGGGGGGAAAGTGATGGTTTCCTGCCGTACTGTGTGACTCTGCCGTTTACCGTGGGTGTGCCCAGGTAAGTGTGCATCCAGGCAGAGGCTGTCTGGGGCACCGGGTTCCTCAGAGGCTTCCTGGCTGCCTCTGCAGCGCTGGGTTTATGCTGCCTGTCTGTGTGCCTTGCAGGCTCTGAAAAGGAAGCCGGACCTCTTCCTGTGTAGCAACCTGGACGTCAAAGCAGTGTTTCAGTGTGGTGAGTACCATGGGCACGGGCACGTGCTCCAGATCGCTTTCTGGAGAAGCCAGCCTGCTCCTCCTGTGGGGCTGGGGACCGCAGGGCTGATTTGGGATCGTGTGCAGGGTTTCTGGCTGCTAACCTGAGCACTTTCTGCCCGTAGGTGTCCTTTCGCTCAAGTTCCCTGAGGCCCCAACGGTCAAAGCATCCTGTGGCTTTTTCGTGAGTATTGTGGCATCGTACAGCTCCAAGGGGATGGCTGCAGCTCCCCGAGGGATGGGAGGGTAGGAGTGGGGCTGTGGGTCGGGCAAGGGCACTGCAACACGGAGCTTGCTCTGGCACTGAGCAAGCTGGGCTCTGTGTTGCAGACGGAGCTGCTGCCCCGCTGCGGAGAGATCGCCCCGGTGGGACAGGTCGTGCATGAAAATGGCAAAGTGCTGCTGCAGGCAGTGCTGGAGGTGAGAGATGCTGGGACCACGGGCTCCCCGTGCAGCTTTTTGGGCTCTGTTCCGGGGCGGCACCCCTGCCAAGCTGGAGGCAGAGAGCCCGGCAGCATGGGTGGGTGCGGGCAGGGTGATGCCAGGGGCTCAGCAGGGTCTGTCTGCTCTGTGGCAGGGTGTCGGTGGCCAAGCCTCCCGCAGCCTCATGGATCACTTCGCAGAAATCCTCTTCGCCTTGAACAAGCACTGCTTCAGCTATCTGAGTGTCTGGATCAAGGAGGCCATGCAGCAGGACGGCTTCCCCTCGGCCCGCGTCAGCCCCGAGCAGAAGGAGACCTTCAGCCAGCAGATCCTCAGGTTTGTGCACCCCTACCCTGTGGTGGCTGTGCACCACGTGCAGTGGGAACGACCCTCCTGCACGGCCTGCTGTGTGCCTCCCGCTTCATGTTTGTCCCCTCCCTCTGTCTTAGCAGAGAGCGTGTGAACAAGCGGCGAGTGAAGGAGATGGTGAAGGAGTTCACCCTGCTGTGCCGAGGGCTGCATGGCACGGAGTACACAGCAGACTACTGAGCACCTGGCCAGGACCGCGGACAATTTGCCCGGACCAGCTCTTACCCGCAAGGAAGCCCCCCCATCCTCCCCCTGCCCCGCTGCAGTACGGCTCATAGAATAACCCTCCACCTAGAATTAACCCACTCGGGACGCTCCTCAGCTAGATTTGGTGGCCGCATCTCGGTGTCAGCATCTTTGTTTCCCCCAGCATGCTCCCCCCTCGCAGGGGATGGGAGTGCCGGCTGCAGGAGGTGGCGGCGGCGGCAGCAGGGGGGGGAGCCTGGGCAGGACTGCCCCAGCACGGGCTGCCCCATGCCCGGGCTACCAGCCCTTCCCCAGCACTTCCCCGTGGCTGCCGGTGCCCCGCAGCGGGGAGGCTGCCCCTGTGCCTGTGGCAGTGGCTGGCTGGGCAGGGGGGTTCGCCCCCTGCTCATTTGTACGTGTGTGGTTGGGAGGGGGGAGGCCCTGCACCTAATTATATTAAGAATATTTCTATGTTGTGGCTGTTGTTATTGCAGTGCCCGGACTTTGCCTGCCCCTTGCCTCTGGGGAAGAGCCCAGCGGAGGGGGTTAAATCAAGGCTGGGATGCCTCGGAGCCTCCTCTCCCCCCTGGCTGCAGGAGGGATGGTGAAAACCAGTCTCCCCTGCTTGACGTGCTCTCCTGCCTGGCGTGGAGCAGCTCATGGAGCAGAAATGGTCCTGCCCCACACGAGAGGGGCCAGACTCCATCCCCACCGAATGCGGGGTCCTCCCTGCAGCACGGGATGTGTGCGCCCCACTCCTGTTCATCAGAGCAGGCGAGGGGCTTGCTAACGCTCAGAGCCCTCTCCCTTTTGCCTTAGTTCCCCAGCCCAGCCTGTGAACGTGGTTTCATTTCTGGGGGGTCCCAGTTCTGGTTTTCTGTTCTCAGGCTGGTTTTAGCCGACACCAGAGCGGGCACCATGATCTGTGTTTTCACTCTGGGATGTCTGGTATCACCCCTGCCTGCACTCCTCAGCCCATGTTTTATTCTAGAAGACAATTCACTCACAAGTCCTTTTCAGTTCAGCTTTAGTTAGCAGCAGTAGCCCACATAAGCCTCTAGTCCTGGCGCTGTCGGCTCGTGCGAAGCTGTGACCCTTCCCATGTAGGGCCAAAGCTGTCCTGGAGTGGGGAGCCCTTGGAGGCCAGGTCTGGGCCAAGCGCCTCTCCTGGCCCTGCTGCTGCCCTGGCCGTGAGCCCGGGGTGCCGCAGGCATCACCCACACACATGCAACTCCTGCTCTCCCACCGCAGTACTACTGACCCAAGGCCGCACCCAGCACGGGGCCAGTTGGTGGCAGGTCCAGACCCTCGTGACCACCCTCACGGGTCCGACACCTGGTGACGCCCAGGCCCCTGCATGCCCCCTGCTCCTGGCTGGGTGCTGATGCTGCTGCCGAATCAGGGTTGCTTGCGCCCCTCGTCCTCGTAGGCAATGGCAATTCCTCGTCGGCCCTGCACAGCCTTGGAGACGGGCGTCTGCCCCAGCTGCTGCTCCAGGCCCCGCCAGCTGCGGGACTCCAGGAAGGAGGCTGGGAGGAGAGAGAAAGGGAATTGTTACTGGGAGCAGGGAGGTGGCACTGCCCCTGCACCGGGACTCAGCCCCACCACGAAAGTGAATCACAAACCAGCAGGGCTGATCTCTGCGAGGGCCCGCGTCTGGTCCCTGCAGGCCAGGGTGGTGCTGGGGGGCAGCTGGGGGGCCGGGGGGTCACAGAGGTGGGTGGCGCGCATCTCCCCTGTGATCAGCGAGATGTCAGGAACGGCCTCCGCTGCAGGGACGACCGGTGGGAGCTCAACGTGCGCACAGGCACCTGCCAGGAAATGGTAACGTTAGCCTGGTGCTCATGTCTATCCTCCGGCTGGCACAGAGCCGGGGCAACTGCAGCCTCCGGGCAGGGGAACAGGGCAGGACATGCCTCGGGAAGGTGTTGGGCAGCTGGTTTCCAGATGTTACCTGGCAGCAGGTCTCGGAAGTCAGTGAGGTAGTTCCCCGTCCATTCGCGGGCTGGGTTACAGGCCAGCTCCAGCTCATAGGGGGTCACAATGGGCCGGTAGAAGTCGCTGGAGTCCAGCAGGGAGTTCTGAGCGCAGGCCACCAGGACGAAGATGTCCACCTCCAGGAAGTTGGCCAGCTTGGCGGGGTTCGGCTTCCCCACAGCCAGTGTGTAACTGCGCTTGCCGGCCTGTCGCAGGAGCTCCCGGAGGTGCTGCAGCACGGCCAGGTAGCCCGCCACACCGAGGGTGCCCACCAGGATGCCCACCACCCGGGCGTCCCGGGCCCGCTCCACCAGGTAGAGGCGTCGCATCAGGGCCCGGTTGACGTTGAGGGTCTCGCGGCGGCCGCAGCCGGTGGCAGGGTCAAAGGAGCTGAAGGGGCAGCAGTTCCAGGTCAGCATGAAGCTGGTGAGGGCCAGGCCCTCGGCTCCCACGTAGAACATGGCGCAGTCCTGCAGCCCTCCCGGCGCCTCCACCAGGAACTGGCGACCAAACCGCCACACCTCCCTGGGTGGTGCAGGGCCAGGAGGGTCCCCGCACACCACCCTGGAGAAAACGATGTTGGGGTACTCGGGGCACAACTGCTGCTCCAGCTCACCTGAAGGGAGAGAGGAGTGAGAACGAAACATGGCCGCAGACCTGACCTGCAGAAGGTGGGACAGCAGATTAGGGGAGAGGAGAGGACAGAAATCAAGGCTGACAGTGTCTGGGGACTGCCTGCCTGCTGCTGCCTCTCCCCCTGGCAGCTCTGCAGAGCTCGGAGCAGCACCAGAGACCCCCTCCCTGCCCCAGAGCACTCACCCATCGCGTGGGCATAGACCACATCGCTCAGCACCACCACACGGCTCTGCCGGTCGGGGTAGAGCTCCCGGAAGGCCTCTGCGCAACGCCCGACGTCCAGGGGCTGCTGCCCGAAGATGTGCAGCACCGGGAGCTTTCTGCAGGGGCTGAGGCAGGCCGGCCCGTAGTGCAGCACCGCCTCGGCACCCACGTGCTCGGCGGCCACTTCGTCCACACAGCAGCTGCGGGGAGGACCCGGTGTCAGACGGGCTCCGCACCGCGGAGCTCCTCCTCCTCCCTGGCACCGCTGTCCCCAGCCCGGGCAGCTCCGGCCCTCGGCCCCGCCAGGCGGGGGACGAGCAGCCCCGTTCCTGCCCGTGGAGGACCCCCGGGACGCCCCCCGCGGCCCCGCACCGACCTGCCGTACGTGGTGTCCCCCAGGACGTACATCTCCGCCGCGGTCGCCGCCTCCATCCGGGCCGCCACCGCCGCCGCGTCCGCCAGGAGCTCGTCGGGGAACTGGAGGGCGACCTGGGGGGGAGGACAGGGGGTGAGGCGCCGGGGAGGGGCGGCCCGCAGCCCCCGGCCCCGCTCCACCCCCGGCCCCGCTCCACCCCCGGCCCCGCTCACCTTGCGGAACCCGCCGCCCCGCACGAAGGCGGCGGCCCGGCCCATCTCGTAGAAGCCGTCGAGGTCCCCCCGCGGCGCCGCCGCTGCCGCCGCCGGGCCCGGCTCCCGCCGCAGCGCGGCCTCCCCGTCGCTGCTGAAGGCCGTTGCCATGGCGCCGCGGGGTCGGGGGTCAGGCCCGTCACGCGGGACCCCTGCGCCCGCTTCCGGGCTGGGGCGCGGAGCCGGCCAATGAGAACTCGGCACCGCCCTCCCCGTTCTCGGAAATCCCGCCCCTAATGGGGCGTGGGGCCTATCGCTCTTCACGGCAGGGCGGAGAGGGAAAGGACAGCCAATGGAAAGAGGCGCTCGTCGCGGTGCGTTATGGTCTATGTAGTTCCCTCGCGGCTGTCAGGCCGGGCAGCCAATAAGCGAGTGCGGTGGAGGCGGTGGCGTCACACTATTTCCGCTCTTGCGCTGCGGTTCTGCTCACGTGTCCCGCCTGGGTCAGGTGACGCGGTCGCTCCCGGCCCGGCCCGGCCCGCTCCGCTCCGCTCCGTCCCGCGCCGCTGCCGCCATGACGGGGCTCGCGCTGCTGTACTCGGGGCTCGGCCTCGCCTTCTGGACCACGCTGCTGGGCGTCGGTCAGCGCCGGGACGGGGGGCAGAGGGGGCCGCGGGGCCGGGCTGGGGGGCCGGGCCGTGGGTCGCAGAGGCTGACCGGGGCTGAGTGGCGGAGGGGGCGGTGGGTCAGAGGGCAGGGCTGTGGGGCAGAGGGGGCCGTGGGTCACAGACAGGGCCTGGCTGCGGGGCTGGGCCGTGGGGCAGGAGGGGGGCTCTGTGACTGAGGAGAGACTGCGGCAGTAGCTCGGGCTTGTGTCCCTGCTGGCTGCTCCCTTGCCGGAGAGAGGCTGGGGGGCGTTTGCTGTGGCGTGGAAAAGGAAGGCGGTGGTCGAGGACGGGTGCAGGGTCGTCAGTCCCCCGGTGGCTGAGCTGCTCTCGGGCAGAGGCAGGAGGGCTGGCCCGTGGCCTGCCGCGGCGCCGGGAGCGCTGCTGTGGGGCTCCTCAGCCTGGACATCTCCCCGTGGGCGCTTTGAGCTGCTCCCACGGAGGGCTCGGAGCCCCAGCAGCTCCGTGTATCTGTCAGCCGCTGTTGGACGCGCAGCTTTCGGCGCTCTGAGCCTGTCCGGTTGATCCATTTCGTTGTGTGTGCGAGAGCAGAAGGGTGCTGGCGGCAGTCAAGGGTTGTGTTTGGATTTGGCGGATCAGGGGAGGTAAAGGCAGGTGCCTGGTTTTTCAGACTGTGACAGCTGATGTCTCCTGGACAGAGATTGTCCTGCTTTGCCAAGCTGTGGCAGCATAAGGAAATGTGCAGGTTTGTCCGGATAATTGCAGAGTGCATGGCTATGTTGGAGCTTGTGGCGGCTTAGGCTCTGCTGCCAATGGCGTCAGGCTCAGCGGCACTGAGGATGGATTTAATGCTTCCTGGGAAGGGGATGACTCCAAGGGGTAGCGGGAAGATTTTGTGCTGGAGCTGCTGGTTACTTCTTCTTTCAGCAGAGAGTGAAGTGAAGTGACCACAAGCCAGGCAGAGGCTGGGGAAACCTTGGCTCCCGCCTCAGCGTTTGGGTGAGGGGAGAGACCGAGTCAGAAGCTGAGGGTGTCTCATTCCCTCATGTTTCCAGGGCCTGGTGAATCCAGTGCTGGGCCCAGATTCCTTCCTGGGCTCTCTGAATCATATGGCTTGCACCAGCACAAGCTGCAAGCTTGACTGTTGGAAAATGTTGACGAGCTGAGCCCAGATGCTTTTAACTTCCCCTGCCCTGTTGCAATCCCTTTTCAGGGAAGGAGCGAGCAGGAAGCGGTCTCGCTCTGTGCAGTGTTGCGGTGCCTCTTTGTGCTTTCCCTCCTTGTTCTGAGCCCTGCTTTGGTGCTCCTGTCCTGCTGCCCTGGCTCTCTTCTGCCCTTCTGGCTGCAGGGCTGGGAGCCAGAGTTCACAGGAAAGCGTCCTTCACCCTGTTTCTTTTGTATATGAATCCAAGGCTACATCTGCTCTTGAAGAGATGGAAGGTGCCTCAAGGATCTGCCCTGAGCTGGATGTAGCTCTTTTTTACCACTCCTGGGGAGTGGGGGCAGCTGAGGCTGGCTGGGTTCAGTTCCTGCTCTGCAAGCCAAGCAGTGAAGCCAAAACACAAGTCCCAGACTGGCTGGGCCTGGCACTGTACAGATCATCCCTGAAGGTCGCCAGGCATGTGGATCAATGTGCAGCCTCCCTCTGCGCTCCCTGGCTGTGGTGGCACCATTCCTTGTTTGTGTCTGTCGCTGCAGGGGAGCGGGGCACCATGATTCTGCAGGCGAGAGGAGTGACCAGCATTACCGCTTCCCGTTTCGGGGCCTGCTCGCCTGGCAGCATTTTTATATCCTCCTGGTGTGCAGGGTGCTAAGCCCTGAGTCGTGTGTAGAGGGGTTTAGCACACAGGGACGATGGGGACATCCCTGCTGTGAGGCTGGCAGGCCTCCCTGCGCTGCAGCACCTTGGGTCTTGGCTGTGGGCAGAGAAGGGCTCCTCCAACCTGGGGCATATGGTCCTGCCCCTGTATTGGTACTGCGCACACTGCTGGCTTGCCATCACCCCGGCCTCCGGGCTGCGACTCCGGGGGGAAGGGAACAGCAGGACACATGCAATGGCCTCTTTGCTGCTTTCAAGCATTTCAGAAGTCTCCCACTTCCTCTTTTTCCAGCCGTATGCGGGGTCGGTGTCACACAGCTGCTGGCTCTAGTCAGCAATGGTAAAGAGCTGTCCCTTCACCCTCTTTATCTGGTGTGGAGCAGACAGTGCCATGCTGCCTGCGCTTATCTGTTCCTTAGGGCCAGGTCTCTCTCTTTTTCAGCTGTGCGCTGCAAGTCCTGCAAAGAGTGAGTGTCTCTTCTGGTCTGCAGCCGTGTTTCCCGCTCATGAGCTCAGAGCAAGGCAGGGCTTCAGCGTGAGCACCTCTGCGTCCGCTCTGGCTGCGCGGGGCTGCTGGGTGCGACTCCCAGCTGCGATTCAGCCTGGGAGAGGAGCACTTGGGGTACAGCAGGGTGAGCTGCCCTTGTAATCCCTCCCTGGAAAGGAAGGCCTTTTCTGGGTTTCTCAGGGCTGCGCTTTGGTGTCTCCTGCCTGCGTTGGAGTGCAAATTTCTCTAGAAATTACTAACCTTGGGGAAACACTGAGGACAGCAGGCACGTCTTGAACACCCACAGCCTTGGAAAGGGGGGTGCTGGGGGGCAGCTGCAGCTTCTGGTGTTGATGGACTCCTGGGGAGCAGCACGGACCCTGGTGGGATGGTGACAGAGCAGCATGTAATGGTCAGTCAGGGCACAGCCTCACACCTCTTGCCTCCCCTGTGAGAGAGAAGAGCTCACAGCTGGTCACCTGGTGCCATGGCTCTCCACTGGGGCTGAGCCATTGGGTGATGCGGATGGAGACTGTGCTGGGGCACAGGGCTCCCTTCAGCCCAGCATGGCCTGTGGGTGCTCAGCAGGGTCAGGGGACAGAAAATGTGTGCGATTCTCTTCTCAGTGGAGAAGATGGAAGCAATCCTCTTCTCAGTGAAGACTGAGATGGGATCTGGGAGTATCACGAGTCTGGACTGTCTCTGTCCTGTGCTGATGTGGGAATGCTGGAGTCGCTGGGGCTGGACTTTGGTGGGGCACCCTGTCCCACAGCTCTGCACACCTGAGCCAGTCTTCCCAGTAACCCTCCTGCATGCTGTGGTGTGCTCCTGGGCCTCTGCCCCAGGGCTCTGCAGGTGGGGGAGGAAACGGCAGCGCCAGGTGAGTAGCTGGTGCCTGTCTGAAGGTTCCCATGTCACTCTTGCTTTCCAGGGATCTGCTACACAATATTTGACCTGGGCTTCCGCTTCGATGTGGCCTGGTGAGTTCCCTGTAAATATCGGCATCCTCCCTGCCGAGCACAGGGCTGTGTGAGGAGGTGGTCAGTTGGCAGTGCCTGGCAGGGAACACCGCTTGCTTTTGAGCGACAGGCAGTGGTCACTGCATCACAGGGGAACAAGAGCTACAGCATGCCTTGTGAGGTGGGATAGATGCAGCCTACGTGTATGTGTGGCTGGCTCCATTTAGAGTCCTGGTGCAGCCATCACTGCCCTTCCCACCTCTGTCCCAGCCTACTCCCTCTCCCAGCAGCCTCCCAGCCCAGGCTTCCCCTTCACAGTGAGGGGTTGGGAGGAAGGTCTCGGTCCATGCGGGTGAGGGTCCTGGGTCGCTGGCTGGCAGAGAAAGGCTCTTGTGTCCCACTGTCTGGCAGTGCCCAGCCCATCTCAGTCTGTGTGATTGGAGGGGGGGGGTGGGGTGTTACCTGTTGTGGGACTGTGCACCATATCTAGAGGGGCTCAGCCTGTGTGCTAACTCAGGGCACTTCTTCCTCTCCAGGTTCCTGACAGAGACCTCGCCCTTTATGTGGTCCAACCTGGGCATTGGCCTGGCCATCTCCCTGTCTGTGGTGGGAGCTGCTTGGTGAGTGGGGCTGGCTTTTCAGCAGGCTCCTGCTGTCCCACCTCAGTAGTTGCTTATATACTGCAGTTTCCCATTGCAGGGCAGGGGCAGAACTGCATATACGCGCAGGAGTGTGGGGCAGGGTGGGTCACTGCAGCAGTGGGGCCAGGTTGCTGGGCTCCTGGGGGGTCTGGGCAGACCACCTCGTGGGCTGCAATGGCAGTGGAAGAGCAGGGACATCCCTGGCTCTCTGGAAGCCATGCCCCTGAGCCCAGGCTGTGCAGTGGTGGCTCTTGTGCCCCAGCAGTTCTGCTGGTGAAGGTGGTGAAGCTTTGGAGCACTTGTACCCTGGGGGTGGACAGGCCAAGTCCGCAGTGTCCCCGAGATGCATGCCCGATTCTTTGCTTAGCTGGAAGATCCTGGTTTCCCTATTGAATCCTTCAGCGAGTGCCAGACCCTCCACCAACCACCCTTGTCTGCCACAGGGGGATTTACATCACAGGCTCCAGCATCATCGGTGGTGGAGTCAAAGCCCCTCGGATCAAAACCAAGAACCTGGTCAGGTAAGCTCAGACCTGGGGTTAGTGCTCATGCCACACCGGAGCGGGGCAGGTCCCAGCCCAGTGCAGAGGCTCCTGTCCTATCTCTAGCTGGGTGCTGCTGGCAGACTGTTCCTTGCTGAGCTGTTTGCTTTCAAAACAAAGAGCCCTAAATGAGCCAGAGTGCTGCTTTGAAGAGTCACTGTGTGATATCATGCAGTGAATGAGCCCAGTGTGTTCAAAACAAACACCCTGAGATCACGCTTCCTGCCCCAGGCGAGGGTTCCCCTGGCCAGACCTTGCACAGCCCTTCCCCAAAGGAGCAGAAAGGGGCTGGCAGGGGGCAGGGCTCCCTGGGCCTGCTTCCCACAGGGTCATTGTGGCTTCCTCGGACAGCACAGCACAACCAGCACCTGGCTGTTGTCCTTGGCAGCTCTCCCTTGTTTGAGAGGAAAGCAGCGGGTGGGCTGGGCTGCCTTTCTGCCCTTGGCAGCCATGGGGCAGGCTCAGATATGACTGTGGAGGGGTCTGGCTGCTGGCTGGCTGGGCACGAAATGGTGGGGGCTGCTCAGGGTGGGGCAGAGCCTGGGACACTGTGCTCAGACTGACTGGGACACTGTGCTCAGACTTTGCCTTTCGCCCACAGCATCATTTTCTGCGAGGCTGTGGCCATCTACGGGATCATCATGGCAATTGTCATCAGTAACATGGCTGAGGTACAGGAGGACCTGCGCTGCCCTGCCAGCCCTGAGCTGGCCTCAGGGCCACGGTGGGGATGGGCAGCTGGGCATGGGCCAGCGTTGTGAGCGGTGGCTGTCTGGGGACTTCAGACACTGTTGTGGCTCTGGGAGCCCCTGGGCTGGTGGTCTGTGCAGCGGCCCTTGTCCACGTTGAAGAGTGGGTTGGGGGAGCACACACAAGGCAGATGTCATGAAGCCACCCAGGGACGTGGAGTCAGGGACCAGCTCTGGCCAAAATGTGGCTGCCTCATGCTGTATCAGGGACAGGTGCCTCTCCCGGAGACCACGGACTTGCCAGTAACCCAGGCCCTGTGCTTTCTCTCAGCCTTTCTCTGCAGTCACCCCAGAGACGATTGGAGCCAGGAACTACCATGCAGGTAAGGACTGCTCAGTCCCTGGTGCCATCGCTGTGAGCATTGCCACAGCCTGACCGCCACCTCTTGCTGCTCCCTCTGCCCTGGGCTGTAGAGAACGGACTGCAGGGCCCCGCTCACCCAGCCTGTGGCCTGCTGCAGGTGTCTGAAGGACGTGTGACTCTTCTGCCAAAAAGCGGCTTTTTAGTTACCTTCTTGATGTCCTGCTGCACCCAGCTGGGCTGCGCTGCCCAGCGGCAGCACCACTCCTCCCTCGGGTGGCAGCAGATTGCTGTCACCTGCTGGCCTGACACTGCAGGAGCTGGGGAGCACCCTGGAACAGTCCTGCTCCCCAAACAGGAGGACGCTGCTGGTGCTTGGCAGCTCTGGGTCTTCTGTCACCTCGAGGCAGAGCTGCTGCAGCGTGCCCTGGGTGCGGGTGGAAGGGGGTTACCCCCTGCTCTTGCAGTGTTCCTCTCTCACAGGTTTCTCCATGTTTGGGGCTGGCCTGACCGTGGGGTTATGCAATCTCTTCTGTGGGGTCTGCGTGGGCATCGTGGGCAGCGGGGCTGCCCTGGCTGATGCCCAGAACGCCAGCCTCTTTGTCAAGATCCTGATCGTGGAGATCTTTGGCAGTGCCATAGGGCTGTTTGGGGTCATCGTTGCTATCCTGCAGGTACCCGCCTCCTGCGGCCACCAGGCTTATGTGAGCACAAGGTGCCTGTCGCCCCGGGTGCTCTTCAGCTCTGGGGAGACACATCTGGGCTCCAGCACAATACTCTGCATTGGGATGGGGAGGCTGCTCGCAAGGTTTGGGGTGGCACAGCTCTCCCCACAGCATACCATGCCTATTTGCAGCAGTGTGAACTCTTTTGATGGCCCCTCTGAGCAACTGTCACTGAGGGTGTCACCTTGGGTGCACCCTGTGTGATGCTCGTGTCTTACCGGTGGGGCTGATAAGCTCTCTGCAGCTTCTAGATGGTCCCAGGGTGCTTGGGTGGGACTGGGGTGCTGGGCTGGGGTTTGTGGGGCACAGCCTAACCTCTCTTCTTTCTTTCTAGACATCTAAAGTAAAAATGGGCAACTGAGCCCTGTCCCACCCAGCCTGTTCCAGCCTGCCCCAAGAGGTGCTGTATATATTTATTTAATGTTTCTATCCTTGACTGGGGCAGGAACTGCCCGGTGGCGGGAGCAGGAGCCCGGCTGTGTAGAGCCCCGTCCCATCAATCAGTCGGCTCCTCGGAAGAAACAAATTTCTCTGTGTGAATTCTGCCCCCAGTGGCCTGGCCCGCCCGTGGGGCCCTGCTGCTGTGTCCCCAGTGTGTGTAGAATTGACCACCAGTGCAATTCTGTGTCCGTGAAATAAATATGGTTCTCGTCCAAGGATGCAGCTCTTCCTCTGCCCTGTGTGTGCCAGGGAGGCTTGCAGAGAGCAAGTGCTGATTTGGGCTGACCCCATGCTTGGAGATGCCTCTCTGTGCCTCTAGCAAAGTCCCTGCCTGGCTCCAGGAGCCTGGTGGTGTCTTCCCTGTGTGGGGTCAACCCTGCTGCCTGCTTAGCCTGCAGGAGGCCGCCCTCTCTGGGCTGTGGGAACACAGAGCTCTGCTTTGCTGCCCAGAGCAGGTAGGAGGCTGCTGGAGCTGGCAGCTCTGCGCTGCCTCTGCCAGGCTCCTACCAGCGCTGGCATGCAGGAGGCGCAGGCACAAGCTGGTTTGGGTCTTTCAGCTCCCATCCAGGTAGTTTGGCACAGAGGGAGCATACACAGTGTCCGTAGCCCCATTGTGCGGCTGGGGAGCACCAGAAGGGCAGAGGAGCAAAGCTTTTGCCCCTTCCAAGGCTGTCCTCCAGCCAGCAGCTCCCTTGTGTGACTGTTGGCTGGGGGCTGCTGCCGGGACAGGTGCTGCTGGGTGCCGGGGCTCTCCAGCCTGCAGTGCCCCTCCATCCCAGGGGGCCCTGGCAGAGGTCCCAGGGGTGGGGACGCTTTGTGCTGGCTCTGTTCTTCTCTCCCTGGCTGTGGTGAATACAGCATGGGGAAGCCGGCTGTGGACAGCTGGGCCTGCAGCTCTTCTGCTGCTTGGGGGAAGGGAGGAACAAAGTGGTCCTGCCTCCACTCTGCAGAGAGGCTGGAGCTGGTGCTTCTGCAGTCTGCTGTATCCAGCACAAGGCCCTCATCCTGCTGTGCTGCCAGTATATCTTCGTAGGGGGAGCATCTATCCCCTGGTGCTGTTAGTGCCACATCAGAGCGGATGCATGCCTGGAGCTGCCCACCTGGATGCAAAAGGCTGGGGCAGTGGTGAGGCTGCTGGAGCTGGGGAAGCATTCATGCCCACTGATTTTTGCCCTTGAGACTAGGGCAGCTGCCTCTGCACAGCCTCTCCAAGCTCTGCTGGTTTCCCAGCTCCGCTCCCTATTGTCCTGTGCATTTTGGGACAGCAGCGTCTCAGCCTGGGGCGCAGGAAGACTGCTGGGGCAAACCAAGCTGCTGTTCCTGCCAGCTGTGCTGGCTGCTCTGGGGCTGGAGGCTGCAACAGGAGCTCCGTGTGCCCCACGTAATGGCAGGAACACAAGCTGGGCCCTGCCTGCTCAGGAGAAAGGGTGTCAGGTGTGGGCAGAGTTGGGCTGTACCCCCATCCCCTGGCATTGCAGCTGCTGTGAGCCAGAGATGTCTGAAGCCCGTGGGAGCTACAGGGCCATCCTGTCGGACCTGTGCTGAACTTGTGGGGCTGCCTTCAGGAAAGAGATGCCTGGGGTTGGAAAGCCTGCACTGGCGGTAGAGAAACTGCTCCATGGGTTAATCATCTTCCTGGTTAACAACCATCTTGAAAGACTTGCACACTTTTCTTTCAGTGATGGGTCTTGCCCTGCCATGGCTTGGTAGAAACCCAGTCGCTGTCAGCAATCTCCCTCTGCGAGGTGCTTCTCCACCCTCCAAATCCTGCCTGTTTGTATCACGGCTTTGGCAGGGGAACGAGCTCCAGAGTTGTCCGTGGGTGCCTTGTGAGGACACAAGACCCACCAGGACTGGTCTCACAGTAGCGTGGGTGCCCTATGGCCCCCCTCCCGCAGCCGGAGGTGGTGAGGTGAGCACACCCTGCACTCCCTTGTTCTAGGCGCATGTGCTTGGGTTCTAGACTTTTGCACTTGGGTGTGCTAAATACCTGCTGCTCAAGCATGGAGAAAAAGCATAAGCAGGGCTCCAGCATCTTGCACCTCGTCTCATTTAGGAGCAGCAGCAGTTGAAAGAACATAGTGACCACATGTAAGTACTCATGAGGGAAATGCCACCTGCCCAAGAGCTGAACCAAGAGCTGGAGGCAGAAGTTGGACAGCTTTCAGCAGGGCTTGCTTGCAGGGGTGGAGCGGGGCTGGGCTGGCTGGGTGCTGCTCTGATCTCTGCTGTAAGGTTACCTTCTGAAGGGAGCGGCTGTGGGGCAGAGGGAAAGCCCTCGCTCGGGTGAGCAGCCAGGCACAGGGCACGAGGAGAGGCCTTGGAGGACAGGGGCTGCTCGAAACAAACACAAATGCTGCGGGGTGGCTGGCAAGAAGGGAAAGGCCGTGGACAGCACAAAAATTACTCATGGTGGGCCGACCTCTCGATGGGACCAGCCCAAGATCTTTTGGTGATGCCGTTGTGGTAGGGAGAGTAAAATTCATTGCTAGGACACACCGAGAAACAGAGAAATGGGGCGGGGGGAGAAAGGAACCACAAATAGGTTGTGATGGGCGCTGAGCCAGCACCAGCGCCCAGGGACACGGGAGCCGCCCTGGGTGGGTCGGTGAAAGCACTGCCTCCCACGCTGCCAAAAACGCAGCGGGAAGGAGAGGAGAAAGAAACACCGAGAGACCCTGTCCCTGTGTCCCCGGAGGTGCGCAGAGGGTCCCCGGTGCCGGGCTTGGGGCCAAGGGCCGAGCATTTCGGGGCGGAGCGGGGGGCGTCTGCATCCGGGGGGGGCCTGCATCCGTGGGGTCCCGGTCCCGGTCCCGGTCCCGGTCCCAGTCCTGACGGGGCTGCCCTCGCCCGGCGGCAGCGCGGCCCCGGAGCGCGGGGCGGTCGGCGGCGGCGGCCCCGCCCGGTGCGGCGGCGGGCGGAGCCGGCGTGCGGGCGCGGCCCCGTCTCCCTGCGGCTCTCGGTGGTGCGGCGGCCCGGCCGGCAGGCCCCCCCCGCAGCCCCGGGCATGGGAGCCCGCGGGCCGGCGGCCGGGGCTGGAGGAAGAAGAGGAGGAAGAGGAGGAGGAGGCGGCGGCGGGGGCCGCTGACCGGCGCCGGGGCGGTGCGGCAGCCCCGAAGCCGCGGTGAGTGGAGCGGCGCGGACAGGCCTGGCCGGGTGGGGGAGGCCCGGGATGGCCCCGGGATGCGACCCGGGGGATGCGATCCCGATCACTTATGGGTGGCACCGCCCCGGCTCGGCAAAAAGCCTCTTTTTGAGGTTGTTTCTCGTTTTTTAATAAGTTTTTGTGTGTGTCGGGGACTGGGGAAAATTTGGGGAGGGTTGGTTGTGCTGAACGTGCCCCCTTGCCCCGCTTTTGGCCGGGAGAAGGGCGGCGCGGGGGGGGAGCCGATGGCCCTGGTGGTGGCACCGGGGCCATCGGCTGCCCCCCGTGCCTCCCTTTTCCTGGCCCAGGGATGCCCTGCGGGAAGAAGGATGGAGCCCATGGGGATGAGCATCCCCTCCAAAACGAGCATCACCATGGCACACACCACACCGGGGTGAATCCCTGGGGACCAGCTCCCCAACCCCAGGTTGCTTCCGGCCTCTCACACCCTGCGAAGATGCTGCAGTGTAGGGGGGGATAACATCATATTTTGTAGCCCCCCACTTAGTGGGTGTTTTTAAGCCCACTCATGTTCATGGCGTCCCGTGGCCGCTGTTTGGTGGAGCGCTTCGCTTTTGTTCCTGTCGAGCATCACTCTCCGCTCGCCTTGTGGACCACCCCACTAAAGGGTCCCTAAAACCTGCTCTTATTTTTCCCTAGCACCTCCCCGCCTGGCTGTCGAGACACCACCACTCCACGTGCTGCCTGCTGCGAGGGCTGTGGTTTTTGGGGAGGGTTTCTGGCAGGCACTGGGGGGCAGGCAGGTCCCTACGTCAAGGGCTCTGCTGGGTGATGGGGTGCCGTGACTGTGAGAAGGTTTGGGAGATAACGGCAAACCCGGCTTTTATTCAAAAAACGACTTTCTAGAAAAAACCTGGATGAGGGGTTGGGGTGCTGGGGCGTGCCAGGAGAACCCTGCCCACGGGGACCCTGCTCTGCATCCTGCAGAGAGAGAGAGGGTGGACACAAGTGGGGCATTGGGCTCAGAGCCTTTTCCAGCACCTCCCTGCCTTGCGTGGGCTCCTGCCAGCACCCCGTGGCCTGCTGGGGTCAGCCCTGTGGCTGGGAGAGGGCAGCCGGAGTGGGGTTGGGTGGGGGGGTCCTGCTTCGCACTTTGGCTCCGATCCCCGTGCCCAGCTGGTGCTGCTGTCACTGCCAGATCGGTGCCCTGCAGCTCCCCGGGGGGCCCCACCGACCCGGGTTGGCAGCTGCCGGTAGGCTGGCCCCAGGCCTTGGGCCGGTTGCCAGCACCCTCGGGTCCTAGCTGCGCTCCTGCTGGGGGGTCCTGCCGCAGCTCCCCACCCGCTGGGGTCTCTCCAGGGTCCTTGCAGTGGCACTGGCCTGTCCCAGGGTCCCCAGGGCCTTTCAAGCCCCCATGCCTGTCCCTCGTGGTTGCCTTGCCCTGTCCTAGCAGCTTCCCTGAGAGCGGGGACCAGGGCAGGGACCAGGGCAGGAACTGGGGTACATGGCTGTGCTGTGGCCCAAGCCCTGGCAGTGGCGGAGCTGGGAAGGGCCGGACGGTTTGGCTCAGCCAGGGTGACTCTCCCGGCTGCCTTCCCAGCAGGACTCTGGCCCAGCTCCAGGTGTCATGTGGGAGATAAGGGGACCCTGGCTCCCAGCGGCTCCTGGCGTCCCGGGGGGCCTCACCACCGGCAGCAGGAGGACAGAGGACCTGCACCGCTGGCTGTAAGCTGGACCCCCCTGGATGCAGCAGGGACCCCTGCCTGGGGGCCGGGACATCCCGCTCGGCTTGGCTCGGTGTCTGCCATGCAGCTGCTCGCCCCGCTGGGCGCCTCGAGCAGGGCTCCTGCCGGCATGGCACTTGCTGCCAGCCCCGCTTCAGTGCTGCTGCTGGGGTGCAACGCTGTGGGGGAGTTTGGGACAGGGAGCAGGGAAACGGTGTGCCTCGGAAAGGGGTGGCTGATGGGGGCACCCACGGTGCCCTTGGGACACCCCAGGCTGGCTGTGTTTTGGAGAGCGTGACCTTCAAGGGCCCAGCCTCCATGGACGCTCTTTGTGGCACCCGTGGGGGTATCCCCATCCTCTGCTTGGGGGGTGACAGGGATGGGGAGTGGGTCTGGTCTGGTCTTGGCCTTGGAAAGTGGGGAGGAGACTTGCTGCATGGGTCTGGGGACCTCTCGCATCTTCATGGTTGTGCCTTCACAGCAGGGGTCCAAGCACAGCATCCCCATGGGGTGCTCTCTGGCATACTGACCTGCAAGCCCATCACCTCCTCATCAGGCCTGTGCTGCTCCTGCTGCCCTCGTGTCGTTCAGGCTGGGGGGCTCAGGCTGGCGGTGTCCTGAGCGTGGGGTGTCTCAACAGGATCGGGACCGTGGCTGGAGCCGCCCCCCTGCCCCGCTGAGCGCACATGTCCGCCTGCCCATGCCCAGAAGATGACCAGGCTGCTCTTGGGGGTGACCCTGGAAAGGATTTGCAAGGCCGTGCTGCTGCTCTGCCTGCTCCACTTCGTCATCATCATGATCCTCTACTTCGACGTCTACGCGCAGCACCTGGACTTCTTCAGCCGCTTCAATGCCAGGAATGCCTCACGTGCCCACCCCTTCTCCAACTCCTCCCGCCCCAACGGCACCGTCCCCAGCTACGGGCCGGCTGGGGGTGAGGCCCCGTCCCCCAGCGCCAAGCCCAGCGCCAACCAGTCTGCCACTGAGAAGCCCTTGCAGCCCTGCCAGGAGATGCCTCCTGGCTTAGGTGAGACATGTGGGGCGAGCGCAGGGGGGAGTTGGGCTCTGGCTCTGAGCATGGGGATGGGGTGGGCACCCATGGGTGGCATCCCTGGGCCCTGGGCATGGCTTCTTGGTGGTTCCAGGGGTGGAGGAGTGGAGAAACCCCAGCCTGGAACTGGTACCAGGACAGCTGGTTTCTTCAGGTTTTGTTAGCGGCTTTCCCAGTCTCTCTGCCCCTGTTTGGGAAAGGTTTTGGGCATCCTCTGCCCTCGGCAGTGCTGGTCCCCCTTGCAAGTCCCCCTCGCTGTTTGCTCCACCGGCCTGTCTGGGAGCAGCGGGTGACCATGACCCGGACTGTGTCCCATCCTGCGGGCATCACCCTGTCCTCCCTCTTGCAGTCGGGCGCTTGCTCATCGAGTTCAGCTCTCCCATGAGCATGGAACGGGTGCAGCGGGAGAACCCTGACGTGCGCCAGGGCGGCAAGTACACCCCTCCAGACTGCCTGCCCCGGCAGAAGGTGGCCATCCTCATCCCCTTCCGGCACCGTGAACACCACCTCAAGTACTGGCTGCACTACCTGCACCCCATCCTGCGCCGGCAGAAGGTGGCTTATGGCATCTACATCGTCAACCAGGTGAGGGGGGCAGCGGCGAGGGGGTGGCGGGGCCAGGATGGGCAGGCGGGCATTGCTGAGCTCTGGCCCGCAGTTTGGTGAAGACACCTTCAACCGGGCCAAACTGCTCAACGTGGGGTTCCTGGAGGCCCTCAAGGATGACGAGGAGTACGACTGCTTCATCTTCAGTGACGTGGACCTCATCCCCATGGACGACCGCAACCTCTATCGCTGCTACGAGCAGCCGCGGCACTTTGCCGTTGGCATGGACAAGTTTGGGTTCAGGTGGGTGCTCTGTGGGGCTGGGGTGTTTCCCTGGGCAGGGCTGGGATGACGCCCGGGCCACCAACCTTGGTGGTCGCCTGGGGCAGACATGGGGTCGCTGGCTCAAATTATGGATGTGGGATGGGAGAGGACGCAGAGCCCTGGGTGGGAGGGTGACACAGGGGAGGGCCAGTGCTTGTCCCTGGGGGTCCCTATGGGGCTGACCCCCATCCCTGCCTGTCCCTGGGGGCTGACCTGTTTGCTGTCACCCTGCAGGCTGCCCTACGCTGGCTACTTTGGTGGTGTCTCTGGGCTGAGCAAGTCCCAGTTCCTGAAGATCAACGGCTTTCCCAACGAGTACTGGGGCTGGGGAGGAGAGGACGATGACATCTTTAACCGGTAGGTGCCAACCCCTTGCCAGCGCCGGCTGGTTGGGGTGTGCTGGGGTTCCCCACCGAGCACTGACCTGGCACCCTCACCAGTGCCGGGGCTCACGGTTTTGCGGGGGACGTGCATGGGGCAGGGAGGGATTTAATTACTCTCCAACCTGAGGGTTGGTGACCCTCACGGATCAAACCGGACCCTCCCAGGGTGTTGAGGGGCCGGGGGGCACCCACGTGCCTTTGTTGCAGCTGAACAGCCCCGGCGTGGTGGGGCCCAGCCCCCTCCCACTGCAGTGTGAGCTGCGCCTGCGGGGAGGTGCGCCTGCGGGCTCCACTCCAGGCTGGGGCCGGGATGCTAAACTTGGAAGCGTCCAGGGCTGGGATGCAAAACTTGGAAGCATCTTGGTGGCGGCCGCGCAGCAGCTCAGCAGACATTTCTGCCGGCAGCCAGCAGGCCGCAGCACAGCTGCGTGCAGAGCTGGAGCTGAATCCCCCCATGCGCACCCCGTGTTGGGTGCCGGAGCCGGACGGCTCCCACCTCGCCTCCCGCAGGTTTCCCCATGGCGCTGCCCAGGGGAGCAGCGTGCAGCTGGTGGTGCACCACCAGCCTGTAATGGCCGCGTGAGCAAAACACCCCTTGCAGGTGCCACGGGCACGGTGGCGCGGTTGCGGTTTCCATCCAAGGTGGGCTTGGGGTGAGGAACAAGTAGTGTATGGAGCTCTGGGAGACCTTCAGGCAGCCCTTAAAGTGTGGGCGCGGCCCCGAGGGAAGGGCCGAGCACTGGCATTTGGAGAATGTAAACAGCACAGACTGGCCGCAGCTGCTGGCCTGCCGAGCCGGAGGTTGCCGGGCGGGAGCGGTGCTTCGGGCACCATGAGGCATGTGGCACCCTTGGTCGTGGCACTGGCCCGACCGTGGTCTGGCTTTGCTCAGCTTGGCTTGGCACAGCCCTGTTTAAGCAGGGATGGGTTTATTTGGGCCAGGGGCTACCCTGGAGGTCTCTGGGCCGGGGAATGTCCCACCCCGGTGCCCGCACACTGATCCCTCCCCTGCTTCTGCCTCCCAGCATCTCCCTGAATGGTATGAAGGTGTCGAGACCCGACATCCGCATCGGGAGGTACCGCATGATCAAGCACGAACGTGACAAACACAACGAGCCCAACCCGCAGAGGTAAGTGAGCCGCAGCGGACAGGGGCAGCCGGGATGCTGGGCGGTCGCTGGGCCACCTCCGGCCACCAGCTCCCCTGCTCTGCTCACCCCCACGGAGGTCTGGCACCGTGGCAAGCCCCCCTGGTCCCCCCCCACCTCATCCTGCTCCCATTTCAACCAGATTCACCAAGATCCAGAACACCAAAATGACGATGAAGCGGGACGGGATCAGCTCACTGCAGTACCGGCTGGTGGAGGTCTCGCGCCAACCCATGTACACCAACATCACGGTGGAGATCGGCAGGCCGCCCCCCCGCCTGGCCCGGGGCTAGCGCTCGCCCCACTGGCAGAGCCTCCGGGAGAAGGCTCTGTGCCTGGGCTGGCTGGGCACGGCAGGTTTTGCCCCGGCTCAAGAGCCAGGACTGGATGGGGATGTTTTCTGCCTACTCTGCTGCCTTCTGGAGACGGCCGCCCCCCAACTCCCCCCTCAGTCCCCAGGAGTTCTCTGTTCCCCCCGTCCCCACGAGTGTGTTTGCAGGACCCCCGCCCCATACTCGGTGTGTTGGCGGACGAGCCCGGCCGCCCCGCATGCGGCTCCTGGTGCAGAGGGAAGGGGCAGCCCTAGCCCTGGCGAGGAGCCCCCTGCCCTTGCCAGCTGCTGCCTGCACCCTGGGCAGGGAGGGTGAGATCCTGCTGCTCCGGGAGAGCTGGGGGGGTCCCCACCGGCGCTGCGAGAAGTGGGGTGCAGGCTTCCCCCTTCGCCAGCACTGGAGCCACTGCTGCCCTGGCTGGGGGTGGGAGCAGCCTGGGCACCCCCGAGCAGGCAGGACAGTGCCGCCCCAGCCGGGTGCTGCCCGCGCTGCTGGGCACGCAGACGTGGCTCGCTGTCTTCCTCTGCTTTAGTCTGGTGCTTAGAGCCGGGCCCCGTCTCAGCTCTGCCAAACAGAGACCTCCGGTTAGCAAACGCCCCTCGCTGTGCCTCAGTTTCCCCAGGGTTGGGGGGTGGCGGCCGTATCCTGTCCCCCCTCCCCAAAGGCAGATGCTGTGTGTGCGTGTGCAGCCCCGCCTGTGCCTGCCCTCGCCTGCCCTCCCTGCTTTGGGGGAGGGGTGGGGCTCATTTGAACCCCCCCAGCCCCTCTCGGCAGGGGTTGGCACGGGGGGGTGGCTGCCCCATGGGTCCCTCCAGCAGCGGGTGCCCCACAGGCAGTTTGGGGGCCATTGGGGCCCCCTTCTCTGGCTTCCCCCCTCCAGGCCTGGGGCAGGGAGGCTGTGGGCAGGAGAGGCTGGGGCTGTGCAGGGCGGGTGCCCTGTGCCCCTCCATGGGGCTGGGAGCCCCGGCACCCCCCCCCTACCCCGCAGGGGGCTGGGAGCAGTGGGGCCGGGAGCGGGGCAGCATGCCGGGGCTGGGGGGCACCGGCAACTTTTGTACATTTGAATGTCTGACCCTTTTTTTGAGCGTACGTTGAATGCAGCATTCGGTCGTAGAGACCGAGGTTTTTGTATTTAATAAAAGTTTCAAAAGTTTGTGGGGTTTGTGGGGCCTGGGGGGCACGGAGTCACCATGAGATGGGGCAGTTTCAGCATCCACTGTGGGGGGGCAGCCCTGCCTGCCACCTCCAGCTGGGGGCTGGGAGGTAGAGTGCCCCCCATCCTGCCCCCCCCTTGGAGCCCCCCCAGCTCACCAGGCCTGGGGCAGCACTGGGTGCTCCTGCCCTGTAAGGTGCCCAGCCCCAGCTAGGGTGAGGTGCCCAGGGCATACGCGGGGCAAAGCCGGCTGCCCTCGCTGCTCTGTAGGACACTTGGTGGACAACCCCAGCAGGGACAAGCCCCTCTCCCCTGTGCTTAGCTCCAACTGGATTTGTAGGTCTGAGAGGGGCAAGGGAGTGTTCTCCAGCTGCTGGCTGCTCAGTGCCAGTGCTGGGCATGCAAGGGGGAAAGGGCTGCACCCATGGGACATGGTCACCCACTCTCCAGCCCACCCCCAGGGTCCCCAAAGAAGTGCACAGCGGTACACAGACTCAGGAATACAAATCTCATTAAAATCTAGGATACTTTAGAACTCTACACTGGGAGAGACACTGGCACAGGCAGTGCTGCCCAGGGACGCGCGCGTTATTGCTAACAATTAGAGGTGAAGAGTAGCAGCGTGACACATGGGGCAGGGCACAGGCACCATGCGGGAACCTGCACCCCTCGCCGCGGCACGGCGGGGGGGGGCTCAGGACAGGGCTGGGGGAGCTGGAACGTCGTGCTGGGGCTTAGCGCCCGCCACCGCCGTGCCAAGCCACGCCGTGTCCCTGTGCCAGCCTTGGGGCTGCGGCATGGGGAGCGCAAGGGTGCTGGCTGGGAGGGGAGCAGCAGGGTGGGAAGGGTCCCACCCCATCCACCCCAAATTGAGAGCTCCAAGCTCTTTGGCTGGAACTGGAAGACAGATTTAAAACTGCCCAGCCTCACCAGTGCATCCTGCTCCACTAATACTGGTCAGGGACTGAGTGTCCCCGGATGGCTCGGAGCAAGCAGGCTGGCACAGCCCTCTGTGTCTCTGCTGGTACGTCTCCCTAGCAGCAGCTGTGGAGGGGTCTGGTCCATCCTGCTCCCCCTTAGCACCATGGAAGGCCCCCCCCACGTGTGCCACGGCTGCCAGGGAGAGCTGGACCCCGGCCCTGCCCCATCACCCCTTGGCCAGGCTTAAGTGCTCCCCAGCCTCCTGCCCCACTGCAGGGCAGGCAGCAGCGCCAGGCTGTGCCCACGCTGCTTACGGCTGCGCCCAGCTTTGCAGGCAGTGCCTGGCCATGCAGACGGGCACCCACAGCCCCCCAGTGGGGCCGCAGGGTGCTGCGGGGTGTAGGGCGGGGGGGGGGCACACTAGCTTGCCACCTGTACAGCCCCGCGGTACCGTATGTGCGTGCCCACGTGTACCATGTGCGTGCCCGTACCGTATCTGTGAGGGACACGCACACACATACATGTGCTCTAAGTGCTTGCGCCTTGTGCCGTGAGATCCCGCTGCCCATGCAGGCAGCGTGCTTGCCCCCGTCTCTCTGTGCTGGCCCAGTGCCTGGCACTGTCCCTGGGCACGGCCACCCGTGGGACCCTGCAGGCTCTGAGCCACAGCAGGTGCCCACCTGGGCCGGGGGTCCCTACAGTGCCAACCCCTGCCACAACGGTCCTGTGCACACACAGCTCGGGGTGGCTGCAGGAGGTCCTTGCGAGCCCCAGCCCTGGTCCCACCCCACGCCATCTCCATGGATAGACCAGGAGGGTGCCCCATGGCAGGGCAGGCTGCCTGGCTGCAGGGGGGCTGGGAGCTGGGGGGCATCCTGCTCCCCCCCATCCTGTGTATCCCCCTGGGGCAGGGCCCCTGCAAAGTGCCTCTGGCTCCCGGCCCTCCCGGGGCTGTGCCCCCTCCTCTCTTGTCCCAGCGTCGCGCACAAAGGTTACCGTAAACACAAGGGTTAACAAACGCCACGGGGGGGGGGGCGGGAGTGGGGGTGGGGGTGGGGTTGGGTTAACGGGCGAGGAGGTGGGGGTGTCTCGGGGACGGGCGCTGAGAGCCCCCCGCGGTCCAGTGCGGCCCGGAGCCAGGCTCCGCCAGCGGAAGGTGCGAAAGTGTCACCACGCGGGAGGGGTTAGAGGGGTTGTGGGGATGGCAGGGGGGTCACAGTCTGGAGTCCTGGCTGTGGGCTGAGCCGTTGCTGCCCTGCACGGGGGAGGCAGCCGCCGCCTCACTCTGGCCCTTCTCCGGCTGCAGGGGCTGCACCTCCAGGTGGGACTCGGTGGAGGGGCTGAACGCCGGGGCGTAGCGCCCGCTGCAGTGCTCTGCCAGCGCCGGGCCCCAGTCCTTGCTCGCCTTGGTAGCATTTTTCAAGCGCTATAGAGGGAGAGGATGGGGACAGGGTTAGCACCTGCCCTGCTCCCCTGCCCCGCTCCCCTGCCCCAGCCTCCCCCAACATGCCAGCAGCTCCCAGGGGTGCCCGGAGATGGGGTGCCCCAGGGATGCTGCCTGCACACAGCTGCTGCAGGGTGCTGACAGCTCCAGTGGGGTGGGGGACAGCCTTGCAGGCAGCCCCAGGTGGGACATGGACAAAGGCGTCTAGTCCCTGGCCACCCACCTCCAGCAGCGTGTCCCCCTCAGAGCGGCACACTTTGTAGATGGCGTAGATGGGGATGCAGATGACAGAGGAGAGCGCCATGAGGAAGCCAATGCTGATGGCCCAGGTGGGGTAGACGTAGTCATTGTAGGAGATGGGCCGGTACTGGATCACTGTGAAGACCAGGATGAACTGGGGAGGGACAGGCAGGATCAGCCAGTGGGGAGCAGCCAGCCTGCTCTGCGCCCCCCCCAGTTGCCCTGCTCTGCCCGATCCCTGCTGCCCCCCTGCAGCCCAGCACCCTCCTCCCCAGGGTGGGCGAGCGGGGGGCCCAGGTGGGATCCTTGCCCCCTCCTCCCACGGCCCCGTGCCCCATGGTCACGATGCTCACAAAGATGATGGCGGGCGAGATGAAGCGCCAGCAGATCTGGAAGAAGAGCGGGGGCGGGAAGCCCAGCATCATCTCAATGTCCTTGAAGTAGTTGCGGTACCCTGCGGGGACAAGTGGCTGTCAGCCCCGGCGTGGCTGGACTGGGGCCCCGGTGGGACCCTGAGCCCCCTCCTACCCCTGCGCAGCACCAGCTCCAGACCCCGGGTGGTGGGACCCACCAGGCTCCTCGGGTCACAGGTGCCCTGATTGGCCAATGGCCTTGCATGCCTCAGCCAGTTAGCATGCAGTAAACTGCTGATTGGCCAGAAATTAGCACACCCCATTCCTCACTGGTTGGCTGGGGCAGCCCTGCCAGCTGATTGGCTGTAGGCAGTTGCACCTACCGTAGATGTACATGATGGCCACGCACATGATGCAGGAGATGACAACCAGGGAGAAGCTGGCGGCGTAGTTGTCCATCAGCAGGAGCCAGTAGATGCCCGCCTGCGAGAGGGACCCGTTGGCACAGCTGCCCCAGCGGTACTGTCACCATCGGCAGGGCAACAGCACAGCCACGCTGCCAGGGCCAGCACAGCAACACGCAGCCCAGATACCACCACGGCGGTCAGCATGGTGATGCCCAATGCCAGGGTCAGCATGGCAACGCTTAGTCTGGATACCATCGCCAGTGTTGGCGTGGCAACACCAGGCCCTGGGTGTCACCACCACCAGGGTGGTCATGGCAACAATGTGGACATGGCTGATGGTATCAGTGCAAGATCACCATGGCAACAGCACACCATCACCACAGTCCCATGGTCACCTACCTGCGTGGTGAGCGGGACGCCCAGCAGGAAGCCCGCCACAGCCACCCCCAGCGTCACGAAGGTCTTTCTGCGGATGATCCACTCATTGCCCACCTCATCCACGATGGCTGTGACCAGCGTCTCCAGCAGGCAGAACTGCACGTGGGTGGAGGGGACAGCATGTCACCACCTTGGCCCCACCATGCCACCCCATCCCAACACGCTGGCCCCACCATGACCTACCTGTGTACCCAGCCCCAGGAGGATGAGCATGAAGAAGAAGAGGATGGACCAGAGGGGTGAGATGGGGAGCAAGGTGAGGGCCTCGGGGTAGGCGACGAAGGCCAGGCCAGGGCCGTGGTCGGCCACCTTGGAGATGTCCACGCCCAGGTGGTTGGCCATGAAGCCCAGGATGGAGAAGATGACGAAGCCAGCGTAGACACTGGTGGCGCAGTTGGTGATGCTGATGATGATGCTGTCCCTGCAGGGAGAGGGGTCGGGGCTGGTGGCAGGCCCAGGAGGCAGCAGGGAGACTGGGGGATTGCCGTCGGGCACTCACCGGTAGCAGTTGTTGTGGAACTTGTTGTAGGAGGCCATGGTGATGAGCCCGCCCCAGGCACAACCCAGCGAGTAGAAGATCTGCGAGGCTGCGTCACCCCACACCTGCGGCGGTGGGGTGGTCAGTGCTGTGCCCCGCAGCCCCGCTCCTGGCAGGCCACCCGCCACCCCTCATCCCCGCTCACCTTGGCGTCGAGGATCTTGTCCCACTGGGGCGTCAGGTAGTACATGATGCCGGTGAGGGCCCCCTCCAGTGTTATGCCACGCACGAAGAGGATGGTGAGCACCACGTAGGGGAAGGTGGCCGTGAAGTACACCACCTGCGGGGCAGCACCTCAGTGGGGCGGGGTGGGGGACAGGGGGTGTGGTTATGGACATCCCCTCCCA
The DNA here is from genome assembly GCF_965638725.1 of Aptenodytes patagonicus. Classification (NCBI taxonomy): domain Eukaryota; kingdom Metazoa; phylum Chordata; class Aves; order Sphenisciformes; family Spheniscidae; genus Aptenodytes; species Aptenodytes patagonicus. The sequence continues at coordinate 68,881,254 of NC_134953.1, read as the reverse complement.
GGGGAGGGATTATGGTCCAGAGTGTGGAGCAACGGACCAGGAGGAGAGTATGGTCCAGGATGAGGGGCTACAGTCAGGGAAGGCGGGGCCATGGCCACATGGGAGGAGCTGTGCCCAGAAGGGGTGTGGCCTTTCCCAGAGTGGGAGGAGCATGCACAGAGGGCTGGGACCATGCCTAAAAGGGGAGAGGCTGTGCCCAGAAGGGGTGGGGCCACATCTACAATGGGAGGTACATTCCCAATAGGGGAGGGGCTATGCCTAGAGGGGGCATGGCCATCTACAGAGGGGGCGTGTCCACGCCCAGGGGGCGGGGCCCGGAGGGGGAACACGCGGGTACCTTCCCCGAGGACTTGACGCCCTTGATGAGGCAGAGGAAGACAACGACCCAGGAGACGCCAAGGCAGCCCAGGAGGGGCAGCCGCACCTCGCCCAGGTTCCCGATGTCGTCCGATAGGTCCAGCACATACCTCCTGCGTGGGGGGGCAGCCGGCGTCAGCAGGGCCCCGCCACCACCGCCTCGCCCGTCCCCTGTCCCCATCCCCGTCCCCGTTACCTCCAGTACTCCTCGCTGGGGCTGGTGCGCTTCTGGGTGGTGTTGAGGAGGTGGGTGAGGTTGAGGGCGGCGCGGCTGGAGAGGTTCCCATCCAACACCCCCGCGCAGTCGGGCGTGTTCCAGGCGTTGCTGCAGTACGTCCAGGGCAGCACACGCGTCATGGACACAAAGAAGTAGTAGAAGGCAATACAGATCACCACGTTGTAGTAGATCCCGATGTACGTGGACACCACCATCATCCCGTAGCCCACGCCTGGGAACAGCACCGGGGAGGGGTGAGCGGCATGGTGCGGCATGGCGCGGGTACGGCATGCAGCACAGGGGGGGTTGTGGCGGGGGGGGGGGGCAGCATGCAGTACTGTTGGCAGCCTTGCAGCCATGCTGCTGCTTAGGGCCCAGCTGTGGCACTGGGGTGGGGAGCACCGCATGGCTTAGCCCACCACTGTGCATGGGGTTCTCCACCTCCGAGAAAGCCCCGTGGTGCTGAGGGTCCCCTGGGACACACGGCAACACACACAGGGTGCATGGTCTGCAAGGCTGCAGGCAAACCCTTGGGGTCTGGAGACCTCCTTGGAGAACCACTGGGTGGGGGTCTCTCCTTGCATGGCCACAGTGACTTTAGAGCTGCAGCTATCTGGTGGCAGGTGACAGAGGCCACACAAGCACAGGGATATGCGCCCAGGCTGAGCACGCCATGGTGCAGAGCACGTAGGAGCATGTGCATGGGCTGCCCGCACTCAGACGTGACGTGTGGGCGCGTCACCTGGCAGGCAGCGTGTAGGCATGTGCCAGGGGGGCCGACAGCACAGGAGCATGCCGGTGCGCCAGCAGATGCACCTGCAGTGGCGTCCAGCCGCGGCAGGGCAAGCTCTGAGCATGGCCCAGCGCCCACATGTGTGGGCATAGCACCCGCTGCCCATGGGGCAGGGAGAGGACTGCAGGAGTATGCCCATAGCCAGAGGGGCCACAGCCACCCACAGCATGTTCAGGGGACCCGAGTGGCCTCTGCAAGGGTGATGCGCAGGGGACACGTGGCGTGTGCAGGTATGTGTGTGTAATGCCTGCAGTGGATGCCAATGCAGAGCGGGGGTGTGCACAGGGGATACGTCATGTGTGCAGGGACGTGTGTAATGCGTGCAGGGGACGCCGGGTGGGCTATGTGTGCAGGGCAGTGCAGCCCAGGGTGTGTGCACGCACAGGGGACCCCTGCAACGCAGGCAGTGGTGCGTCTGCAAGGCATGCGGGCTGTGCAAGCCGCAAGCGCCCGCGTGGGGCTGTGCAACGTGCCAGAGGTGTGCGTGCAGGGGACACATGGAGGGGTGTGTGTGGGGGGGCGTACCACATGCCGGGGGCTGTGCTGGCAAACGCCCCGTGCTGGCATGTGCTGGTGGGGATGGGCAGCCCCTTACCTTTGAACATGGGGCTGACCCTCCAGACGCCGAGGCAGCCCTGGCTGGCAAACTGCCCGAAGGAGAGCTCCATGAAGAAGAGGGGGATGCCGCAAAACACCAGCATGATGAAGTAGGGGAACATGAAAGCACCTGGCGGGCAGGAACCAGAGGGTGAGAGCAGGCAACCACCCTGGGCACGGCCATGCCCCTCCCCCTCCCTGCACCTGGGGCCAGCAAGCACTGCATGGGGATGGGCGCACGCCCCCACCCCTGCCCCAGGGCACCCCGCTCACCCGGCTCCCCGACACCCACCTCCCCCATTGCGGTAGCAGAGGTATGGGAAGCGCCAGACGTTGCCCAGCCCCACGGCGTAGCCCACGCTGGTCAGCACGAACTCGATCTGGTTGCCCCAGTTGCCGCGTTTGACACTCTTGTCCTGCTTGCCCTGCTCCCCAGGCACAGCGCCGTTCTGCGGAGAGATGCCACAGGGCGCGTCAACCGGGGACCCCCCTGCCGGCCCCATCAGAGGGATGACGGCTGCTGAGTGGGGCCGGGTGGCCCCCCGCATCCTGCCCCATCCCTCCCCCATGCCAGCCCCCCCCCCCCCCCCCCCCCCCCCCACCACTGCCGATGAATAGCTCTGCCCGGAGCCCGGCTGCAGCAAAGGAAGAGCCTGCAACTCATACAAAGCAGGTCTGGGCGCCCGAGCACAAAGGGGCCTCTGTTCCTGCGCCCCCCCCCCTCCCCGTGCCCAGCAAGAGAGGCCCCGCTGGGTGGCCACTGCCCACAGTTGGGGGGGAATGGTGGGACCCCCGGGGTGAAGCAGGGGCCTCCCTCAATGGGGAGTGGGGTGCAGTGACTAGAGCAGGCAGGGGGCTGGGTGCCCCCCCCCCCCCGGGAAAGGCACCCTGCCGCAGCTGGGGTCCTGCTGGTGGCTTAGCGCCCAGCAAGGGCACCGTGCTTGGGGCAGTGTGGGGGGGTTCCCGTGCAGGTGAGTCCCCTGGGGGACAGCCCCAGCACCCAGCCGTCCCTCACCGCAGGGGACCTGGGCAGGGCTGGACAGGGGGTAAGAAAGGGTGCTTTGTGCAGGCTGCCACACAATGCGAGCTCACACCGGGGACAATAACAACAACAACAGGGACGAGCACCCATCACCCCCCATGGAGATGGCACCCATCACCCCATGGCTCCATCCCAGCGTGGCCCCGGGCTTGCACTGATACCCTGCCTGGATGCTGCCAAGCTCCAGGAGGTTGGGCTGAGGGCAGATGGCATTTTGGGGTGCCACGGATGCCCTGAGCCCTCCCATCCCCACCCAAGGCCAGGCAATGGGTGCATGGGATGAGGGCGCTGGTCAGTCCATGGCCCCACAGCACCCATGACCCTACGGGAGCAGCATGGGGTACTGGCAGCCCTAGGAGGATGCCAGAGGTCCGTGGTGCCAGTCTCCCCACCACAGACACCCCCATGCCCATGCCCGCCCATGCTGCTCCCCCCTACTACACCCCCCTTGCCCTGTGTGCCCCCCGTGATGGCTGACGTGGGCAGTGAGCGGGCCACAAATGGGAGCCGTCACTTCGGATCTGCTCACGCCGGTGGGGCGCAGGCAGCAGGCGCGGTGCACCAAACCGTATCATTCGATTAGGGCCGGCACAGCCGGGACGTGATGCCCGGCGACTCCGGCACCGCGCTGCCAAACAAAGCCATCTGCTGCGAGGGGGGCCTGCACGCGCCGGGGGCCGCGGGGGGCGGGGGGGGCTGTCAGGGTGCAGGGCTGGGGGAGAGGGGTGATGGGGGGATCAGTGAGCACTTTGGGTAGGGCTATAGGGGTGATACGCTGGCTGTGCCCAGCCAGGGCACCTGGGTGCCCACGCCAGACCCCATGGGCAAAGGCTCTGCCAGAAATGAGCTCACAGGAGCTCAGAAATGAGCTCCCCAGCTCCCTGTGCTGGGGAGCCCCCCCGGGGGAGGCTCTTATTGTGGGGTGCTGAGCAGGAGCAGGGCCAAGGGGTCCTCAGTGTGTGTGTGGGGGACACGCTGGCACTGTCCCCACGCTGGGGCACGCTGCCCGCTCGAGCACACTGATCCGATCGGGAAGACTGATTAAGCTGCTCGCACTAACGAAGCTTCTAATGAGCAGCACAGCCGGCGGGGGGGCAACACTCCAGCCTCCTTGGCAAAGGGTCTGGGGGGGACGGGACAACACTGCATGACCCTGTCTCAGCCTGGAGCCCTGGTGCCCAAAGGGGACCTCATCCCTGTCCCAAAGCCAGAGGGCCACCCCTCTGCTCGGGTGACCCCAGCACAGCTTCACCTGCATGCCCGATGGGGCGCCCCAGCTCTCAGCTGCCTGGCACCAGTGTAACAAGAGCACCAGGTCTCTGCTGCCCCCCCCCCCCCCTTTCCTGCAGTGCGGGGCTTCAGCATGCTTGTCCCCAATAAGGGGGCAGCCACATGTGTGCCCATGCGCACACAAGCACACGCATGTGTGCACACGCTTGCATGCTCACCCCTCAGCTTGCTACAACCCCCCCTCTCCCCAAATCTGGGAAGGTCGCCCCGTCCTTTACACTCATTAACCGCCCTCCCAACCCCACGTGGTAAAAGAGGGGGACACAACGAGAACACAGGCGTCCAGGAAGATGAGACACCCCTCCTTTCTGCTGTGGGGATGGGACAGAGCTGGGCTGCAAAGGGGGAGCTGTCCCCCAGCAAAGATGCAGCCTCGGGGGGTGTGTGTGTCCTTAGCCCATTCCCCAAATTTTCCATGCATGTGCTCCCATGCAGCCCCAAAAGATGCCTGGCTTGGCTGCAAACACCAGCGGGGAGGAAGGATGCCCCCCAACAGGGGCGTTTGGGGTGCCCAGGGCACCCTTCCTCCCCCTTCCCCAAGGACCCTCCCCCGCCACCGCCACATGGCCAAAGATTCCCCAGCCCAGCAGAGCAGGCATCATCCATCACGCCACCTGGCACCGGAGCCTTTCTCATGCTAAGCAGCATCGCCTCACACAATGACAGCTTGGCTGGGGTGCCCGGATGCCCCCCACTTCCCAAAGGAGCCCTGATTTATGGCTGGGAAGCTCATGACAGTGGTGGGGTCGATGCTGGGAGGGGATGTCCCCATGGCATCTCCAGCGTGGTCCCCCCACTTTTTACCCACTCAAACTGCCCCCACAGAGGTATTTCAGCCTGGCAGAAGCACTCCGTGGGCCACCAGCCTTATCCAGCGGCCCCTGAACCAGCGAGGGACCCCGAATTCCTTCCCCAGCCTCCTAAGGGGGTGCCAGGGCTGCTCCCGCAATGCCAATGCAGGGTACCAGTCAGCCCCTGATGTCATCAGCCTGATGCCATTGCTCTTCACCATGCTGATGCAGTCATGGCCAGGCAAGGCAAGGGCTGCTGGAAGGTCTAAGTAGATGCTAATTACATCGTTTGCCAAAATAGCCACTCTTCCAGGGGAGGGAAGTGGGTTGCAGGATGCCTGGGGCAGGGGAACCCCAGCCTGGGGTGGGGGTCCCTAGGGATGGGGTGACTTGGAGAGGGGTGTCCCAGGTGCCTTCATCATCCAGCCACAGCTCTTGGGTGTTGCGGTGGGGGGATGCCCCTGTAATCAGCCCTCACACTTCCTGCCCCTGGCACATGGGGTGATGAACTCAGAAGTGCCAGCCCCATGCCAGAGGCTGCCGTGCTCTCCCAGCCTGCCCAACCCGGCCCTGCCACCCCCACAGGCACATCCCAGCCATTTCTGCCCTCTCTCTGCGGTGCCCAGCCTTGTGTTTGCCTCTGCCCCAGTGCAGCAGAAGCACAGCATGGGAGCACGGGCACCTGGCACGGCCCGGGCAGTGGCAGCATTAGCCATAAGTGCCAGGATGGGCACAGGCAAGGGGGCACTCCCAGGGCCAGGGTGATGCAATGCTGAGGGGGATGTCCAAATCGCAGGATCCCCCGCAGTGCTACACAGCCCTGACCACCCCCAATGCAGGGAGGCTGCCCAGCCCCACTGACAGCCCTGATCGCGCTCTGCCAGCCACCTGCAGCAGCACCAGCCCTGGCCCTGGGGTGCCACGGGGGGCCAGGGCAAACTTTGACACTGCTTGTTGATGCCCATGAAATGGAGGGGGCAGAAGGGGGGGGCATGTCTTAGCTAGACTCTGCCCCTCCAGCACTGAGCAAGGCAAAAGGGTGCTGTACACCTCTCTTGCCATCAGTAGGTTCCAGAGTTAACGAACACACACCTGTCAGGCAATCTCTTCTGGCTCCCAGCACAACTGAGGCCACGGAGGGGCTTGGTGCTGCACTGTGCCCTCCCTCCCCAGGGCACCCCACGTCCTTGGCTGTGGAGCTTGGGGGTGCCTCCCCAGCATCCACAGCGCAGAGCTGCAGCTGTGGCATGGTCCCGCAAAGCCATCGCCCCAGAGCCAGCACAAAGGGGCTTGGAGAGTCACGGCGGTGGGGGGACGGCGCTGGCACAGCCGCCATCCAGCCCACCCCCCGCTCTGCCCCCCCAAACCCTGCTCTCACCTCCCCACTGACCTGCTGAGGGGGCCTGGGGGGGCCTGGCTGCCCGCGGACACCATCCAGGGGGCCAGACTGGCCGGCTCCGCAAGTCCCCGGCTTCATTGGCACCTCGGGCTCTGGCGCAGCAGCTGCCTGCCCGCCTCCCCCCGCCCGCTGCCTCCAGCGCTTGGCACCACTCCCCGCTCGCCTCCCGGCCAGGCTCAGCCCCTCGCCGCCTGTCCCGTCGTGGCACTGGCGCCCCACCACACCGCCCGCCCGCCCCGGCACCATCCCTGCCTGCCCCACACCACGGGGAACCCCCGTGCCTCAGTTTTTCCCCCAACGAGTCAGGCATCGCCCCCCCATAGCATGCACAGGCAGGGCGGGCTGTGCAGCGGGCTGAGCCCCGTCCTGCTTAATGAGGCCTCATTAGTGGGGTCCAGCTGCTCACAGCCCTGCACGCTCCAACAGGCAGCGCTGCCCTCCCCGCGGGCACCGCTGCCCGTCTGGCTGGGGTGGGGACCTGCATTTGGAGCATGGCAGAGGGCCGCGTCCCCTTGGTGCCCCCTGTTCCCCTGCCCCAACGCCCCCAGCCCCACACACACGTTCCTGCCACTATGCCTATCACCCACGCAGCCACCTGGCCCCACGCACCCAACCCCAACCCCTGGCACTCGAGGGCTGCGGGGACCGGGCATGGCCCCGCTGGGGGATGTGGGCGCGGGTACAAGCCTGCCTACTGGCACATCCCCAGCCTGGCGCCACGCTACTTCACTCCGACGTCATACCACTGGTGACATCATGGGGTCTCCATGGCAACTGTCACAAGGTCACTGCCCCGCAGGGGACCATCTGGCTGGCAGAAGGGTTGTGCTGCGACCCTCCTGCCACCCAGGCACCCTGCAGCCTCCCGGCTCACCCCCTTGCCAGTGTGGGGTGGGACCCCGGTGGGGTGCTGTGTCCCACAGGAGAGCAGGCATGGGGTGCCCACCAGCCAGGCTTGGGGTGCCCCAGCTGCTCCCTGTGCCCCCGCTGGGGAGTGCAGCCAAGGCGCCAGTGAGGCGTGATGGCGTGCTGAGGGCGGGGGGACGGGACAATGCTTTTGGGCAACCATCTGGGGTCCGGGCAGCGGCGGCTGCGGGCACGCACGTGAACGGCACACGTGTGTGAGGCAGGCACTCAGCCCCCCACGCACCGGCACCCAGTGCCTGTCCCTGTCCCCTCCTGCACCAGCCATGCGGTAGCTTGGGACATGCCCCATCCATGGGATAGCAGCACCCAACTGTGCCCCCCAGGACATGTGCAAGTCCAGAGCCACCCCGCGCTCTGCCAGCCCCAGCAACCCGAGCCCCCCAGACCAGCCCTCTCAGCTCACACCTCCAGCCCTGCCCCACATGCAGCTGCGCACCTCCCATGCCCTGACACCCCACAACGTGCCTACATGAGCATCCCTCCATGCCCCGGTTCTGCTGCACCGCCTTGCCCAGGCCACCTGCATGCCACCACCAGACACCCTGCCCTGGGCACACTGCCCCCCATAGCAGCCTGAGCACAGTGGGACCCACCGCCCCGTCCCGGTGATGCCAGGCCTTGCGCCAGCCCACAGGAGCACAGCGCTGCTCCCCTGGCAGCCTGGCCAGCAGGCACAGGGGACTGCCAGCCCCACGGGGACACGCTGCTGGAAACGAAGGGCCCGCAGGAGGACCCTCACCTCCCCTGACACCCCAGTCCCCACCCCGGCTAGCTGGCGGTGCTGGGGCTGAACTAGAGAGGCAGGGGCGATGGGTGCATCAGGGATGGCCATGGGTCTTCCAGCACCCATCACCCTGTCCCTGAGCAGGGCTGCAGGGTGCCCAGGGCAGGGACGATGCCTAGGAACCTGCCCCGGTGCCACCATCCCCTGGCCAGGCACTTCCTGCCGGGGCTGCCTTTCTCCAGCCCCATTCTCCCGGGGCAGACACGATTCTCCCAGGGCATTCAGGCAGAAAAATCCCCCGCTGGCCCCCCCATTGCTGCCCCTTGGTATTCCGGGAAGGGCTCCCGCAGCCAAGAGCCACTTCCGCAGCTCCGCTGGCCCCCCTGCCCACAGCCACTGGCCAGTGGCACCACGCTGCTGGGGGTGTCTGGGTCAGGCAGGGCCCCCCCAGCCTTTAACCCCTGGCAGTGCGATTAGAGCGGTGCCCCAGTGTCCACCCATGGTGGGCTGGGGCGATGGCAGGAGCCCACCTGAGGCGGGCACCCCACAGCTGAAGGCTGCCCAGCCATGCCAGCAAGGCAGCCCTGGGAGTCAGGAGCCGCTGGCACTGTTGGAGCCCAAACAAAGTGCCCTGAGGAGGACAAAACAAAATGTCCTTAAAGGCCAGGGAGGGAGAGGCTGTCAGACCCTCCCTGCTCCCCTGTGGCCCCATGGGGACACCCCTGCCCAGCCACACAGGGACTGATCCAGCCCCTGGAGCTGCCCTGCACCCCAGCACCCTGTTGGGCACCCGCAGCCACGGCCTCTGCAGGGTTTGGGGGGGGGCGGGGGGGGGGGGGGGGGGGGAGGGCACAGCCCGCCCTCCTGCCTGCGATTTTGGAGTGAGCATGCAGAGCTTCCCAGGGGCATCCACAAAATGCAGAGCCTGCAAAAGCAGGACATGGCACCCTCATCACCCCGGGACCGATGGGAGGGTGCAGGCTCTAGCTCACAGGTGGGGAAACTAAGTCACAGCTGCACATCTCCCAGCTGCTGCCTCCATCACCCCTGTCCCTCCCCAGACCAGGCACGGCAGGCACCCCACCGCAAACCCACCCAGTCCTGGGGCTGCATGCACACCCGGCAGGGGCTGCGCTGTTGGACCCCAGCCGGGCTGGGGGCTGTGACAGCAGGATCTGCACCTGCAGGCAGGGATGAGAGGACAGGCAAGGACAGCGCTTTACCAGGCAACTGGCAGGGTCCTGGAGGCAGGCCAAGGAGATTAGCTCCCTTCCCCAGTGACCCAGGCAGCTCAGCAGTCAGTGCCTGTCCTGCCGCAGCTCCTCCTGAGGCTCTGGCAGCTGGTGCAGCGCAGGGATGCTCCAGGAGCAGGGATGCTCACAGGGACCTGCCTTCCTCCTGCAGCACCAGCACCCCCATGCATGGGTGTCCTCTCAGCCCCACAAACAGGGGAGCCCCGTACAGAGGGCTGTGAGCCAGGGTGGCCAGCACAGCGCATGCCAGACCCCATGATCCCCCACCCATCCCCACCTCTCTGCACACTCTGGCCCTGGGTGGGCTGGTCAGGTACTTCTGAGAAGCAAGTTAAAGATTGACCAGGAGCAGGTGGGTGCTCCCATGCCTGGCTCCCCGCCCCAGGTGCCAGCCTCCGCCCTTGCCCCAGTGCGATGCCGGCTGCTCTGGCCAGGGCAAGGACGCAGCGGCAGCACAGAGCCACAGTGAGCACCCCGCACGTGCAGGAGCACATCCCTGTGACAGACCCCTGATCGAGCCCGGATACGTTCCCGTTCCCAGCCAAGGGCTTCTCCTGGAGAAACCTGCCTTCCCATCCCACCGGCCACCCTGACCCTTCCACACTGCCCGCTGCAGGCAGGATGGGTGCTGGGCTCCCCACTGCAGGCACAGGCAGCAGGGCCATGCTGGGACACGCAAGCAGAGGAGCTGTGCACACACAAGTGTGTTGGAAGCGCCTGCTGGGCACACCACTCCCCTGGCTCTCAGCTTCCCAGGGAAGTCCTGGCTCCAGGCCCTTGGCTGGAACGTGCAGCTATTTCAGGAAGCCCCCCGGGAAGGGGAGGGCCTGGCAATCGTGTTGGCCCCAGCGTTTAGCTCCCATCCATTGGGAAAAAGGGAAGAGCCAAGCCCAGCCTGGGCTCACCTGCCAGGCGCAGCGCAGCAGCCTGGCACAGGAAGCCGAGCTCTGGGCTCCCAAACCACTTGCTGCACAGCAGAGCTGCCACAAGCATGGGGCCATCGCAGCCCTCCAAGGAGGACACGCACCAGGCACGTCCCGCATCCGCCCAGGGCACTGTAGCCCTCCCCGGCGTAGGTGAGCGCAGGGCAGCGCACAGCACCCTGCAACACACCGCTTGGCAAGGACCAAGGGTCCCAGCTCTGCCTGCGCACCATCCTACCAGCCCAGTCCGGGAGAGCCTACCAGGTGGAGGCATAGGGGAAGCAGCCCCACACCATGCCCTCTGGGGGCACCTGGCATGGAGGGACACCCATGCCCTTTACTGAGAGCAGGTGGAGGAGCCGCCCGGCTGGGGCTTTCCCGCCTTCACCACCCACCCGGAGAGCTGGGGCAGGTGATAAGGCTGGGCAGAGCGCCTGAGACGGGCGATAGCATCTCCAGGCACAGTGAGACACCGCACCCGGGGAGCCTTGCAGGCAGCAGGCTCAGGGTGAGTGGCGGCCGGTGTCTGCCCCACAGGCATCATGCTGGGGGAGCACCAGGGTGGCACAACCCCCAAGGGTCCCAGAGGGCACCAAGCCTTACAAGAGCCCTGGTGTCCTGCTCCCTGCACCCGGTGCTGCAGGTCCCCGCAGCAGGCGCCCATGCCAACCCGCTCCCCACACCCAGGCACTTACCAGCAGCCCCTCGCTGCACTTATCGGCCATCCCTGGAGGCTGGAGCGCAGCACCAGCTGCCCGCCGTGGGGTCCCTCGCCTGCCCGCTCTCCGTCGTGCTGGCTGCAGCACCAGCACCGGTGCGCTTCAATCCACTGTCAGAGCAAGCTGGGCAGAGGGCAGAGACACCAAGAGAGACGTGACTGGTGGGGTGGGCACATCCCCGCCCTGGGCCTCCCCCTCCCTCCGTGAACTGAGGGCCATGCCAGGCAGGTCGCTCCCCCGTACCTGCCCGCAGGGCATACGGGAGAGGGGCTGGCGGAGGACGCAGGACCTGGGGCCAGGTGGGCTGGTGGCAGGGTCTCTTCCTGCTGGCTCCCAGCCCCTCCAGTGTCTCCAAACCCCCTGGCACCCACACAAGCAGCAGCTCCCAGGTGTTTCCCAAGAAGCAGTTAAAGATTTACCCGGTGTGGACAGATGACCTTGCGGGCAGCTGGCTGCTGGCCTCCCGGCGGGTGGGCGTCGGGGGCCGTGGGCAGGAGCAGGGGCCCCGCAAGCTCTCCCCCAGTGAGAGCTTGAGCCGAAGTGGCTGCGGCACACAGCAGCACCGGGACTGGGCACTGAGCAGGGCCAGCTCAGGGCTCAGCTGCCGCACAGGACACAGATGGGAAACGATTGCCTTCTGCCCCGATGCATTGCGTGCACGTGCAGCGCAGGGGGGCCGAGCCGCTGGGCTCTGCCAAGTGCCAGGTGCTGCTAGACAGGGCACGGGCAGCTGCCACCCCTGCCCTTACCCCTGCCCCAGCCTGGGGCTGCTGGAGGCCCCAGGGCAGCACCGGGGCCTGACCTCACTGAGAGGGACAGCCGCTCTTGCAAAACACCAGTTTGCTTGTCCGTGTGACAGCACCGGTGTTTGCAGATCCCACACCAGCACTCAGTGCCTTTGCTGGCCAGGGAAGGACCCCCGACCCCCACCAAGGGTCCCCAACCACCACCACCACCAGCTGAATACCCCAGGGCCTGTCCCCAGGCCACCATGGCTATGGAGCGATCGGCAGAGGAGCACAAGGCCCTGAAGCCGTGGGGAGGGAGCATGGGCGGCAGAGATAAAGGGCAGGAGGCCGGGGGATGCAGGGCGAGCCCCCAGCCCTGGCCACAGCCCCTCCAGTGCAGGCAGGCTGCTGCCAGCAGATACCGCATCCCACCGCCAAACCGCTCCCCAGGAGCAGCTGCATTTCCAAGGGGAGCCGAGATGTCATTACTGCGCAGGGAGGAGGACAAGCCCCGCTCCTCTTGTGGCACGGGGACCTCTCAGAGGTGGGAGGCGCAGGGCCAGCCACCGGCCCTCCTCCCCACCACACACCTATCGCCAGCCAGCCAAAAGCTGCCCGCCCTGTGGCCCTGAATTCAGCCCAGGGACTCATCCTGTGTCCCGGGAAGGGAGAGCGTCCAAGGGGGACGGCCTGCCACTCCCCCTGGGGTCTGCCAGGCGCTGATAAGGCTGCGTGCCTGCATAGATGCTGTTGGCTTTGGCTCTCAGCCTGGCAAGGAGGTGAGCGCCCAGCCAGGTGCGGGGCGGCAATGGGATGGATGCAGGGATGCCGGAAGCTGCGGCATCCCCTGGGAGAGCCAGGCAGGGATGGGGATGCAATGCATTGGTGCTACGGGGTCTCTCCCAGAGCTGCGGGATGCCATGACAGCTCGGAGGGCAGGGCAGCTTGTACCTAGAGATGGGATGGGTGGCACCGTGCCCCCACGGGGGCTCCCGGCTGGGGTGTCACACCTCGGCAGGGAGGCAGCCCACGGCACCCAGGGAAAGGCCACGGATGCCCGGCCACAGGATGGAGCCCCCCATCCCCTCCCGCCCGGCGGGCGGCCCGGGGCGCCGGTGCAGCCCAGCCGCTTCCACCTGCGAGGCCATTTCCCCCGCCAGCATCCGCCGGGCCCGCCGCAGCCGGAGCTCCCCGGTACCCACAGGAGGCGGCCAGCGGACCGGCCTGCCGCCGCCCTGCTCCCCCCGCCGCCGCCGCCGCCGCCCGGTGCAGCACGGCGGCGGGGGGGGCCCGGTTACATCAGCCGCCACGTGGTGGCTGCTCCGCCGCCCCGCCCCGGCACATGCCCGTGGAAAATTACCGCCAGTCCCCCCGTCCCGCCACCGGGCCGGGCCTCCCCGGTCCCCGCCGCCCCCCCCGGGTGCAGCGGCGGGCGGCCCCGCTCTGCCCGCCGCGCCCCCGCGCTCCCCCGGTACCGCGCCGCCGCGCCGGGAGAGCAACAGATGCGGGACCGCCCCGCATCCCGCTCCCGCCGCCGTCCTGGCGGGTGGCCGCTCCCGGTGCCGCTCCCGGTGCCGCTCCCGGTACGGCTGCCGGTGCCGCTCCCGATATCCCCGGGCCCGGAGCCCCTCGCTGCCCCCATGTGCTCCCCGGCAGCCCCCCTCGCTCCCCGCCCCGATACTCCCGCGGCAGCCGGCCGGGCCGGGCACCCGGTGCCGGCGGAGGTGCGCGTCCCTTACCGTGCCCATGCCGCCGCCCGGCCCCTCCCGCCGCGTCGGGTGGGCCCGCGGGGGCGCCGCGCCGCCCCGCCGTGCCCGGCCCGGTGCCGGTGCCGGTGCCGTGCCAGGCCCGGAGCCGCTGCCGCCGCCGGTGCTGCCGAGTTAATGAAAGTTTGGAGGTCGGTGGGGGCTGGCGCCGCCTCTCGCCCCCGCCGCCGCGCTCCGCCCCCCGCGCCGCCGCGCTCCCCAGCGCCCCGCTCCGGCACCCGCACCCGGACCCGCAGCGGGGGCGCGGGCACCGGCGGGCACTCGCGGGGCGTGAGAGCGCACAGGGCACACGCGGGCACACGCGGTACACATGCACACGCGTGGGCACACAGGTACACATGGCACACACAGACACACACGGGCACGTGGGCGCACGGGGGCACGCTGCGCCCTGTGCATAGGCGTGCATAGGCACATGTGGGCACACGTGGGCACACGGCACACACGGGCACACTATGCATTTGGCACACTTGGGCACACACATGGCATACTTGGCACACGTGGGCACTCACAGCCCACATGCAGCCCACAGGCACGTGGACACCCAGGGGCACACGCAGGCTTGCACAGGCACATGGCACACGTGGACATATGTGGGACATATGGTCACACACAGGCTCCTACAGGGCACACATGCATACACACGCACGTTTCCACACCCACAAGCACACACAGAGGAACACCCGCACGCAGCGTGCACACACACAGACTCACACTGCCAGGGCACAGCACCATGATGAACCCGGGCAGGGGGATGGCCCCAGGCTCCGGCCAGGATGCGTGCGGTTAGTGTGACTGTTGTACATGTGTGCGCATGTGTGTGTGTGCATGTGTCTGTTGCATCGTGTGTATGTCCATGCATGTGCATGCTGCAGCGAGTGTGATTGCTGGCACGTGTACATACATGTGCATGCATACAAATCTGTACATGTATACCTATGTATTTAGGTGTGCATGTACATGTGTGTACATGTACAAGTGTACATGTCTGTATCTATATGCATACACCGGTATGTGGGCATCTACATGTGTGTGCAAACCTCCATGCCTGTGTATGTGTGTGTATGTATGGGTACGTATGCACATGTGAACACAAGTGTACACAGGTGTGGATGCATGTACTGATATACAGATACCCATAAATACATACGTGCATGTGTTCGTCCCCATACCCATGTGCATGTGTGCACATGTGTGTGCAGCCAGCACACCCCCCCGCAGCCCAGGCCAGATGTTTCCAGTAATGCATGACGGGTGCGCCGGGGGCCGCCCCTCGCCTGGCCCTTCGCCGAGGCCTCCCCTCCCTCCCCTCCCCTTCCTGCTGGGCTTCCCGCGTGCCGGGATGGATGCCTGCACCCCAGCACCCTGCCCTGTCCCCTGGATCCCTCCCAGCTCCCAGGGCATGCTGCACACTGGCGCCTCGGGGTGGCTGTGGGGAGCATGGCAGGGTGGCAGTGGGGGCCTTGCGCCCCACAGCCCAGCACCCCAAGTGCACCAACAGCACAGCCCTTCCCACATCCCATTGGGTGCTCTCTGGTCCTTTCTGCCTCCGCATCCCTGCAGCCCATCCCAGGACTGACCCCCTGCTGCTCCAGCTGACTTGGGGAGCATCCCTTACCTGTCTCTCCACGGATCCCCGTTGTCCCTGTGGGTTGCTGCCTGGTTAAGGAAATCCTCAGCATGGGATGGGGTGGAGGTGGGGGCAGCAGTGGGGTGGGTGCCCCAGGGGTGTCTGGCCAGCTACTGCAGGCCCCACTGCCACAGACTCGCCAGGGTGCTGGACTGTAGGATGGGAGATGCTGCCAGTGCACTCACGCGCTGACACTGCTTTCGTTTTGCAAGTGTAATAAGGCCAGAGTCAGGGCACCCACAGCAGGAAGGGGAAGGCAGCAGCGAAACCGGCGGGTGCTCAGGTCCTCCCACGCCCTCCCAGCACCCGTTGCTCTGCACCAGGAGCCAGGTTGCTCGCTAGCACCCTCGCTCCCGGCTGCACGTGGCCTCACACCCCACCCTGCAGCCCAAATCTGGCACCTAGCACCTGAATACAGCATCCCACACCCGGCATCCCAAATCCAGCATCCCGTGCCCAGCGTCCTGTGTCAGAGCCAGAACCCAGCTGCAACCCACACCCCTGCCCCAGGGTCTGGGCTTTGGAGAGGAGCTGCCAGCTGCGGAGTTGCAGACTTGACCCTCAAGGGATGGATTTCCACGGATGAAACTCATGCTTTCACCTCCCCTCCTCAGGGTCTTGCTCCCTTTCTGTGCATCTCCTCTGTGCGCTCTCCCATGTCTTGACTTGGGGAAACAGGAGGAGGGGCCCTGCAGCCCCTGGCAGGTCAGTGAGGGGCTGCTCCTGCCCCCCTGCAGCCTCCAAGATGCTGCAGTGCCCTTGCAGCACCCTGCACCTGGATGCAAATGCCTCCTCCCCAGCAGCCTGGGCACTTTGTGCACCCATGGCTTTGGCCATGGTCCTGCTGCGCCGGTCAGGATTTTCCTGGGGTCTCCTGGTGCCCAGAGCCACAGCAGGAGCAGAGGCCAAATGTGGTCCATAGGGTGGGAGGCTGCAGTGCCAAAGGGACGTGGGACGGGTGTGAGCCTCCAGCCCGTGCTCATGCCCCCTTCACCCATCTCTCCCCACCTGGTAGCAATCATCCCCCCATTCCTGCTTTGGGGCACCTGTCTCCTTCCCTCCTCACCATCCCTCCTCTAGGCTGGCAGGTGTCACAGTGTCCCTGCAGGGTGGTGGGGGTGATGCCACAGGACCCCTTCCTTGGTGCCATTCAAATCTGGGGCTGGTGGCCTCCCCGCCCTGCGGGCAGGTGCAGTGACCTCATGGCAGGTGTGGCATCTCCATGGGAGACATGGGTCAGCGTGCAGGTGGCATCGCCACCTTGGCAGCACGGCCGCTCCTCTCCTCTCCCATCTCCATGGGTGCTGTTGCCTGGGAAACTGCGGGCAAATGCGGGCAGGGATCCAGAGGGGTGAAGGGTGGTGAGGAAATGCCAGATCCCAGCACCTGAGAGGGCTGCACCGGCCGAAACAGCAGTGATCTCCGGAGATTTCCCATGCACCAGGCCTGCAGCATGGGGCTGTGGTGATCCCCTAATGCTCGGAGCCCTGGTGTGGTCCAGAGCTTGCTTTTCCTTGAGTTTGGGGGTGCACCAAATGCAGCAGGATTTAATGTTGCCCCCCCCGTGTGCCCGGCATGGGGGCTGGCTGTGCACTTCCCTGGAGGGACACCAGGGTTGTGTCCCAACCTGCTTCCCGAGCACTGTGAGCCCCAGAACCGCTGGGTCTGGATCTAGATCTGGCCCCAAGGTCTCCCCACTGGCAGGATGCTGTGTGTAAAGCCAGGGGCTCCCTGCCCTCCCCGCCCTGGATCACCCCCCAAGTGCTTGCGTGTGTCCTGGGGTAGGAGGCAGGGGGAGGGCAAAGTTCGGCATTGGCATGATGATATTTCATCAAAATCAACCAGTTTTCTTTTAAACCAGCTTCTTGGAAGCAGCTCCCAGCTCCCCAGGCTGCAGGCCAGCCCTGAAGAGGACTGGGCTGCCTGGGGAGCTGCAGAGACTGGGGGACCATGCGCTCTGGGGTGACCTCATCCCAGTCCCCCAGCTTCCCACCTGAGCACTGGAACCTGGAGAGGGAGCGGGCTGGCCGGGTGCACCCTCTGCCATCAGGATGGGAGGATGGAGGTAGAAGTCCCCACACAGTCTGGATGTGCCTGCTCTGGGGATGGCACAGCCACCCCTGCATTATCAGGAAGGACCCTGCAATGCGGCAGGGGAAGCTCCAGGCAAGAGCCACCAGCTCATGTTTTGCCCTTCCAGCTTTCCCATCTTTCTTTTCTCCCCTGCATGTCCTCTTCATCCTGCCCAGCACATGGTGAGAGGAACTGGTCTATGACAGCACGTCATCTCCTGCCCCATGGCTTCCGCAATGGTATCGGAGCTCTTGGAAAGCCCCCCAAATTGTCCCTGATTTGCCAGCAATTTGAAGCCACCTCGTGAGAGCCACCTCGCTCCCCAGCAAAGACCTGGCATGCTTGCAACTCCGTGTGGCAGTGCCATACTCCTGCCCTGGCACTCCCCTGCATCCCAGGACCCCTGTCCCTGCTGTGCCAAGAGCTGCCCCTCACCCAGCCCCGGGCTCGGATCCCACCCCGGGCCCTGCTGTGGCCCTGCCCTGGGTTTTGCCAGCAGCTCACACCCCCTCCGGCTCCAGGCTTCGCCTGAGTGCTGTGGCCTGGGCGAGTGCCAGGGCAGGCGAGTGGTGTTGGGGATGGGTGGAGACGCCACGGGCATCTTTGCTCTGAGCCACAGGGATCTGCGTCCCCAGCAGCACAGGCACAGCTCCTGGGGACTTTCCACTCCGGTGCCTGCTAGTAGCCTGGGAAAAGTCCCTCGTGGAGGTTCCAGTCAGCCTGGGGGAAGCTCTGGCTCAGATGGGCAGCGAGATGGGTGGGCAAACCCGTAGTGTCCTGGAGCCAGCAGCTGCAGGCGATGAAGCCAGGTCCCCATGCTGCCCCACCGCTGCCCTCCCTGCAGCCCGCCTCGGCGGCACACACGGCACCCAGCTCGCAGCACAAGGCTCGTGTTTCACACCATGGACCTGTGTGGCCGGCGGGGACAACCCTGAGCACAGACAAGGGCTCCATTGCTGGGAGCTCCTATTTTGGCTGCACGTCCTGAAGCTGTTGTTCCTCCCACCACCCTGGTCACAGCTGGCTGGGAGGCACAGAGCCATCTGGATGGGTTCAGCGTCACCCATGTCGGCTCCACACCAGGCTGCCTCGTCCCTGGGATATGGCTCACGTCTGGGTGCAGGAGGCAGCAGGGTGCTGGGGTCCCTATGGGAAGCACATGCACCTCCCCTAATGCTGCCCAGGGTAGCACCCGGGTCCCTGCCCCGGCACAGGCTCTGTGCTGCAGTGAACATGACAGCTGGGGTGCCTTGGGCTGCCCAAAATAGCTGTCCCCACTCCCCCCACTGCCCGGCCGCTGGGAGCTATCCCGTGACAGCGCCCTAGGACCTGGAGCAGCTGGAGGCGGCTGCCATCCTGCTGCAGCGCTCAGCCCACCGCCCACAAGCTGCTGGCCATTGAGCACCCAGGCTGGGATGAGCATTGCCCCAGGGACTGTCTCCCCCAAGCACCGCCCTGCCCCAGTACACGCATGGGTGCTCTGCCCAGGGAGGGTGTGTGGCCACAGCCCTGGGGCTCTGCAAACCCATCTTTGCCCCCCAGACAGAGATAGCTGGTGCCTGGGGGCTGGACAGGGCTCACAGAGCTGCTCCCAGCTCCTGTTGCAACTTGGCGGCCAGCCACGTGCTGCAGGGTGCGTCCCCGTCCCTGTCCCCACCGCAAGCCAGCCATACACAGGGACCAGGCTTTCATCTCTCTGCCGCCAGGTCCCCCGTCCCGGCCTAGCCAGCTGGCTCTTGTGCCCTGGCAAAAGTGGGTCATGTTGCTGCCCTGCCCAGAGCTGGTGCTGTGTCCCCGGGGAGCACTGGGCAGGCAGGCGGCCGGGCATAAATCACGCCTGGCTGCTGGGGCTGGGCTGGTCAGCGTGCCTGGGGTGCAGGGTTGTGGCTCTCCCACAGAGAGTGCATGGAGGTGAGGGATGGGACAATGGCTGCACCAGCCTGGCAAAGCAGCAGCCGGCACTTGCCCACATATGACATTTGCCGATGCAGGTCCCTGGGGACAGTCCCCAAGCCTGTCTCCTCTGCATCCTCGAGGGCAGCGAAGAGGACAAGATGCTGCCTGGCCAGCTCACCCCACAGTGCTCCATGCTGCATGACACAGGGGTTTCGGTTCCCCTCGGGGCACGCACATGGTGTAACCATCCACACAGACATGTCCCCTCACCCATCCTCCACCATGTCATGCCTCTGACCCCTCCTGAAATTCCCTGTGGGGAATTCAGCCAAGCGTCCCCAAGGCTGGCGTGTGGCAGTATGGGGAATGCAGTGATGGTGTGCAAATAGCACAGCTCCCTGCGGCTCTGACACCCCTCTCCAGCAGAGTCCTGCCGTGGTCCTGGCCAGGAGACCATGGTGCGCCGAGGAGTTAGTGACCCACGGAACAGCAAGCCTGAGCAGGCCCAGATGCGTGCTGTGGGCATCCCTTGGCTGCGGGGTAAGCTCAGCCGGGTTAGAAGCCAGGTTGGAACAGAGGAGTCTGCAGGCAGCTCGTAGCTGGTACCTGTCATGTACGTATCTGTGTCTTTACCTAAAACAGCAGCAAAAAGTGCTCATGTGAGCATCTTTCTTTTTGGAAGTAGAAATGATGAATAGAGCTGTTTTCCTCTAAGAAAATTCAGTATTAGCTCAAATGACCACAGTGGGATAACCCTTTCCACCGACAGGGTCTGCATGGTGTGCTACGCATGGATCGGAGGTCTGTTCGATGCTGTGCTGCTCGGGGTTCCCAGCATCTGAAGGGATCTAAGATTATCTATAGTAGTCTCTCCATAGTGTGAGCCCTAATAAATAACATTTTAAATGAGACTTGAAGAGTCTGAGTGCCTTTCTCACTGGGATCGTAACAAACCAGCATGTCCTGGTGCAAAATAAACACCAGCTGTGTTTGGAGTGGGGGTGCCAGAGCAGAAGGGGGTGGCTGGAGGGCTTGGTGGTTAAGTCCACGGACCCTGGGACGGGTAAAATTCCTGGTGCTGGTGGAGATGAGTGGGTGCTACGGCTGCTGCCTGCAGGCATGGCCAGACACAAGTGCCGGGGACCCCCTAAGTGGCTGGGGGGTCTCCCCAGCGCAGGTCCGGAGGGATGGAGGCAGGGGCATCGCACGGACATCGAATGGTGGGACCCAACCATGCCCGGGGGGTGTCACCCCTCTGCCAGCCCAACCTGCAGCTCGCCCCCCTCTGCAGAGGGGACCCCGGGGGACCTGGTGGGTGCTGAGAACCCACACTCTCATCTCACGGGCAGAGGGGCCGGAGCTCGGAGGGGAGCTGCCGGCCTGAGCGGGGCGATGGAGGAGGAGGGCTGGGTGCCAGGGTGTCCCCCCCGCCGCCGGGAGGGCCAGGAAGGGACCTGGCTCCCTCTGCGGACAGCTGCCGCTCACTGCAGCCGCCGGCAAAGCAGCCGGGGCCGGCTCCTGCCCGGCTCCTCCGGCATCCTCACGGATACTGTCCCCCCGCGGGCAGTGGGGACAGCCCGGCGTGGGTCCCCTGCACCCCCGCTGCTGGCAGAGACAAGGGCTGTCTCCTCCTGGGGTGCCCCATGCTTCGCGTGTGCCGGTGCTCCCTTGCAGCCGGGCACCCATCATCCCCAGAACGGCTCGTGTGTCCCTGGGGAGAGCTTGCAGGAGCTCCACAAATAAAGCTGGGGGGTGGCTCCCTTCGGAGCCGTTCACAGCAGATAAAATCCAGATATCCCTACCCTGTGCTGCTGAGAGTGTCCCCGAGCTTGAAAACAAGCTCCGGAATGCCCGGGCACAGGGACAGGCAGCCTCCAGGCATGACCAGGCTCTGCCACGCATGGCCTGTCCCTGGGACACGCACCCTGTCCGGCCCCGCTGTGTGGCTTTGCAGCTCTTAATGTGACTTGACAGCAGTAAGGGAAGCAGGGGACAGAGGGGACAGCTGCAAAAGGCTTGGAGGGGCCCAGGCCAGAGGAGCACCCGGGTGCCTGGTCTCTGTGGGGTGGGGTGGGATGTTGGGGTGATGGGCATGCAGACCCTGTTCAGGCTGGCCAGCCCTGAGCTCCCACTGCTCAGAGATAGAGTCATTTAGGACATTTTTTAGTCTAGGAGGCAGGGATTTTAGAACAAGCTGGAGGTGAAAGGCTCAGTGTCAGAGTGGGATGAGGTGCAGCACATTTGTGGAGGACATGGGGTTGTCTTAGCTGTCAAGGGCAATCACAGGCTGGTGGACATCACATCTGTCCTGGAGAAATGGGGGAAACTGAGATGGGATCTAATTAATAAAGACTGAACGGGTAGGGAGCCTAAGGCACATTGCCTTTGCCTTGTGGAAACTTGACCTCGCCTGTCCAAACCTATTGGGTCCCTTTCTGAGACAAGGAATTCCCTCGGTAAAGACACTGGGGAGACCAGCAAGTGGTCTGGTAAGATGAGCATGGTGGCACGTCCACACAGCATGGGGCTGCAAGCGCTGAGGGATGTTCACATGAGCGCCCACGGCACCTTGCAGAAGGTCCACATGGGACACGGGGCAGCAAGGCCTGCGGGTGCCTGGAGGCTGCTCTGTACTTCACCGTGGGGCAGGGGCAATGCCAAGCCACTACTGATTAAATTCTGCAGACCCAGCTCTGCAGATGATGCTGTAGCAATGAGGACAGGGCGACACATTGGGCAGCCTGAAACTGCATGGGAACAAACCGCCACATTTCACCCAAAGCTGGGTGGAGGGGAAGAAGGGGGCAGCAGGTCTGGCTGGCCGGGGACAGCAAGAGTGCTGCCCTGGGGCTGAGGGACTGCGAATCCCGGAGCTCCAAGAGCCAGGGAGCGGTAGCGGGGAGCAGCGGGTGTCCCGCTGCCGGCAGAGGGAGGCAGACACCGAGGCGGGGAGAGCCGCGGCGGCGGGCGGGGGATGCTCCGGCACGGCCCCGCCGGCCCGGGCCAGCGGCTGGAGGGGACAGGGGCCAAAGCCTGCGGAGCCGGGGTGGTGCAGCGTTCCCCACGGCCCCGGGACCGCTCCAAGCCCAGACGTGGCTGAGCTCTGAGCCGTAAATTCGGGACATAGCCCAAAGGTTGTTTCTGACCCTGCAACAGACCCAGCACGACACTGAGCACTGGGACGGGAAGGTGCCGGTGTGGCCCAGGGTGCTTTGGGGTTGGGGAGATGTGGACCTGCCCCGGTGGCACCGGCACCCTTGCTGCATGGGCATGGAGCCTGTGCCATCATCCCTGGGAGCCCTGTCCCTCTGGGGTGCTGGCCTCATCCTGCCCCCCATGAGAAGTGCCGTTGTCCCCACAGCCGTGCTTCAGTGCTTTGCACCCCATGGTGGGTGTTGGTCCTGGGGGTGCTGCTCCTGAGGCACATCTGGTGCCACTGGTGCATGCACTGCCCATGCCGACGTGGGCTGTGCCGGGAGCTCCTCCACAGCCGTCAGCACTGGATGATGCCTGGGTGTGTCCCCAACTAAATTTAAAGGACTTTGCGGTATAAATATCCTCGGTCATAAATAAACAGAGAGGCTAGATGTTTATCGGGGCCTTCCTGGCAGCCTCGCTCCAGCATGTTGGGCACCCTGTGCAGTCCCCGCGGTCCTCCCCAGGTCGTCCCCTCTACCGGCAGCACAGCCGGGTCCTGCGCTGCCTGACCAGGAATAGGGGATAGGGTCCTGCTCCATGCCACAGCCCTGCCTCGATCCCACCGGGCCCTTACGGGAAAAGGTCCACCAGCTGCTATTGCCCCTCTGAAGATGTTGACTCTGGCTGTTTGCTCCTGGGAGCGGGGATGGCCCCAGGCCCTGTGCTGTCCCTGCCACCAGCCCTGTTTGCCTGGTGCCCTGGGAACAGGCTGGCACCCTGGCACCCGCTGTGGCTGGTGTGGGGCACCACCCACCTTGGCCCTGGGGACCACCCTGGGGACCTGTGCCACCGCTGCTGTGGCCCTGGGGACCCTGCGGCACTGCTGGCCCAGCCCCAGAGCTGGTGCATGGAGAGCCCCTGGGCTGTGCTGGCACTGCCCCTTGGGGACAGGCCACCATGGGGCCACCATGGGGCAGGGCCAGAGCCACAATGAGGGGGCGGGGCCAGGACCACAACAGGGGAGAAGCCAAACTACAACGTGGGGCAAAGCTGGAGGTGCTGGGGCGGAGCCAGGGCCACATGAATGGGAGGTGAGAACCAGGCAGAGGGGCAGGAGCAGCCCCACAGCACTGGCAGGAGGCTCCTGTGGGCCCAGTGCCCACGGGCTGCCCCAGCCCCACTGCTGCCTGCCCACCATGAGTGTCCCAGCACTGCTGCTGTGGAGCCACCCCATGCTGGCACCAGGCTGTGCACACCTGGATGCATTTGCCCCCTCCCAGCCCCGCCAGTGGGGACCTCTGGGGCTCTGTGGGTGCCCCCTGGGAATGAGGGCTTTCTGTAGGATGTGCAGCCTTCCTGCAGCCCATGGGATGGCATCAAGGCCAGAGCAGCAGCTGTGCCCCCACCTGCCCCTATCTCTGTACTCTGGGCCAGGCTTTTGGTCAGTTCCTCCCAGTCCTTCCTGGACTGTCCATTTCCAGCCCCTGTCCCGCACCCTGCACCTCTCAGGGCCTCCCACTGCTCACTTCCACCCAGTCCTAACCAACCTGCCCGAGCCATGCTGCACAGCCCTCTGCCACATGGCTCCCAGCGTGGGGCCTCTCCAACCCTCCTGCTGCACACAGAGGCTCGAGCATCCCTCTGCAAGAGTCAGCAGCTCCTCTGTGACCCACAGCTGTGCCAGGAGCATGGGCTGAGCTGAGGGGGGATGCTCTGATGGGGATGCTGCCTTGCGCAAAGCCCTACTGAGCTGTGCTATGCCGTGCTGTGGTATGGCCATGGGGCTGCGGGCATGCTGGGCAGACAGCAGGTTGGCCACACCTTGCAGAGGTGTGAGGGAAAACCTCTGGCACGTCGGCACCTGGTAAAAGGTCACCAGAATTTGCCTGGAGCCTGTCCCCAGCACTGGCAAACTGTTCCTGGCTGGCTCGGATCTGTCCTCTTCACCATCTGCAACCCTGGGGTTAATGAGTAGCTCCAGGGTACACAACTGGAGGGTCATTAAACAGCAGTCGAACAAGCCGGGGCTGCCAGCAGCACTCGAACAAAGGGGGCTGATTCACTGTTTGCCCTGCAACAATATTTACTATGGCCGGGAGTGCGGGAATGTTTGTGCGGGGCAGGACGGTGGGGTGACACGGGGACCGCCAGGGGAGGGCGGCCGTGCCGGGAAGAGGACTGCGCACGCCGCCACAGTCCTGCCTGCTGCAGGCAGGCTGCCTGGCATGGAGATGCTTGCCCTTGGCTCAGTGGGGTGTCCCCGTGCCCCCCGGTGTGTCCATGCACCCTGGGAAGCTGAGGTCACGGAGCTGCACGGGGCCAGGCTCAGTGTCAGCCTGCTCCAGCATTCTTGCCGGCCCATTGTCCTCAGGAACTCAGTCTGTTCCCAAGGGAGGCAGGGAGCTGGGGACCGGGGGACAAGGATGGGGGTACCTGGCTGAAGATGGGTAAAGCCCCCCTGGCTCCCCCCAGGAGACATCTATCCCCGACCCTGGTGTGAGGCTGGGAGGGATGCTGGGGGGTGACCTGTGTCCCCACTGATCCTCACTTGTCTCCTTTGCTGTCCCCAGAAAGCCAATGGGGGAAGGTTGCTTGCTGATTAGCTCACTACCTAATTAGCCTCAACTGAAGATATGTCACGTGCACAGTCGATACGCTCATGTTCATACATATGTGTACACGCACACATTTGTCTGCGCACACTCAGCAGCCCCAGGGCCAGGACACCCGAGGGGAACACGCTGCATCCCCTGGGAGATGCTAAGACAAGAGAGGTGTTCAGCAAAGACACTTCATGCCAGGGCCTGCCACGCAGCCGGCTTCCCTAACGCAGCGGTGATGGGCTGGGGCACGCAGGCTATACCATACCCATGAGCCCTTGAGCAGCTCCAGCTCCCATCCCTCTCGGCACTGCTTGGCACAGCCTTTTCCCACAGCTGTGCATGTACCGCACCTTGCCGGGGCATCTCTCCACACCCTGCCTGGGTCACCCTCCCACTCATATGCAGGGACGGGAGCTGCCGGGCTGTTGGTGGCTGGTGGCCGTCAGGATCAGGAAGTGCCCTCCAGCTCACCCCGGCATGTGCCCCCGGCATAGGGACCGTGCTGGCCGTGGCGGGTGTGCATGTGCAGCTGCAGGGTGGGCAAGCAGCTAGCACTGATGCCGGCTTCCTCCCCAGCATCCCACTGGTGCGTCCGGACTCGCGTCCGTGGGGCAGAAGGGTCCCGGTCAGGTACAGTGGCACTGTGAGTGCCCTGCCCCAGCAAGGGGGGCTGCCTGCCCTGCCTGCACAGGCTCACGGCACAGCAGCCCACCTGCACACCCCTCCCTGCCCCTCCGGGCCCTGCAGCCTCCTGGGCTGAGGGCGGAGGTGAGCAGATTCCTTTCCAGGTGGAGGATTTCTCTCCTCAGGAGCATGAATTATCCCCAGCCCGTCGCACACGATCCATCTGCCTCTCCACCCGCCTGCTTGCCAGGCTGCAGGCACGGTGCCCGCCTGGTGTCCTGGGTGCACCGGGGACCCTCCGCAGGGTCCTGCCTGTGCACACCCTGTGTCCAGCCTGGGCTCCTCATGTCCTTGCAGCCTCACAGGGTGCAGGACCCTGGCAGGGCTGAAGTGTGTCTGAGTGCTGACCGTGTGAGCTTGGCTAAAGTGGGGACCTGCACCTCCATCCCCAAAGGCCTGAGAGCACCCTCAGCACCCTCAGCACCCACAGTAGGGTGGAAGCCTGTCCTGCTCCTCTCCCTGCTCTGCCTGGCTGCTCCCGGGTACAGCATCCAGCTCAGCCCATGCAGAGCCAGACCCCGTACCTGGGTCCCAGCAGCCATGGGCTTGAATACGTGTCCCAACAGTGCCGGCTGATGTGTGCCCCCATGCTGGCCCCTGCATGGGTGAGCAGCATGGGGGGCAACTGGCCCCATTCATCTCTGCACCCCGTGCTGCTCTGGCCTGGGGCTGACGCAGGCTGGAGCCCGCTGTCCAGACATCCGTCCCTTGCTGGGTACATCCTGGACACCTGAAACATGGTGTCCCAAGGCAGGACATGACGGCTGGATGGGTTTCCCAGCTGGGACCAGGATCCCCAGGCCTGGGGGTGAGAGTGCTGGGGATGTCCCCTCCAGCCGACACACTGGGGCTGGGCAGCAGAGCTGGAGCCAGGACTCCTGGGTCTCTGGCCAGGCTCCCGGCAGCTGAGGTATCCCCTTAGCGCAGCACTGTGGGAGGGTGGGAATGGCTGGGACTTGCTGCGTTCAGCCCTTTGGTACCCACTCTTTGCCTGGGGCATCCTCATCCACCTGCCTCTGTCGGGGGCAGGAGCAGAGAGGACAAAAGCCTGTCATTACCCAGCCCAGGGAAGCCTCCCTGTGCCCAGAGCCAGTCCCCTGCCCCGCTAATCACACTCCCCTCTTTAGCCAGCCCCTCATTCAGCCCTGATGAAGGGGAACAGCAGGGGATCCAATTAAAGCTGAAATGACAGGCTGGGGCAGGGATCCTGCTCTACTTGTCCTGGCCTGGGGCGAGCATTGCTCACAGGGTGGGGGTCCTGGCAGGCCAACGTGGGGGACAATGTGGGCTTGTTGGGGCACTGGTGTCCAGCACCCTTGTCCTAGACACTGCTGCGATCTGCTGGCACTGGAGCCAGGGCAGGGGCTGCAGATGCCGCCCAGATGCTGCTGCAGGGGATCGGCCCATGTTCTGCATGTCCCTGTGTGTGCCAGGCATGTCCAGCCCTGTGCACATCTGTGTGCAGGTGTGCCAGGCTCTGCCACCCTCTTGTGCCCAGGAGTAGGTTCCTCCAGCAGTGCAAATTGCTGCTGTCCCATCCAGGGCAATGCGCTTGCTGCTTTACACCATGGCAGGCCCTGGCCCTGCCATGCAATTGCCACTGGCTGCGATGGGCAGAGCTGCCCCCCAAATACCCACTCCGGGGTGCAGCCTGGCCCCTGCCATGGCCTCATCACTGCACCTCCACCTCGCTGCCCCCTGTCCCTGCACCCTCACTCTGCTGCCCTGTGGGGACCACGGCGACTCTTGGGTCTCCCCAACATGGCCGCCCCAACTCCCCCACCCCAACCCACTCCCTGGTACACTCATGGCGCTGATTCACTGTTTGCCCTGCAACAATATTTACTATGGCCGGGAGTGCGGGAATGTTTGTGCGGGGCAGGACGGCGGGGTGACACGGGGACCGCCAGGGGAGGGTGGCCGTGCCGGGAAGAGGACTGCGCACGCTGCCACAGTCCTGCCTGCTGCAGGCAGGCTGCCTGGCATGGCCATGCTTGCCCTTGGCTCAGTGGGGTGTCCCCGTGCCCCCCTCGTGTGCATGACCACACAAGCTGGGCACATCCTGGCTCCGCTGGGGCATCCGGACTCCTCAGTGGCCCCAAAGTCTAGGTCCCTATGGCTGGTGCATCCTCACCCTCTGGGTGCCAGCAAGGAGAGGGTGCAGGGCAGGCTGCAGGAGCCCAGGCGGGGAAGGGTTATGGCCGCAATGGGACTCGGTTCCCAGCACCTTCCCAGCAGGAGCTATGGGGCTTATTAACCAGAAGGCAATGGCAGGGATGGGAGGGAAGTTATTAGGGATGGAGAGCGAGCTCAAGGGCCCAGCCTCCGGGCATCGCTGGGCTCTATCCCTCCTCCACCAGCCAGGATCTGGACGTGCTTGCTCAGGGAGGAGACCCTGACTCAGCAGTGGGGCTGGCCAGCCCCATTCCTCCATCCCATGGGCTGCCCCAGTGGTGCCCCCATCACTTACCTCCTGCCCTCGCACCCAACACCCTGAACAGCAGCTGCCGGGACACCACATCCACGGGGCTCCCGGAAAGGCTTGGGATGACGGGAGTCCTTCCGTCCCTCTGGTGGGGATGCAGCCTCTGGGTCTGGCGAGGGTACCGGGGGGGGGGGCTTCTAGCCCAGGGGTCCCTTGTCTCCCTGCCAGGTGATTGCTCCACTGGGACCCTGGCTGCCCCTGCTCTTCCCAGGCAGCTCCTGCTCCAGGCGGGGAGAGCTGCAGGTAATTACAGATCCTGGCAACAATGCTAATCACTGGTTGTGGGAATAAACGGAGCAGGTGGGAGTGCCTGGGGGCCTGCACCTCCCCTGCCCCGGCCAAGAGCCTGCGTCCTGCCCGGCATGGCCAGGAGTAGGGCATGGAGGCACAGCATAGCATGGCCTGCAGGGGGATGTCCCCAGGACAGTCCCCCGGCTGCTGGGGACCCTGAAATGGGTCTGGCATCGCCACGGTACCCGAGCCCCCCACTCCATCTCTCCCTGAAGGATGCTCTGGGACTGCGCAGGGCTGGGCAGGGCTGTTGGCTTGGTGCCCATGACTTCTCCAGGGCTTCACCCAGCACGTCTCTTCCGCCATGCTCTCTGCCTCGGTTCCCCCATGTGCAGAAGGAGGGGTGGGCAAGTGGGTGCGTGAGCTGTCCTGCTGCTGGGGCAGGAGTGGTGGCACAGCCTGACTTGCCCTGGGCAGGCTGCGGGGACAGCAAGGCATGGCAGGGCTCGGCATGGCAAGTGGCTCCCACGCGCCTGCCTGCAGCCACAGCTACACCCTCTGCTCAAAACCGCATCCTCACCCCTGGCGCAGAGCTGCAGGCGGCTCTGGGCGGGGAAGGGGTTTTCCATGGGCAGTGTGAATTTGGCCAAAGGTCTGGCCTCTCCCCAAGGCCGAGCATCCCCGTGTGGCCAGTACCATCCTGCACAGCAGGAGGGAGAGCCCGGCTCACCAGAGCCATCCCAGCCCGGCTTTGCCTGTCCAGCTCCCAGCCCCGGGCAGCCCCTGCCCTCCTGCCCAGCCCTGGTGGGCGCCTCTCCCTGGGCTCTGGCACTGGGAGATGCCTGTCCCCACCAGCATGGATCCTCCCGGCACGTCCTCCAGCTGTGGCGGCAAACGAACAGCGCCCGTGCTGCCCGCCCGGACCTGACTTGCCCAGCCAGTCTGGCCGCCCCAACCGCCCGGCAGAGAGGCGGCAGGTTTCTCCCTGCACCTCCCGTCCTCAGCGTGACTCAGTGCCTGCCCACAGCCAGCGCTCGCAGCCCCGCTCCCTCACCGCCCGCCCAGCATCACCCAGGCAGGGTGGCTGTGGCACTGCGGGGAGCCAGCCAGCACCGGGGCGGGATGCCAGAGCCGGGGCATGGAGCCAGGGAGGCAGGGCAGGGGCCAGGGCGATGTGTTGCCCCAGCTTGGTGCTCCAGGAACTTGCCCATCCGGATGGGGAAGAGACAGGTGCCAAGCAGCTATCCGGGAAATCGCGGCAAGACCCGACATGACTGGCCTGACAGGCTGGGAAACAGCCGGAAAGAGACAGCCTGGCCCCTGTGTCACAGCTTGGAGACACCGCTTCAGGGAGAGGCACCAGGAAGGGCTCAGGGCTGCTCCTCAGCCACCTGCTCCCATGAGAGCTCGCCAACCTGCTGCCGAGTGAGCCGGCGGTGCTCACCAGCACACTGCTGCACGCTGGGAACTGCTACCGGGGACACTTGCACATATGTGCATGTGATGCAGTTGGACAGACACACACCCTGACACCACGTGCACCTTGCAGTGCGCACCCCTGTGTATACACGTATGCCCCTGCACTGTTCCCCCCCGGCAGGTGCTGTGCATATCCCTGCACGTCCCATACACATGCACAGGCCTCCCCACACACACGCACCCCCAAACACACTGTGCATACGTCAGCATCCCCCATAGACACATGCACCTCTGCAAATGCCCCCATCTGAATGCATGTGCACACCTGACAGGTATGCACACCCTGCACACATATGTATGTGCCCTACACACAGGCATACGTCGCATACACACCATGCACACCCACCACATCCATGCATGGCCCACCCAGACCCCACGCCATAGATTCTGCCCCCCATACCCCACGTGCACACCCATCACCCATGCAACCCCCTCACGTGCCCACACACCCCATCACCCCACTCATCCCCCTGCCCCCACAGCTCAGTTCGGGCTCGCATGTGCCTGCACGTCACATGGGGACACGGACACATGGCACACTTCCACGGACACCCCCAGACCACATGTCTCCACATTCCTGTATGTCCCCCATGCACACCGACCCCCACCCAGCTGCTCCTCCTGGGGTTGTCCCAGCATGGGGCTGGTGAGGTGCTGTGGCATGCTGGCTGCCTGGACTCGTCCTCCACCCACGTGACCTCCACCCACGCGGACACGCTGCCCTGGGCTCGGCCATGGCCTGGCAAAGCCACCACACACATCGGCACTGGCATGAGCCCACAGTCCTGTGGGAGGGCAGCCGGGGTGGGAGTTGCTGTCATGCTGGGGGGGTCACACCTTGCCCCGGTGCTGGGTCAGGTCTTGGCAATCCCTGGCACAGCTTTGCTGGGCCCCAGAGCAGATCTGGGGAGTGCCATGCCAGGAGGGACGGGCAGGCAGTGGGAGAGGCAGGTGCGCTCCTTGCGGACAGCGAGCCCTCCCGAGGGGCTGCCAGGGAGGATGTAGGGTGGGGGCCCCATGTACCCTGCTGGGCAGGGTGCTGCTGGGAGACCCTGGCCACCCCCAGCCCTGGGCCAGGACAGGAGGCAGGGGAGGTGGCAGAGCCAGGTTGCTGGCGTGGGGAAGGAGGCAGGGAGCATCTTCACCCCGTGCTGACCCCACCAGGCACCCGGTGCCCCCTTCCTCTGCAACCTATCCCTGTGGCATCCCTGGCACCCAGTGCCACCAGCCAAGCGCTTCCCGTGTGCCCGAGGCCTCAGTGGCGGCTACGTTTGCAAGTGCTGGGCTTTCCCCAGTGCCAGGGGGTGACAGTCCTGGCGTGCCTTGATGGGGACGTGGGGCAGTGCAGGTGGCCACGAGCAGGGGCCGGGGCCAGGGCGGGCTGGCTGCCGGCAGGGTGAGGTTGCTGGCAGCACCACTGCACTCTTTCAAAGACTCAGGCACCACAGCGAGCTGGTGCAGGAGGTGGCAGGGGGTTAGCAAGGCTGCGTGCAGTGCCCAGAGCTGGGGCGCTGTGGCCTGGAGCGGTGGCAGAGGATGCAAACCCCTTCCCCAGGCTGCTTGGGGCAAAGGGGACAAGGGTGGGTGCTCTGTGGCTCCCTGCGGGGTGCAGG
Organism: Aptenodytes patagonicus; assembly: GCF_965638725.1. Classification (NCBI taxonomy): domain Eukaryota; kingdom Metazoa; phylum Chordata; class Aves; order Sphenisciformes; family Spheniscidae; genus Aptenodytes; species Aptenodytes patagonicus. The sequence continues at coordinate 68,849,896 of NC_134953.1, read as the reverse complement.
ACCCCCAGCACCAAAGCTTTCCCGGGGCAGGGCAGGAGTATTTGCCCTGCACTGCTGGGGTCCAGGGTGGGAAACCCAGCCCTGGGGCAGGAGAGGGCACCCTGGAGGGTCCACACAGGGACAGGTGCCCATCGCCTTGCATGGAGCCGTGCGTGGCTGCTGGAGCTGGCACAGGCTGCCGGCGTGGCCGGGTGCGGGTACGGTTTTGGCAGCGGAGGTGCCGGTGACTCAGAGCTGGGAGGAATGTGGAAAATGCAGCTTGGCCGCCATGCCACGTGAGATGCAGGCAGGGCCAGGCCTGCCAGCATGGCCAGCCTCCAGCGCCGCGTGCACCGTGCTGCGCGCAGCGACGCTCGGCCGGGGCAGTGAGTGCGCCCTGCTGACGAGGCACCGCGAAGGCCCTAATTAAGTGTGTGGGTCGCCGGGACGGGTTCAGCTTGCCCTCCTCTGCAGCATTGAGCAACCATGCGGCAGGCTGGCATGGTGCGGCCGCCTGCCCAGCTGTCAGTGGCAGCTGGCCGGGATGCTTTTGGGAGCCCAGGGGCCACAGGCTCAGCCCCTGCCTGCCACAACCCTGCGCTGGGTGACGGTGGCAGGTGGCAGCTCCACCGGTGATCGCCAGCGGCTGGGCAGTGTGAAAAGCTGCCTGAGCTTGCAGGGTGGTGGGGTGTGGGAAGTGGGGACCCCAGCTCCAGGCTTGTGTGTCCCACTGTGACATGCCACTGCCCTGGTGTCCATGGATGCTGTCCGTGCCCCCACTGCCCTCCAGGCCCCCCAGCCCAGCCCCAGCCCTCCCCAGGTGTGTTTGCTCCCAATCAGACCTTACGCTGCTGGAGGAAGCTGCGCAGGGACCCCCCAGTCCTCTCAAGGTGTTATTTGGAGATGGCACGAGTTGCTTCTCCAATCCCAGGTGCCTCCAACTGCTCCGGGACAGGCAGAGGATGGCCCTGGAGACTGGCTATTGCTGGCAAGACCTAGAGCACCAGCATTTGCAGGTGATGTTGCCTTCAACCAGGGATGGAGAAGACCCTGCAGAAGCAGACAGCAGCAGCTCCCAGGCACACACGCTCTCCACCCGGGGCAGAGCTTGCGTGTCCCTCCGGGCAGGGCCAGCATGTGTCCAAAGGGAAGCATCCGAGGGATTTAATGCTGCAGGGAGAGGGGAAGGCTGCAGAGAGGTGGGTCCCAGCTGGTGGCCTTCCTTGGAGCATCCTGGGAGCGCATGCAGGACTCAGGCTGGCAGCAGGGGCAGGAATGGGGCCGGCTGCAATCCAATTAACCACGGTGTTCAGTCACCGGGTCAAAAGCCGGCTGAGTGAGGCCATCGACAGAATGCGTGGCAGAGGCTGAATCCAGGCTGCAAAGTGTAAGGGGGTTGTTGGCATCTTCTCTTCCACCCATGACTTCCACCCCCTCCTGGACCAGGGACAGGTCCTTGGGGTTCAGGTGGGATGAAAATAGTGTCCAGAGATTTGGTTTTGGGGAAACAGCCATGTGACACTTGCCTGCTTGTCCTTGTCCTACCAAGGGATGACTTAAAAAGGTGAAGAGCCAGGGGCAGAGGGGTTCAGGAACCAGGGAGCACTCCCAGTGCGGTGGTCTCGGGGCCAGGGAGGTGTTTACAGGCAGGACTGGTTCGGATGCCTGGAAAAGGGGGTGAGAGCCAAGAGGTGAAGCTGTAGCCGAGGTAGGGACGTCTCGGGGCAGAGGGCATCCTCCGGAGCACGGGCAGTGAAAGGCGGGAGGGCAGGAAGCTGTGGGGTCAAAGTGAGTCAGGTGCGAGTCACCGCCAAACAAAAGGTGAGATGCTCGGATAAGAACTGCAGCTGACTCAGAGTTTCCACCTCTTCCAGAGGGTGACCACAGGGGACGGCCAGGGACCAGCCGGGACCCCCCTTCGTGTGGAGCCAGCGCTGGGAGGAGGCGACGATTGCATCCCGATGCCTTTGGGACCCCGGAGCCCAAACCTGATGGGGGGAGCAGCACCCGCTGCCCCCCAGGGCCCCCATCCAGCACCGGTGTCCTGTGGCATGGGGGGTCCCAGGGCGATCCCAGCAGGAGCCCAGCAGCCAGTCTGGGAACCTGAGCTGAGAGCACCTTCCTGGAGTGCCCAGGCAGAGGCTGTTTGAATTAAATAGGAGAGATTTCCCCCTTATTAGCGGGCTATTAATCACATTCAGTTTTTTTTTAAATTGAGCTGTTGCACAACAGGTTGAGTAACAGCCTAATAACAGGCTGTAAATCTCAGTTTGCTCTCCGGGAGATTACAGATGTTAATAACAGATAATGACCCACAGCTCACGAGCTGCTCCTCTCCCCCGCCCCTTTGATCCCTCTGCTCTGCCCCTCACTGTACCCAGCCCCCAGGATGGAGCCGAGCTGCAGGGAAAGCCCCAAAAATGCAAACCACCAGCTGAGCCACCCAGCAGAGTCGGGGGCTGACTGCCAGGGCCTGCCTGCAGAAACCAGCCCCCACTAACCCCAACTTCTGCAGCTCCCTGCCACCACCTGTGCTGTGCCCCACACCCCTCCGGAGCACTGTTTTTGGGGTCCTTGGCTCCGTGTGCTGATTCACGCGACCCATCTTTAGCCGTGGGAGCACAGGGAGCAGCAAAGCATCTGTGCATCCACGGCTGCGCTCCTGCAGCCTGGGGGTGCCAGCTGGGAGCTGGTGCAGGTCCCCTGGAGCTCAGGTGCCCACGGGACTGGTGCGGGACGGCTGGGGCAGGCAGGGCTCGGCCCCTGCTCTGCCAGCCCCAAGCCTGCCTGCTGCCAGACCCTGGGCATAAATCTCCCCATCCCATGTCCTCCCTGCTGCCATCAGCACAGGGGTCTGGGCCCCACGCACGGTCAGGGGCTGCTCTTGGGCTTGCTACCACCCCAGATGTGGCAAGACCAGAGCACATTGTGTGCTGCAAGAGACAGCTGCACTGAGACAGACACCCGCTTGCTGCAGCAGTCGCACAGAGGAGCTAACCCCTGCGAAACCTCCTGGGGAGGTTTCCAAAGACAGTCCCCTCCCCACCTCCTGCCTGCTTGCCCTCATCCCTACCTGCCCCCTTGACCCAGAGGCCCCTTCCCAAGATGGAGGCTGACCACCTGCACGCATCCTGACGTGACTTTCCATCCTCCCTGGATGTGTGCACACACTGCCTGCATCCTTCCTCCAGGGTGCGCACACCCCTGCAAGCCCCAGAGTGGCCGGGCAAGGTGTTGGCTGCACAGGGCTTGGCTCAGCCCCAGGCGCTGCTCTGGGGACAAGGACAGCCCCAAAAGGGCTCCCTCTCTCCCTGCCCCATGCACCGTCTGGGAGCAATGGAATGGAACTACCCTGCGGGAGGGGTTGGATGCATATTGCCCCCAGAAGGGGAGAAAGGGGGGAAAAAGGGGTGGGGGATGACTTTCTCCTGTCTCCTATCCTGGGTCTGGCACCACCAAGCTAGGGCACAGGAGCAGGGTGACAAGGGGTGCCTGGCTGCCCAGCTGCAGGACTGGTGCGGCCTTTGCCATGGAGCGTGGGGTCCCTCCACCCCCATGCCCAGGGAATGTCCTCCACACGTGGCAGTCATCCCCGCCAGCATCCTCCCAGCACCCTGCAGGATCTGGGCCTGTGGCTGCTGCCACAGGGAAGGCACAGGGGCTGGCGGGAGCCAAGGACAGGGTGCGGGAAGAGTTGCCCAGCAGGCAGGGCCGGCGAGGGCAGTGAGTCACCACCAGCTTTCCCTGCCAGGGTGGGACCGCTGCAGCCGACTGGCATCCCACTGCGCTCCCCGGTTGCACTGGGCAGCACTGAGCAACTGGCAGGCATGGCAAAACCTGCTTCCCTGCCCCAAGGGCTCCTTCCCCAGCACGCAGGGGAAGGCCATGCCAAGAGCCAGTCCCCATCTCCAGCAGGCCAGATCAGGCGTGGGGCAGGCAGTGGTGGTGCCCCGTCCCCTGTCCAGGCACCTGAAGTCCCGCATCCTGCTCCTTGCAAAAGGGTGCAAATGGTTGGGGGGTGCTGGATCTCCCCGGTGCAAGCACTCCTGATGCGCTATGCCTACCCAGGTGCTGTGTACACATCAGGACTGTATGGCAACAGTCGCTGGCACCAATGCTGGCACCACCAGCGGGGTGTGGAGAAGGATGGGGAAGCAGCTGTGTTTGCCGTGAGAGGCGACTGCCGGCCGGGAGCCATGGGCCAGCGCCCCAGACGGCGCCGAGCCAGCACAGGCAGCACTCCTGTGCCACCACATAGGTGTCCTCGTGTCCCTCCAGGAGCACCGTGCTGTCCCTCCAGCAGACCTGGGACACGGCTGTAGATGGACACTGGGAGAGCTCGTCCAGGCAGGGCTTGGTCTCCAGCAGCTGCCTACGGTGAGGATTATGCAGTGACCCAAGGGGGCTCTGGGGTTCTCATGAGCAGGAGGCGTAGGGTCACCAGCCTGCGGTGTGGGAGCACCCAGCACATCCCTCTGGATGCGGAGATGGCTCAGGTCTGTCCTGCCTGCAGGTGCAGCCTGATGCCACCTTGGGCCATGGGGCAGTGTCCTCTCCACAGTCAGGGAAGGTGCTCGGGGGGAGCCCTGGGGGGTCCAGAGAGGATGAGCAGGGAGGAAAGCATTTTCCCAAGAGGAGGAAACACTGGTCGATCTACAAGCATGCCTTGGGGGATGCAGCAGCCACAGCCAGGCCACCCCGGGGTGCTGGCTGTCCCACCCAGCCCAGCCTCCAGTGCCTGGCACCCCGTTAGGCAGATGCCGAGCGGCGCTCTCCCTACCGGTATGTGGCACCGGGGCCGCTGGTCCTTTCCCTAGGGACACCTCACAGCAGGATGAGGACAGTGCCACTCCCTGGCACAGGGAATGTGGGCCAGGGCTGCCCCAGCCAGTTTCCTTTCGGATGTTGTTAGTAACCCTGCATGTGAGTCAGGGTGTTTGTGGGTGCTCCTGCCCCGTGCTGGCCCCACGTCCTCCCCAGATGGGCAGCGGGGGCTGCAGCCCCCTCCTCAGCCTGTCCACAGCCACGTTCCTCCACGACCTGCATGGGGACAAAATCTCCTCCATGCAGCCCTATGGGGAAGGAAACCTCAGCAGCGGGGTGCCGGAGAAGGGTGCAGGCAAGGCCGCAGCAGTGTCCCCATCCCGGCACCCAGGGAGGACTGGTGACCCTTCTCCATCCCTGTTCCTTGGGCTTCCCATGCAGTCGGGGGCTCCCAGGAGCAGGGTGACAGCCACCCTGGCAGTGATGAAAGGTGGTGGAGGGGAGGTTTGTGGCTGGGAGGCTGCTATAAGAGAGCCCGGGACCTTTGATATGCAGAAGCCTCCGGCTCCGCTGATTGCATTAGCGGGTTTAGTGCCCGGGCAGGCACCCAGCCCCGGCTATCAGGAGCAGACAAGCTGCTAAAGGGCCCAGCTCCCATTTTAGATGCAAATGACCCTGCAATTGTGGACTTGGAAGGGAGAAGAATCCCAAAATCACCGTCGGGTGGAAGCAGACCTGACTGGAGACAAAAACGTTCCCAGGTGGCTTGAGTGGCCCCGTAATGGTCCCATTGATGCCTCAGGTGTGGGGCATCGCAGCCTCAATGCCTTCCGGGAACCAGCCCCTTTATGGGAAGTACAGATTCCCGGAGGAATCTCCCACCATCCCCACCACCAGCCGGGGCTGCCCGCATGTCCCCCTGCCTGCCACTAATGTCCCCAGGGCAGGCGGCTCCTGCCCCAGGGCCTGGAGCTGGGCTCTGCTCCCAGCTTTGAAGTGCATCAGATTGGGCTAATGGGGAGATGCATCCACCAAACCCGAACCCAGAGGGGCTGGGGGAGGCAATCCCCCACCCAGGGCAGGGGTGGTCCACGGGAGGTGACCAGGCACGGCCAGAGACCCTGGTGTCCCCTGAGCCCTGGCATGCCTGGAGCCCCTATGCCTGTTGTGGCCCCATTTGTATCAGGTGAGCTGGAGCAGACTCACTGGGTCAACCCCAGATTTGAGTCACTTCAGGAGCATCCCGGATCCCTAAATCCACCCAAGTGCTTGGAGCAAGGCCGGGTCACCGTCCCCGCTGGAATGTGGCAGCCCCCAACCCCCTGGGTCTGCGAGGAAGGCTTTCCTCCTCCTCCTCGAGCACCATCCCAGCGTTGCTCTACTGCCCCCGGGGCACCTTGTGCCACCCCACTCCATACCTGTCCCCTAAGCTGCTGCAGGCTCTCCCTCAGGCAGGGTGGTGGTGGGGCACTGCCCACCGCCCCACAGCTCCTTACCCCACCCCTGGGCTGTAAGCCTGTGAGGGCAGGGTCCACAAAGGGCTTGGTGTGGAGAGTGCCTGGGATGCGGGGCTGGGTTCCGCCCTGTGTGGTCTCTTGCCCACTGCCCTGCGGCCAGCCCAAAAACCAGCCCCACAGAGCCCCCCAGCTCCATGGAGAGATCCACAGCCCCACAGAGCCTGACTGCAGACCTGTAGAAACTCCCCTTGCCCCCCAGCAGCCTCAGCCCCAGAGCAGGAGAGGTGTGGGGCCATGCATGAAGGACAGGAGTGGGGCCAGGGTGGTCTTGCAGCTCCAACCCCCCGAAGATACCCTCTCCCTCCCCCAGACTCTGCCCTCCCCATGACATGAGCATGGCTGTACCATGAACCCCTCTCCAGCAGCCTCCTGGCCTTCACATGTGCCACAAGTTCAGTCAGGTCTCATTCATCCCACATCTCTGTGAGGGGAGACGGCTTTAGGGCCATCAGCCTTGGGAAAGTCCCCTGGGTCCCCTGTATCCCACAGCGCATAGGGTGCCAGGGAAGCAGGAGGGTCTGAACTGGCATGGTGGGGAGCAGGGGACCTCGGGGTCCTGTGTGGTCACTTGCTCACAGTCACCACCGCTTTCCAAAACAAGGAGGCGGGCGGGCAGGTGTGCAGGGCACAGCCTCCGTGTCCGTCCCTGCAAAACCGCATGGCTCTGCTTTGATGTAGGTGGAAAATTCCCTGTTTGGCCAGGAATCCGGGGGGCTGGGGACTCCAACACTGGCTATGCTCAGTGAGGCATTAAAAGCGTGTTTTGTTGGAAAGATTTTTCCTCTCCTGACTGGGGAGGTGACATCCGAACCTTATTTTCCTTTCCGCACTGGGACATGTGCCAGCGGGGCTGAGCGGTCCCCAGGGAGCCATGGGACACCGCGGCTGTGCCGAATCCCTCACTGGCACGTGGGAGGTAGCGGCAGAGCAGGAGCGAGGTGCGGCAGGGAAGATGGAGCTGAGGAAAATGGAGGCCACTGGAGGTTGGGTTTGGGCTTGGGGCTGTTTGCCTGTAGCCGGAACACGTGCCGAGGTCAGGCAGGGAGCTGGCTTGGCTGTGGATTTTAAAATAGCACCTCATCTGCCAAGGACCCTCCTACTCTGCCACGGGCTAGGTGGATCCCGGCCCTGCTGTGCACCTTGTGCTGCTGGTGAAGTGCTGCATGCCTGGCCGGCTCCGCTCCAGCGCCACAGCCGCTGTGGGGCCGGGAGGCAGGGAGGGGCGCGCTGGCTGCTCCTGCCACACGCCCGGCCATGGCTGTGCACCAGCCCAGCTCGGGGACAAGCAGCCTGCGGCCACCTCTGGGCACTGTCCAGCCAAGGGACACTTCTCCCCAGGCACCCTTTGGGCAGGCTGCTGGACTCCAGCCCCAGCAGCACGGTGCCCTGGAGCAGGTGGAGAGGAGCATCCCTGTCTCCTGGCATCGCCCCCAGCAGCTGGGGGTCCCAGGGACCCTTCACCCTAGGGCTGTGGCCTCTGCTTTGGAACAACACTCGTGGGACCAACAGTACCCCTTCTGCGTGCTTCCCGCAGAGCACCGGCTTAAAGCAGGAGCAAACCGGGGTTGCTACATCAGGACCACCCAGGGAGTATGGAGGAGAGAAGGGTGTGCACCCTGGGGCTGGGAAAGCCCAGGCTTCTCCCTAATCCCTCCACTGGGGGACTGCCCCGCTATCCCACCACTTGCAAATGGCCACCAGGTCTCCTTGGGAGCAAAACCTTGCGAGAACCTACCCTCCACAGAACCTGCTGCCCTGCCAGCCCCACAGGGTGCTTGGGGATGGAAGGCTGCAATAAGGATCTTCCTCCGTCTTTTTGGATGCGGGTGCTGCCCTGGGGGACACCAGTAGCCAGGCACAGGCTCTGCCGGAGCCAGGGTGCTGTGGTTCCCACTCGACCAGGTGCAGCACCGCCAGCGCTGTACACGCGTGTGTACATTCACCTGTGGATGAGCTTGCGAGCTTCCTGGGGATTATGCTCATGCCACGAAGCTTCAAAGCTTGACGGGTGCTCCGAGGCAACCCCTTTCCATCCCCAGAAATGGCTGCAGCCCCAGTGAAAGGGAGGGCAGGATTCGGGCTCTGGGTCTGCAGCGATCTTTCTTCATCCCTCTCCTGCCTGCCCGGATTTGTCTCTGTCCATCCTTGGACCAAGAGCACCCAGAGGTCCCCTCCATCCCCTCTGTCCACACCGTCCCGGGTGCACGCTGGCACTGCCAGCACCACCAGGGTAGGTGAAGCAGCCGGTTCTCTCTGAGTGACTCATGCTGAAATACATGACGTTCACCATATTTCAGGCTTTCGGCTTGGATGAGAAAAACATCAGGGCGTAAGAAAGTTTCTTTGTGAGCTGCTCTTAAAACACTGGAGGGACTTCTCCCACTTGCTCACACTCTACTATTTTGGGAGAAAAGTACTGTTTTTAATAAAAAATCCTTTTGATTATTTATAACATGGAAAATAGACAATAAAGCAAAACGTTTTGTCTTGACTTAAAAAAAAACTGAAGACCATCCTGGTCCATCCCAAACAGCTCCCGGCTGCACACAGCGAGCAGCGAGTGTGTGGTCCTGCAGCCGGACTCGCTGCCTCTGCCGCCTCCTCCCTCCGCCCCGGCCCCTCTGGCCAAGCCTTCGTGTAGGGGGTCAGGGAGCCACACGGCCGCTGCGCCGGCTTGCCGCCTGCCTGCGGGGCCGTGCCGTGGCCATACCCGGCAACGCTGCCCGTCCCAGCGCAGCTCTCCTGGCAGCTCGTGTGGTTTGCTGCTGCATTTGCTCTCAGGGTTATCTGCTCCGGAGCTGGTGTTGGTTTTGGCATGCAGCGCCGGGACCACACCTACTATTTAAATACCACAGCCAAGGGCTCGGAGGGGGGGGGGAAAAAGGGAAAGAAAGAAGACGAATATGAAATATTTGTTGCGGTTTGGAGATACACACACACTTGCACACACAACACAAACACACCAGCCTGGCTCCGGGTTGCTGGCAGCTGAGGAAGGAAGACTCCGGCTAAGATTGTCTTCAAAACCACGCTGGCGGTAGAGTCTGCTGAAGGGAAACCCTTTGGGCCAAAATTAGCCCCTGCCGCATGCCAAGCTGGAGCCTGCTCTCGCCTAGGCTGGGGAAGCCGGGGCAGCCCTGGTGGTGCAGCCAGGGCCAGGGAGCTGTGCCAGCCCTTCCCGGGTGGCTGCCCTCCCGCTGGGCTGCAAAAAGCTGGGGAAAGGGTGCCAGGGATGGAAATCCCCAGGGAGGCAGCCCTCATGGGAGCAGGAGGGCTTTCCCTCTGCAGCATCCTGGAATAGCAGGTCCTGTCCTAGAAATGCCCGTCGGGGCAGCAGCAGTGGGGCTGGGGTAGCTGGGGACAGAGATGGGCAGCACTGCCACTCGGTGCTGACATGGGATAAATGGGCACCCAGCAGCTGAGGATGGGCTGGGGCTGGAAACAAGGAGGACGGGTGTCCCATGGGAGCAGGTGGCTCCAGCCACCCCTCTGCCTTTGGGACCAGGGGGCATCCAGGATGGGCTTGGTGACATTGTGACCCTGCCAGTGGCGCTGGCACTGTGGTGGATGGGAAGCAGTGCCATTTACCCCCTGTCCCTGCTCAGCTCACTCTGCTGGGGCAGGTCCTGCTGCCCCCTTCCCTGGTGTTGGCCCCGGCAAGACGGCTGCCAGCATGAAGCCGCAGCAAGGTGACCCAAGGGGCGCTGGGTGGCTGTGCCGTGCCATGCCGTGCCATGCAGTGAGGCCTGCCGAGGCAGCTGGAGCAGGTGGATTACTGCCACCTTCCTTTCCCCAGGCTCCTTCCCGGAGAAGTTTTCCCGATGATCTCACTGGATGCACATTTCTAAATTGTTTGGTTGATTGTTTCATCATCAGAGGTCAATTAAAAAGAAGGCGAGTTCCTGTTGCCCCGCTCCGAACCCCTTCGCTGCCAGAGCCCCAGAACAAAGGGAGGAATTGGGCTTGGGCTCGGCCAGCTTGGATTCCCATTTGATTATTTCCAACAAGGGAGTGAATCTATTTTGGAGCCGGTATTCCCAGGGGATGAGCTCACTGGCGCAGTGCATGAGCAGGGTTGGGGAAAAAAAAAAAATACAACCTTTTGTAATGTGTTGCAAACCTATTTACTACCAGGGAGGCTGGGTAATTAAATGCCACTTCCTGGAGCAGAATGAAGCAGCTTTATGTAATGCCAGCGCAAAGGGGTTTGCTCCCAACACGGGGTGGCCGCTGCTCCTGCCGGACGCCGCCACGCATGTCGCAGACAGAAGGATGCACTTTCGTGGGCTGCATGCGAGCAACTGCACCGCGGCATCTGTGTGTGGCCGGCTGCGAGCCGGGGCCGGCATCTTGTGCTGGAGTGGGTGGCTTCATGGCAGCGCGTGTCCTGTGGGTGCGGGATGGCGGCAGGGCGGCTTTTCCATGCAATGCTCTATGGTGTGTAATTTACACCAGCAAGGTGGCTGCGGGTAGATAGCTGCATGGGAGGAATAACAAAATCAGATGTACTGGAAAACAGCTTCCACGCAGAGCAGGACGTCTCCCCGGCTCCCTGCTTGTCGTGCTGTCCCCTGGACTGTCCCCCGCTGCCTCACACCAGGGCTGTGTCCCCATGGGTGCCAGTGACTCAAGGCAGAGCCCGTTCGCTCAGCCCCATGCCACAGCTCCTGTCGGAAAGTCATTCTCCCTCCAGGGCGGCAGTGCCCTGTGTACTGTGGCCACACCAGTGCCCAGCCTCCGGGGACAGCCAGGCTTTCTCCGAGCTGGGAAACGGCGTGGACCTGCGTGCAGCAGGGCTGACCAGTGCTGGGCTCAGCGCCTGCACTTTCACTGCCTCTGTGCACGGGCAAGGGACTTTTTCCCCACCCACTGAGAGTCCAGGTTCATTGGAGGCTGAATACTTTAGAGTATCACCAGGGAGGAGGGATGAAGGCTGCTCGGAAAAAAGTGGCAGAGATTTTTACCTGGATTATTTGAAACTTTTGTAGTCGAATTGCTCGTACATGGTGTACAGCTATTAATCCGCAACACACAAGAGAAGGGCTCTAATGCGCACATCCCCTGTGCTGTGCAGCCGTACCACGATGCCCACTGCAAAACTCCACATGCAACCTGCTGGCACTGCGTGGTTTTTTTTAAAGATTAAATCAGAGATGTTGGGAAAAATATCCTGCGTTCCTCCTGGCCTTCCCTGTTGCTCACAAGGAACCAGAAAACAGCAATTCCTCCTTTTACCCCTGGAGCTGCTGGGGTGGCACAGGTCTTCTCCAGCGCTGTTGTAGGTGGGAACCAAAGTGAATGGCTCCCACGGCTGTGGTCCAGACCTGGCTGCTGTGGCCGGGGCCGGGGGGGGCTCGCTGGGCCAGGGGGCAGGATGCGGCCCTGGGCTGGCACATGAGCGCATGCATTCGCATGTGAGGCCTTTGCTGTGAGGGCTGGCCGGATGCCTTGAGCACGTCGCACTGCCGATGGAGGCTGCAGCATACATTATGGGTTGGGACATCTCTCGGCACCACGCCGGGTGCGATGTCCTCTCCGAGCAGGGGGATACCCTGTCCATCGTGGTGCTGGACCCTGTGGCTCTGTGCAGAGCCCAGTGCTTTCAGCTTTCCTGTACCAGTGAAAGTTAAGCAGCGGAGGAAAAACGTTGCTGTATGTTATAGAGGAAGAGAGGTAAAAAGGGCAGGAAATTTGCACCATGTCCATTTCCCCTTGGCCCCCGGCCGCTGCTCATTCCGGATTCGGGATTTGCGTAGGCAGAGTTAAAAATAACAGGGGTATATAAAGAGGGACAGAGAGGGCTGCACTGGCCCCGCAGCCGCCGGGGCACAGCCAGGCAGCAGGCAGAGATCAAAGCAGGATGCGGTCCAGGCGGCGCAGTGGGGCCGGGAGCGTGTGCGGGGTCTGGGGGGTGCCGTGGTGCTGCCGTGCCGCTGTGCCAGGGGTCAGGGTACCCAGCTCTGCCAGCTCAGCAGCCTCCCTGGGCAGGCAGCTGGGCAGCACCCGTGGGAGATGGGACCATGTACGTTTCTGTAGGCAAAGATGTCACCCCCGAGCCCTGTCCCTCCACAGCCCTGTCCCTCCGCAGCGTTTACTCCACGGTGACATTCACTGGGAGGGACCTGACCGGGCTACCCGGGCCGGAGAGCTGCACGGGGAGCCTGGATGTGGCCCCCAGCCAGAGCACCCGATCCCGGGGCCGAGCTCCCTGCTGGTGCTGCCGGGGCGCTGCCTGCTTCCCCAAGCCCCTGGCAGCCCCAGTCCTCGGCCGTGCATCCCAGTGCTCCCCAGGCCTGGGGCAGGCAGGGCGGACACAGCAGCTCGCTCAGCCGGTGCAAACGAATCTGCCCTCTGTGCCCTGATAACATTGTGTTTGTTGCAGAGCGGGAAGAGCCTGCCAGCACACGATAAGAGCAGATGACTTTACTCTGGACCCGCTCCGGATTGAATTATGCTTTAATTTCATTTTCGGTTCCTCTTTTCTTTCCAGGAGGGGAAGGGGGCTTGGGGGCATGCAGGCAGGTCTGGGGGCTCCTGGACCCTTCTCCAGGCAGGCCAGCCCCGTGCAGAGGGGAGGACAGAGAGTAAAACCCAGACAGATCTGCTTTCTGCTCTCAGGGACTTAACCCTGGAGCATCACAGCAGCCTGGGGTGTCCTGCTGCGTGGGTCCCCACGGCACCTCCCTAGGGGGTCCCCTGCAGAGCTTTTGGGGCTCGGGTTTTGCCTCCCACAGAAGCAGAAGCTCTCCGGGCTGTGACGCCGTGGCCCATGTTGGAAGGTTTCCACGGTTCCTGTCGGAGAGGGGGCACCACAGATGCCCTGAAGGTGAGTCCCTGGGTTCCCTCCAGGCCCCCAGCTCCAGCTGATGGAGCACAGGGTGTTTTTCAGTCCCTGAAAAAAACCTCCCCTGGTGTTTTGTGGGGTAGGGGACTCCCCTGGGTCTACTGGGGGTCCCACTGGGCAACCCAGGCACTGATGCCATCTCCAGCAGTGCTGCGGGGCATCGCCCCTCTGCCTGCCCCACACGTGCTGCATGCCGTGGGGAGGGTGCTGTGGCAGTGTTGGCAGGGCTGCCAATGCTCTCAGTTTGATGGAGCCACCTCCGGCACACCACGCTGGGCATGGCACGCTCCTCCACTGCCAGATGTGCCAAGAGCAAGGACAACCATTAACTCTTTCCTCTTTGGCCATCACCTGAGTGGGCGGCCCTTCCCACCCCGTTTGCTCTCCTGCTGAGCTGCCGTTTGATCTCCTTGGATGCCAGCAACTTTACAGCCTGCTGTAGTGGCGCAGGAGATAATCCACGTTTCCTAAATGGGCTTCTGTCAACAGCGTGCTGTGCGCGCACCAGCTGCTCCCACTCACCTCCCTCTTGGCTTGGAGGAGGCTCCCGTGGCCGAGGGGCTGGCAGGGCTGCAGCGGGGACCCTCCTATGCCCACCCCGTGGCTCATGGCGGGCAAATGCCTCCCGTGCTGCCCTCCCCAGCTCCCTGTGCGGTCAGCGCTGGCAGCGCTTGTGTTGGTGTGGTGCCTGGTGTGGTGCCGCTCCCCTCCACGCCGGCCCTCCCACTATAGCATCAGTAATAAGAGTTTCCTGGGGAATATCCCACATTTGCAAGAAATACTGGCTGTAAAAATGAACCTGATCTGCTGGTGATGCCTCTTTTAAAATAAGCCAGCGCTGCACGGGTGCAGACGCTAAAACTGCCTGGAAAAGGGGAAAACCAAGTGGAATTAGTGTTTGTCTCCTGTGGCATCTGCTCTCACTTATCTATAAAAGTTTGGGGCAGGAACTGTCTTGCTATTAATTATTATTTGGCCAAGAAACAAACAATGGGATTAACCAGTGACTTAAATAAGCTAGTCTGAGGGCCAGGCTAAAAGGGATTTTGAGTGATGCCCACATGCTTCTTTGCCACTTTGGAGGTGACTTTTTCTGAGGAAGGACTTTTTTCTGAGGAAGCCTGTGTGTTTCGACCTGCTGGGTGCCATTAATAAACCCGCTCCCTCACCAGCAGCCGGGCACGCGGGGCCCAGGCAGCAACCCAGCATGTGCTCTGGAAACCAGGGCAGGGATTCCTGGTAAAAGGGGGAAGATTTGAATCGTTGTTGTTCCACTGGATTACTGAAATAATTTATTGCAATGCTCCACCCTTATAATTAAAGCGCGGTGATGAAAGCAACTGGTAGAGTAGCTTTGGATCCAGAAGCAGCATGTGCGTGTGTGTGCGCGCACCTCACCTTTGGTGTTTATATTTGTTTTTTTTTAAATCGACTCCTTGCTTCTGAATAGCGCAGGCAGCAGCCCCAGTTCTTAGAAAGGTATCTGGGGATGGAAAGCCCCAGAAAGCAGGGAGACAGGCTCCAGGAGATAAGGGCCATTGCTTCTTGACGAGTGCAACAGTAGCAGGGCCATTCCTGGTACTGGCTGGATGGGGGCCAAGCGGAGAAGGTCTCACTACGAGCTGGACAGGGTGGCAGAGAGCCCCCGGGGAGGCCTGCCCAGCGCCCCGGGTCTCTGTGCCACATCCTGACTGGCGGACACAGAGCAGGGTACCTGGGTGTCTTCTGCGAGGTGGGACAACCCGGTCCCCTCACGTCCCTCGCCATGGGAAGCCCTTGGACGGACAGCACTGTCCCAGGGGCTCTGTGGGGCAGGCGGGGTCGGCCAGCTGGCCTGTGCCCCCCACGGTAGGGCAGTCGGAGGCTCGGCCATGGCACCGGTCCCCAGGCAGGGCAGACAAACGTCCCTCAGGGGCTGCGGGGCGAGATGAGGCGATGCAGGCAGGGTGCCAGCCCCCTGGCAGGGTCTGCCGGGCAGTTATCTCGGCTCGCACACGCACCCTGCGCGCGGTCAGATGGGAGCTGGTGCGCTCTGGGCTGCTGATTGCCTCACCGACAGCACCGGCGTGGGGGGACGCGGCCTCACAGGCGCTCTTACATGAACCGAGTGGTGTGGGGCCACCGGGGCTCAGCCACCCTGGCCCAGCTCCCCGGCACCCGTTGCAACAGCACCTTTGCTCGCTGACGCACTCGGCGTCCCCCATGGCGAGCGCTGTGCCCACCTCACCGGCCGGCGTGCTGTAACCCCGCACCAGACCTCCCCGGCACGCTCCCGCTCGTGTCCACGCATGCTGGCATGAGACACGGCCATTGCTCCTGCCCCACTCGGGGCAGGGTGCCGGGGGACCCCCGGCTCTGCGATCTACAGCCCCCTTCCCCGCTCGCAGTGTGGGGCAAGGCGTCAGGGCACCGCTGCCCCACTCACGTCGTGGGGACGGGCAGGAGGCACCCTGGGCTTTGCGATCCACACTGGCACCCCTGCCCCTTCTCCCGCCGTGGGGCAGGGCGCGGGTGGACCCGGCTATGCAACCCACGCTGGCAGCGCGGGGCAGGGCGCGGGGCAGGGCGCGGGACCCCCCCCGTTGCCCCGGCCCGGCCGCGCGGGCAGGCGAGCGGCGCGGCGCCGTCGGGGCAGGGGCGGCCGCCGACCCCCGCCCGCCGGGGCAGCCCTACGAGAGGGGGCGTGGCTCGGGCCATAGGAGAGCCAATGGGAGGCGGCGGCGGTGAATATCAATGCCGGACGGGCCAATAGGGGCGCAGCCATGCTGTTAACAGCTTAGGGGCGCGGGGCGGCGCAGAGCAGCGCTGCCGCCGCCGCGGGGAGCGGAGCGGCTCCGCGCACCGCGCTCCCCCAGTCCGCCCCGGCCCCGGTTCCCCCGCCCGGCCCGCCATGGCGGCGGCCGTGGACGAGAGCGCCCTGCCCTCCATCTCCACTTTCGCTAACCTGCTGCCGCTGGAAGAGCGGCCCGCCGACATGCTCCACGTAAGCACCGGGCACCGGGGAGGGGGCGGCAAGGGGGGTGCGGGGCAGAGCGTCCCGGGCTGGGGCTCAGCCCGGCTGGTGGGGGCGGCCCCCCCTCCCGCCGTCGGAGGGCGCCGCGGGGGCGGTGCAGCCGGAGCGGTGCCGACCCGTCGGACGGGTTGAGGGGAGCCGCCGCCCCGAGCGGGAGGCGCGGACCGCGGTGCCCGAGCGGCGGGCGCCGCCGCAGCCGTCGCCCCGCCGGTTCTGACGCCCCTCTTCCCCGCAGAGGATGCTGCAGCAGGACGGCGCCGCCGCCGTCAAGCGGGAGGAGGACGACTTGGGCAAGTTTGTGGACTTGGACTTCATCCTGGCGCACACCAGCAGCGGCGGGCAGGGGCCGCCCGGCCCCAACTACCCCCTGCCCGAGACCCCCGAGAGCTGCGGCACCACCTACGACAGCGACGGCTCCTATCCCACGCCGGGCAAGTTCCCGGCGCCTTACCCCGAGGGCCAGGGCCACAGCTACGTGGCCGAGCTGCTCACCCCGGACCTGCCCGGCCACTGCGACCTTCAACGGAGGGAGTACACGGAGCTGCGGGTGCCCGGCGGCCCCCACCACCACCTCCCCCATCACCACCCGCCCCTGCACCCGGCCCTGGCCCGCCCGCTGCCCCTGGACCCCGCGCAGCCCTTCGGGCCCCGCATCAAGAAGGAGCAGCCGGAGGAACGCGCCTGCATGCTGGGGCTGCCCGCCGCCGAGTACCTGGGGCCGGGCGGCGGCGAGCACAAGCCACGCGTGGCGCCGGGTCCCGGGCCGGGACCGGTGCCGGGGCCGCCGCTGCCCTACCCGGGATTCGCCCACGGCCGCCTGGGGCCCCCCGAGGAGCCGTTGCCCGGCGCCGACCCCCACCTCCTGGCCGACGTGCCGCCCCACTACGCCGTGGCCCCGCACCGCTACGCGCCCCACTTCGCCCCCCAGCCGCCGCCGCCGCAGTTTCATGGACACTTCAGTGTTTTCAGGGAGCCCCTGAAGGGGCCGGGGCCGGGCCCGGCGGGGCTACCCGGGCTGCTGGTCACGCCGCCCAACTCCCCGGTGCTGGAGTACTTCCCGGCCGGGGCCCCTCCCGAGGACTGCAAGCCCAAGCGCGGCCGCCGCTCGTGGGCGCGCAAGCGGACGGCCACGCACAACTGTGAATACCCGGGCTGCGGCAAGACCTACACCAAGAGCTCCCACCTCAAGGCGCACATGCGGACCCACACGGGTAAGGGCGCGCCGAGGAGGGCGGCCACGCGGTGGGGGGGGGGGGAGGAGATGCGCAAAGGGTCCCGGGTGGGGGGACCGGGGCGCACGGTGAGACCCGCGAGCCTGCTCCGGCATGGTTCCCGAAGGTGCGGAGGGGCGCTGGGGGAGGTGGCAGCGGGGGCGCATGGGGAAGACCCCCCGCGGTCAGTCTGGGGGCGCACAGAGGGTCCCCGTAGGGGGGCCGGGTGGGGGCACCTAGAGAGACCCCGCAGCCGGCACGGGGCTGCACGGAGGGTCCTGCGGTGGGGCAAGGCGCACGTGGGGATGCCCCCGGGAGTGCTTAGAAGGACCCCGGTGGTGGGGCCGGCCAGGGGCACACGGGGACCAGGGCACGCGGTGAGACCACCCCTGCGACACCGTACCCCGGCCTCGGGGCCCAGTGGTGCCTGAAGAGGCAGGGCCTGGGCGCACATGGAAAAGCCCCCCAGCTAGGCTGGGGGCAAATGGAAGGGGGAGACAGACTGGGAGTGTATGGTGAGACCCCCCCCCAGCAGAGCTGGGACAGGGCACATGGTGTGGCCCCACAGCAGGGATGGGCAGGGGAGCACCCGTGGTTTGAAGTGGGGCAGGGGTGCCCAGAGGACAAGCCCCATGCAGGGCACATGGGACAGCGGAGCACATGGGGAAGGGCTGGAAGATAGGGGGCAAAAGGAAAGGTGGGTCAGGCAGAGGTGTGCAGGGGCCGAGTACACAGCGGGGCTGTGTACTCCCCTTGCCTAAGGGTGGTGGGCAGGGATTCCTCCCGAAAAGAGGGTGCTGAGCAGGGGAGCGCTGGGGTGAAGGCATAGGGAAGATGGGGATCTCCAGGCCCACTGACACCCCCTCTCCTCTGCAGGTGAGAAGCCCTACCACTGCACCTGGGAAGGCTGTGGCTGGAAATTTGCCCGCTCCGATGAGCTGACCCGCCACTACCGCAAGCACACAGGGCACCGGCCTTTCCAGTGCCACCTCTGCGAGCGGGCTTTCTCCCGCTCCGACCACCTTGCCCTCCACATGAAGCGGCACATGTGAGCGGCGGGCCGTGGCCGGACTCGACCAGCTCGTGGTGTAAATAGTGTCGGGATGGCACTGGGGAGCAGCCCGGCTGCCCAGCCCTCTCCACTTGTAGTTGATAACTAGTTTTCTCCTCCTGCCCTTGCTGTGAGAGCTGGGCCCAGCCGAGTGGTGGGGAAGGGCTGCTTTGAGGTGTAGATGGGGAGCAAAGCTGCAAGAAGTGTCTCCAGCCCCTGCCCAGGCACCACCACTCAGCTCCCCACACCTGGAGGGTCCCCCCCAGCCAGACATCTGGTGAGCAGGGGGGCTGGTGCAGCAGGGCTCTGTCCCCAGAGCTCCTGGCTTGTATTTGGTATCAGCTTAAAAAAAAAAAACCTTCCTCCCCCTCTGATCTTGACACCCCCCCGGGCTCCAGGGACTGTGGTGGCTGACTCCGGCCAGGCTTTGGCTGGAGACCCACGCCTGCTGGGTGCGTGGGTCATGGTGCTGGGAAGTGGGTTGCTGGTCTTCTCGGTTGTGGCCATCGGAACAAACATCCTGACCCAAAAGCCCAGGCTGGACGGGGCGAGGGGTGGGACCTGACTGGCTCATGTCTATAAAGGTTTGCAGGGGTTGGCAGCGCAGTGTCACCTTGCACAGGGAGCGGGGACGTTCCTGTTGCCTGCTTGGGACCCCGCCGGGCAGTCTGGTCCTGGCCATTCCCACAGTTTTCTGCTCGGGAGCCTAAAATGGCTCTCCTGGCTCTCGTCTGCTTTCATTTGTCTTGTTCTTCCCCTCAGGATGACACCAGGTACTGCTGCAGCTGCCTTCCCCATGCTGCTTTTTTAAATTTAGTGTGTAAAGGACAGTGAGTCCAGCTATGAATGCCCAGGTCTCTGCTATACTTGAAACTTTCATAGAGGGAAAAAAAAAAAAAAGAAAACTCAAAAGAAAATGAGTCTTTTTATGTGCAGCTTCTGCAAAGCAAGTTGTAAATTAAACAAAGCAGTAATATATAATGTTTCTGTTTTTTTAATATATTTTTTCTTCCAGCTGGGAACACAGATGAGTCTCGGCTTTGGGAAGTGCACTGTTCCCGTCTGTGTATATTGTTAATTAACATTTCTCTGCTTGGGCACGTTAGGTCTCTCGCACTCCGAAATGTTACTTTTCTTTATATGCAAACTGTTGAAATATTGTGATCTGCTGTATAATAAATAAACAAGATGTAAACATGAAAGAGCCAGGAGAGTTTACTTTAAAGCTTTCTTCTAAGAGGAGAGGGTGAGGCTGGGCTTGCTTGTCAGTAAATATTTATATCGATGTTCATTTCTGCTTAAGTTAGCTGCGGAGGATCGATGGGGAACGCCCAAGCCTCAGCATCCGAGCAGCATCTCCTGTGCAACAGCTCTTGAGTCACCCCACTTCCCCGTGCCTCAGTTTCCCTAATCTGCAGATGGGGCAATTGCGGCACCAGGATGGCGTGACTGCTCCTGTGGTGAGTCACCGCTGAGGGGAATGGCAGCCGAAACCGTACCAGGAGCCTTGTTGGTCCCATCTACTTCCTGAGCGGTCCTGTCCCGCTGTCTCCCGCAGTGGGAGCTCTGCGGCACTGGCCTTGTGGTCACAACCGGGAGGTCAGTGGCAGCTGCCTGGCCCTGTGTGCTGTTGCTGCTGTCCTCCTGGGAGTAGCCCGGCAGCTTGGTGGGGTTCAGGTGCTGAGGTTTCCCTGCGTTAATAGGTGGTGACTCAGCACAAGCGTGCTGGCAGGTCCCAAGCTCAGCAAGCAGGTCTGGCTCCATCCCTCCCTCCCATGGCTGATTACCCGTGATGCACTCATCCCTCTGAAGGCTGGAGCTTGTCCGGACCTGACACCATGCTGGCAGCGCAGGGAGCGTGCAGTACAGGCTGTACAGTGCCCTGGCCCAGGGTGGTGGTGGCTTCTTCCTCCTGTTCTTGCTGCCACAACGCCCGGTGGCCGGCCAGTGCTGGGGGATGCCCTGGGACTCCTCGCACTGCAAGAGGAAAGAAATGGGATGTAGCTGTGCTGCCAGCATGGGGTGGGCAGGGCTGATCCTGCTCCTTTCCTGTTTCCTGCTTGCAGCTGTGGAGAGTCGAGCTGGAAAGAGATGGGAATGGCAGAGTGGGACTGATGGCTCCCTGAGGGGTGGCTAGTGTTTTGGGGTCGAGCTGAGTGTCCTGGGGCTGGCCCCCAGCCTTGGGGTCTGTCCTGAGCAGGTACAACAGCGTGGGTGTCTCCAGGCATGATGGCAGGAGCTTGGGATGTCGTGTCCTGCCCGCGGGCCTGGGCATGGGACCATGGGACTGCATCCACAGGTGTCACAGATCCACCAGGCTCAATCACTTGTCCTTTCCACAGCCGCCTCCGCCCTCCGCTTGCCCCACTTTCTGAGAGGTGCCTGCGTGGGGGTGACCATGCTGGGACACAAGTGTCCTGTAATGGGGTACCAGGGGTGTCTTGTTCCTGGGACCCCCGGTACCCAAGGCCGAGGGTCCGATGCCAGTGGGGTGGCTGGAGCAAAACTGCTGCCTCTTCCCTGGAGACTCGTTCAAAACGTCACACAGAGGGAGAGGGAAAGGTGTGGGCTGTTTGAATTAGCGATGAGTCAGGCTGGCAAAGCCAGATGGGGAGAGTGCATGCCTGCGTGTTTGTGTGCGTATAAGTAATCTCTGGCTTTGTGTTTTTATTATGATTATTATTTTTATTTCCAGGGGAACGATGAATTTCTCCAACCATCCCGTCCCACTGGAAAGGCTGGCTCTGCTGTCCTGTCTTCCTTAAGCATCCTGGGAGCCGGAGTGACGGTCCGTGGCTGTTTTGAGGTTCGGCTCAGATCAGAGCACAAACCAGTTCTTCCTCGCCTTTCATCATCGCTGTGCTGGGGCGGGAGCGAGGCCTGGCTCTGCTGCCACTGCCTTACACGGAGGTGAGAGCAGGGGAAGACGCTTTGGCTCCTTCTCTGAGCAGAGCTGCTCCAGGTTCGCTCCCCTGGGCCCAGGGCAAGGCGTTCCTTCGGGCACACAATGGGGCACGGCGGTCGTAGGGACCGGCATGGCCAGGAACTTTGCCTGGGAGAGGAGTGGCTGTAGTGGAAATGGCAATTACGGTTAATTTGTTGTTAATAAAAAACACCCTCTTCCAATTGCCTGGGCCAAGATGCACTCTCCGTTGGAGGAGGGTGTCCGGTCCTGTCCCCAGCAAAACCTGCCCTGCAAAGCGATGAGGGCAGCAAGAAAACACCCTCGGCAGTGCTGAGGAAGGCAGAGCTGGGGCACAATCCCTGCCTGCAGTCTGTGCACCTGTGGTCAGCTGGAAAGCACTTTGCCCCAGCCTGGCAGGGGCACATGGGGACGCAAAATGCACCAGTCAACCGGGTGGGACCCTGCTTTGCAGGAGACATGGCAGTAACAGTGTGTCCTGTGCCAGAGGAGAGGGGGATGCTCCAGAGAAGCCAGGCTGGTTCCTGAAGGGCTAATTTACCCACGTACAACCCCTGGGTCCGTGGCTGGCCCAGCCTGGGGCAGGTCTCAGTGTCCTGGATCACATACTGGGCTGCTGCAGGGACGGTGCAGAGGGAAAGTTGGCTGGCAGGGCAATGCTGCGGTGCCATGCCACCGTGCCCATGCCGAGGCCACACAGACCCTGCTCCGGGACGTATCTCCTGCTAGCCTCGCCTTCCTTCCCCTCCTTGGTCACCTCCTGGCACAAAGGCCCCCAGGAGGCATGGTGGTGGGCAATGCAGCGGTCCCTGAGCCTCCCCGCAAACCTTAAAGCTGAGCCCCATGGCTTTGGTGTGCAGTCAAACTGGCACAGCGGGGAGGCAAGCAGGGAAGGGAAGGAGCAAGGCATGGAGAAACACCTCCCCACAGAGGGGTGAGTCATGGCTGCAGTGTGGCCTGGCACCCTGCAGTCACCTGCCAGCAGGAGCGGGGCCCTGGGGGTTTCATGGCTGGGGGGGGGAGCAAAAGAGCAGCTCAGGTGGGTTTCTGTTCTCTGGGGGTGACCCAGCTTGTGGGGATCCCCCATGCTGCAGCCAGCAGGTCCCACAGAGCTGGCCCGGGGACGCGGGGCTGTGGGGAGAAGGGGCTTGACCCTGGGGTTGCTGCGGTCCACGGGGACAGCATGGAGCTGGGGAGCGGATGCGGGTGCTGGAGGTGGGATGCAGCCTGGGTGCTCCAATGTGGGAGGGACTATTTGGGGGTGCTTGGAGGGGCTGACACAGACCTTTCCTCGCCACAACACAAGGTGAGAGTTCGGGTCCCCAGGGACAGGGCGTCCCTGCTGAAGGATGCTCCCAGGGCTGGTGTCCCCCCTCCCAGTGGAACGTTGGGAAGTGTCCCATCCCTGCCATGGGGGGAAGGTCCATCAGCCTGTCCCCACGTCCCCGCCACTTGGGGTGGGCCAGGCGCCATGATAACGGGGCTGTGGCTGTCACCGCACCCTTAGGAAACATTTGGCTTCAGGCACCTGAACCCACGGGGAAGCGATAACTCCCCGGCTCGCTTGCCCTGCCTGGACCCACACCTGGTGCTATCATGCCTTAGTCACACACCGAGAGTTTTTCCACTGCCGGGCCCCAGATAACCTCCTCCCGCCCCACTGGCCACAGTGTTTGCACTTGTCCTCCTCCGCTGGTGCCAGGCTGGGAGACACACACGCACCTTGAGCCCTGGGCTGGAGGCATGCACACCTCTGGCCTGGGGTCACCTGTGGCCATGCCTGGCAGCCGGGGCATGGGCAAAGGGCACAAGGAGCATCACTCCCTCAGGACCCTGGGGCGGGCAGGCGGCTGGCTGGGAGGGGGCCAGCGTTGCCCTCCTGCCAGGGCTAAATGCGGGGGGACACCCCTCCCCCAGCTGCTGGGTGGCAGTGAGGTCACCCAGGGTTGGCATCCTGTGCCCGCAGGACAGTAGGAGATGGGTGATGAGGTTGCAGTGACAGGACAGTGATGCTGGCTGTTGCTGTCCCCCTGCCAAAGCCCTGGGGCACAGGAGCACTGGGCTCCCCCCCATTGCTGGCTTTCCCTGACCCACTGCATTCCCTGGGCTCTCCCTGTGCCCCAGCAAGGCAGGACCCCGGTGCTCCGGGGAGGTGACAGACCTGGGCACGCTTCCCCATGCAGGACTCTCATGGACGGCACTGGGGTGTGCGGGCTGGCCAAGGTCTCCAGCTCTGCCCCTTTGCTCTTTGAAGGCTGTGCAAGCTCTGGGATGCAGTGGCTGCTGCCCAGAAACAACATCTCTGGGTCCCTTTGAAGGCAGTGCTAATTGCTGCACTACTGATCAGGTTAGCAGAAGCACCCAGCTAATGTGTTTCGCTTGCAGGTCCATATGGATGCAATATGCAGCTCCTGGTGGGACGCAGCCCTGCAGTGACACCCACACTCACAGAGGTGCGGGGGAGGCGGGCTGTGAATAACGCAACCCAGCTGCCCACAATCTCCACCTTTCATGAGGTTAAAAAGCTGCTACCCTAGGAAGAGAAGCTCAAAATGTGTTGGGGGCTTAGTTTGTTGAAGAGGAGTGAGTTGATCACCCTGCACTGGGGCAGAGCTTGGGCTGAGTCCTGCTGGGATAGGGCTGGAAGCTGGGCTTGAGCAGGTCAGGCCTAAAAGTGGGGGATATAATCAAAACCCAAGGACACCGAATGGCCACCTGTCTCTGGATTTTATTTCAGTACTGGCTGTGTTTTCTATAAGTGCTGTTTAACAATGTGAACAGACTGTGAATGACGTGCGAGCGAGGGGCGAAGAGAGAGATCCTCTTTCTCTGGTCTTATAAAGCTCTCCCTGGAGCAGCAGTGCCAGGCTTGCCAGGCAGGCAGAGCAGGGGTGACAGGGTCAGCAAAGGCAGAGGATGGCAGTGCTGACAAAGCCCTGTCTCCCTCTGCAGACCCACCTTGGGGGAGTGTGGACACCACCTCCGGGCCATCTGTGGCAAGAGAGCAAGGAAAGATGCTAGAGATGATTAGGAATGGCCACATGCGCTGGCAGGGAGAGGGCTTGGGTGGATGTGGCAGAGCCGAGAGCAAATGGGCAGGACAGCAGAAACCTGGGGACTGGCTCTGTGCTTGTGGGAGGAAGGGCAGAGATGCTAAAAGCCATCCCTGGCAGCTTGGGAGGGGACAGAAAAGGGGTTAAATGATTCCTGGGGACAACAGATGACACTCTGGGGGTGTTACCAGCTCCTGTTGGGGCACACCGGTGCAGGCTGGGCCCCAGTGCGGAGGTGACACACTGGTTTCCGTGGGAAGAGATCGCCAGTGGGGTGGGAACAGTGGCAACTCCAGCACAGCCTGGCTGGTGTTGAGGGGCTGCGTGTCCAAGTCACCCTGGCACGGTGGGGTTCAGCTCATCTTGGGGCAGCTGCACCGTAAGAGATCCCCTCGGGGGCACCCCCTCTCCTCAGTTATCCGAGGTGGCTGGCAGATTGCCGTGGATCTCTGTGCCCCATGCCGCTTCGGACAAACCTCTACCAGGCAGCCTTGCTCCTGCCTCGATGCAGAGGGAAGGTGATTTCGCGCAGTCCCTCCTGGCCCCACACTGCTGTTTCCTCCCCCTTCCCCCTCCCTCTTTCCTCCCACAGGGAAGAGGAAACAGGACAGTCCTATTAATAAAACTTTCACTCCTGGCTGCCCGCGGCCTCAGGTAAGCGCCGCGGCTCTGGAGCGCTTTGGGAGGGTTTCCTTGTCAAGCGTGAAGGCGAGGAGCATACGCTTTGTAAAACGAAGCCGGGATGGGCAGCCCGAACGTGCCACATGGTGCAGGGCCCACCTGGCAGACAGCCACCTGGCACGGCCCCCTCACCGCTGGCGGGGAGAGCGGGAGGGCGCGACAGCCGCGAGCGAGCGCACGCACGCCTCGGGACCCAGCGAGGAGACGGGAAAGCTTCTTACGAGCTCTATGGGGAGCTGGGGTCAGCCCCGAGACCCTGGGGAGAGCAGGGCGCTGCCACCGAGCTGCCCTCCGCCATCACGCCGGGCAGGCGGTGGGGGCGGCGCGGCCTGCCCCGAGACCTGCCCCACAGCCCCCGTGTCCCCGGCCGAGGCAGTGCCGAGCGACCCACCGCCAAGGCCCCGGGGGAACGGGCACCCCCATCTTGTCGCTTCGGGCAACTGGGGGGGGGGGGAAAGGTGGGAGCACCCTGCAAGGCCCCGCGCGCCCTGCAGCCCCCTAGCTCCCGCACACGGGGCGACCCCCGGCCGCGGGCCGGGCTGAGGTGAAGGGTGCTCCGGGCCGGGCTCGGAGACACCCGTGGGGCCCGGGCCGAGCACGGCTGTGCTGCCACCTCCTGGCGCGGGAGCGAGTCCCGCCTGCAGCGGGCTCTCCGCCCGGAGCGGGGAAGGAGGTACGTCGGACCCGGGCGCGTCCGGGCGCGGCTGCGGGGGCGGCAGCGCCGGCGGCGCCAGGTCTGGGGCGGCCGCGACCTGCCGGGAGCGGGGCGCGAACCGGGTGCCCGCCATCCGCATCCCTCAGTCCCCCGTGGTACGTCCCCCAAAGGGCTCCGGTCGCTTCCGGGCGCCTGTCGGCGGGAGCGGAAGTGGCGCTGCCCGGGCCGCCGTGCGGGTCGCACCGTCCCGGTGGCTGCGGAGCCGGCGCGGGTGGGTGAGCGCGGGACCGGCCCGGCTCGGGGCAGCTGCGTCCCCGCGGCGGCGCCTCGTCCCGCCCGTCCTCCCGCGGGCTTCCCGGGACCCCGCCGCGGGGCTCCGGGCCGCGGGCTCGGCGTGCGTGGCCCCCGGGACCGGCTGGGTACAAGGCCCCGTTGTTGGGCCTGAGGGGGATGGGAAGGCGGCTGAGGGGGATGTGTGTATATATAGCCGTGTATGTATGTAGATACACGTGTGTATATATATAAACACACACGTGTGCGTCTTTGTGTATGTATGGGGTAGCCCCCGCGGGAGGTGCACGTTAACCCCGGCCCCGTGGTTTCCCCCCCCAGGGCTGGAGGGGACGGACGGGACGGCGGCGGGCAAGGCCAACGGGCAGGCGGAGAGATGGCGACGGGCGCAGACGTGCGGGACATCCTGGAGCTGGGCGGCGTAGAGTCGGAGAACACGGGCACCATCAACAAAAAGGATATCATCAACTCGGATAAGGTGAACTGCGATGCCCGGAGGGGCCACTGCTTGTTTTCGAGGCGCTGACTGACCTTGCGTGTGGTGTCTGGGGTGTATATTTGAAAAAAGGTGGAAAAAAGCATGTTCCTGCCATAGTCCGTTTATTTTCGGGCTCTTGTTTTCGAGGCGCTGACTGACCTTGCGTGTGGTGTCTGGGGTGTATATTTGAAAAAAGGTGGAAAAAAGCATGTTCCTGCCATAGTCCGTTTATTTTCGGGCTCCTCTAGAGGACCTGGAAATGCCTGTAAAGCCCCGCTCTCGGGTTCCTGGTGTTGTCAGTTAAGTGTGCTGTGGCATTTGGGGTGGTATTTAAGCTGGAGCTGTGTAAGTGGTGTCCTGGTGAGCTGGGCCTGGTCCCAGGACACTTTCAGCAGTCTCTAAAATCCCCATTTTGTGGAGTAAGTGTGAAGTGTGTTTACCATCTAGCCCCCAAGCAGATGGAATTAATATAACACAGTCCTGTTTTAGAAGAAAAAAACATTGTCTGACTTGGTTGAACGGTAAATATCTTCAAACCATGGGAGCAGTCCCCGTGCGGAGGTGTGCGGCTGGGGTTTGGGAGAACTGGGATGTGTTGCCCATGGGAATGTGGGCAAGTCAGTAAGCTCTGTTAAGGACGTATGCCGTCATGTGCTGTGCTTTGTGTGGTAATATGCTACGGTATGTTGTTGGCTTCTGTATTTTAAATTCGGGCAAGGTCTTGGTTGTCCTGTGCTTTGCAAGGTGTTGGGAAGGTCAGGTCACAACTAGTTACGAGACGTGGAGGTGCTCGGAAATGAGGCAGGGGAGATGAAGTCCCCAGGAGCTCTCTGGTACAGAGATGGTCTGATTTGAAGTAAACCCTGTGTATTTGTTTGAAAAAAACCCGACAAAACAAGCACACACAACCACCCCATCCCTGAAAGTACTTCCTGAATGTCTTTGCTTGCCTCCACTGAAACATTTGTCTCTGAAGAGAAGCGCAGTGGTTTCATGACCGCCTTGTGGGGAATAGGACACATAGTATAATTGGTGTAATGGAAAACTGATGAGTTTCAGTAATTCAAAGGTTGAAATGTTAAAATCACCAGTTTTCAGCTGTGTTGGTGAATAGTGTGTCCAGCGAGCAGCTCGTTGGCTGGATTCAGCTTGCGACGTTCTGCCACTGAGTGTTGAGAGTTGCGAGTTCTTTTGATTTAGATGCATTTGTCTGTTAGCTAGCAGAGAGCTGAAGGAGAACCGGTGGCTGTCTGCCTCTCTTTTGAAGCAGAGAATAAGATGGGTTTCTCCTCAAATTTACCTGTCTGATGGAGAGAGAGAGGAAGGGGAGGTGCAGTGAGAGGTTTGGGGAGGAGTGCAGGAGGCCACTTGTGGCCGTGAGTGAAACATTCTGAATTTCTACAAAGTACAGAAACTAAATCAAACCAAAGGTATAAATCGTTATTGCATGGAGAGAGCAAAATTGCTAATAACAGTGCAGCACTTGCTCAGGAAATAGATCTGTTCTCAATTAGAAAAGAAACCGATTGATGTCTTTAAATCACAAGAGAACCATGAAGTACTTTCCAGTCCATTAGTGACTGAGAATGTTAAAATAAAAATTACTAGGCATAAAAACATTTAAATCAACAGGACCAAGTAATTTGTTCTCAGCTCCTAAAAGAGCTGGCTGAGCTGATCTCTGACCCGCTGATATTAACTTTTAATAAATCTGGGAACTTTGGGGGAATTCCAGAAGCCCGTGTTCAAACTGGGTGTGTGATGACCTGCGGGTAACTGCCTCGGTTGGCCTTGCGTCACTCCTGGGCAAAGTGATGGACACCCTAGGAGAAAGGTGTTTGGTTAGGAGTGAGAAGGTGCTAATATAATGAATGTCTGTCATGAATTTTTATGGAAAGTAGTTGTAGTCCAAGCTGATAGATTATTATTTTTTTAATGGGATTTTGAATTTGCTTGATAAAGGTGACTGTATGGATTTAATACGATTTATGATACAGTGTTAGTTTTACTATTGCAAAATATTCTGATTTAAAAGTTGGTAGCGATATGGTAAACAAGTACTTAAAGGTAGTGACATGGCTAGTAGTTATAAAGATGGTACAGTTAGACCAAATGCTCTGGACTACTCAGTAAACTTGGCCCACTTAAATAAAGTGTACCTTATTAATGTGGCTGTTACTGTATCTACCTGAATCCAAAGCTGATTACTTTATAAACTTGTATGTGTGATATGAGGTGGAATGTGTCTTAGAAACCATCAGTTCTGACAAGGTTTTAGGGGCCAGATTGAGTCGTCTACACTGAATTCCTAGTATGAAGAAACTATGTAAAAAAAAAAAAAAAATTCTTTCCTGTATAAATAGGAGAGCGGAGGCGGGAACGGGGGTTTACTTTTGTAGGTGATACCAGTAGTTTTGACATGGGGCTTAATCACAACTCGTAAAAACTGAAGTTGCTGCAGAACAAAGTGACAAAAACTAAGAGAGGGTGGGAAGACATTTCTTATTATCTTCTCTAAAAGGAAGAGAATCACTTGATTTAAATGCATTAATACCTTCATGTGAGGACAGTGTTTACCTAGTAAAAAAAGGCTTAGTGCACCAGCCCCTGAAAACTACAGCCAGATGTTCAACTTGGAATTTAAGCGTGTGTTATCAGCAGCAACAAGTGTCTGAGTACTGGTGAGTACTATCACTGAAAGTGAGCATGTTTTGTCTGTCAGTGGCTTCCACCAGGAACAGGCGCTTTCCTGGAGACATTCAAGGTGTCTAAAAACAGATAAAAGTGAAAACCATCACAGGGCGCCAGGTTACGTAGTTTAATGTTCCCTCAGGGATTGCTACTTATGAATCTAAAATGCAATTCTTTTGTTTTAGAAAAAATCCAAGAAATCTTCAGAGACATTGACGTTCAAGAGGCCGGAAGGAATGCACCGAGAAGTTTATGCACTCCTCTACTCTGACAAAAAGTAAGAGCTTATGGTCATCTGTGCAGGTTGTGGGGTAGCCTGGGCTTTTGGTGGCAGGGCAGCATCCTCTTGAAACCACGGGCAGTCTCGCTTCCCAGATTGATTCCCCTTTGTGCTTGGCCCATGCTTGTGCCCTTCTCTCTTAGGCAGTCATGGACAGCGTCTGTCTTCTCTCTTCTAAATTTGAGGGGTTTGCTCTGTGTAGGAGATGAATTAGGTACAGGTGCAACAGTCTAGTGCAGACAAGGCAGTGTTCTTACCCCTCTGTATCTAATTCTCTTTTATTTGCAACTGGGAATAGCACCTGCTTTTATTTCTGCAAAAAGAGTTCTGCTGCAGCCTGTATTTAGCTTGTTATGGATTGCGCCCTTGCCCCAGAGGTCTCTTGCATAGTTTGCTTTCCAGATGGTTCTGTTCAAACCCATCTGTGCTGTGTATTCTGTCCTCTGATGCAGGAAGCATTGCAGTCTGGGAAGTGCAAAACCTGGAATAAAGCTTAAACTCAGGTTTTCCCACCCTAGACATTGTGGTGGCAGATCCCACTCTGAGTCTGAAATCTCTTTGGGTTTGTCCTGGGCTGCTGCTTGCTTCTCGTCAGCCGGTGCTTTTCTCCACCACAGGGATGCACCTCCGCTGCTGCCAAGTGATACAACTCAGGGTTATCGAACAGTCAAAGCAAAACTGGGGTCCAAGAAAGTCCGGCCTTGGAAGTGGATGCCTTTCACCAACCCAGCGAGAAAAGATGGAGCGATGTTCTACCACTGGAGGAGAGCAGCAGAGGAAGGAAAGGACTACCCTTTTGCCAGGTTTAATAAAGTAAGTGGGAGCACTTTCAAACAAAAGCATATAAATAGCAGCTGGAAAATACCCTTCGGTCAGCTTCTTGAATGTCCAGACAGGAAGTTGGTTCTTTCAACACGTGAAGGCTGAGTTAGGTTTGGCAATTACATTTTAATTTGCAGCGCGGCCTGCAGCCGTGTGACCTCAGACTATGATGTCTCCAAATCCTTTAAGCTAAGTGGGCTCAGCATGTGGTCAGAGCTTGCTAGAGCCCTCTGTGTTTCAGGTGTGCAGTCATTGATTTGGTAAGGAGGCACTGTACCATCTAATTCAGTTCCTAACCAACATCCTCTCCCTGCTTACAGGCTCTGGGTAGTAAAAGATACTCTGTTCTGAGTGAGACATTGAAGTCTTGTTATTTTGCCCAGTATGAAAAAATTCGCTTGAGCTTCATGGCCAAAAAGTTGGTTTGCAGCCTCTTGGCCAGATTCCAGCACAGATGCTGAATTACGTTGCGTTCCTTCTGAAATTGCTCCTGTGGTATCTGTGTGGTACAGTACCCTGTTCTTTGCGTCTTATATTAAATTGTCACAATGTGTTGTTGTAACCTCCTGCCGTCTTTTGTCCCAGATGTATCTGCTTTGAGTGGCTGGGGCTTTCATGTGCATGCACAAAGAAAACGACATCAAGATTTATATTTCAAAGTCAGGACCTCCAAAGTTAGGAAGGAGCAGTGTTAGGGTGCCTCCGTAATGTAATTTAACCCCCTTCATGATGCAAATCTGAAGGGGAAAAAAAAAAGCGTGTGATAACATGATTCCACAAAAGCTCTGCTTGTGTATAACTGTATACAGCATTTTAAGTTTGTAACCCACAGAGCATCAGTTCTAACAAAGCCTGGCTTCCTGCAGAGTTAAGTGGTTGGTTGACCTTATATGTTAGAAGGCTCAAGCTCTGACTGATGCTTTTCCTCTTGCTGTGACATTGGTAAGAGCCTCCTGTGGAATCTCTTCTCTGATGTCTAGGGTGGAAGTCTGAAGCGTGACTCAGTCAAGGCGCCTACCTAGCTGTCTGAGTGAAACTTCGGGAGTGTAATTGTCTCTAAGACTCTACTGCTGTAACAGTTTTTGGCTGAGTTCAACTGAGTTTATCAGAGGGGACCACACATGGGTGTTGTAATTACACGATTCTTGTTTCCTTAACTTTATCACGTACTGTGAATTGACAGACAGAAGAGCCTTCAGCAAGGCTGCAACCTTTAGATTAGTGGTACAGTCCTCTGCCATCTACACATGCACAATTACATAATATTAGGAGCAAGTTGTAACCCTTGTGGATCTGTGGTTGAGAGGGTAGAAGGCACTGATGAGGAGTTTTGCAGATATTTGCTATGTCAGAGGAATTTTATTTACTTTTCCAGACCCTTCTGTGCCTTCCTTCTCACATTCTTGATACCTCTGCCCGAATCTCTTACTCCCCTTGGCATGAGCCCGTTTTCCTGTGTATTTTGTCCCACTGGTCACTCGAGCTCTTTAACCCGGCTCCCGTGTCACTGTCCAGTTGCTTTGCCTTTTCTCTCTGCTCCCAGTCTCCCACCCAAATCCTCCTCTTTGTGAAATCCAAAATGTAAATGTAGGTTTCACAGTGTACACGGAGCCTTGATCCAGGGTGTGAAATAGGAATATAAAAGCAGCTTCACTGGTGTCAGAGCAAAATCCTGTCTCAGCCGATATTCTGTTTCTGGCTACCATTAGTAAAGGCTTAGAGAAAGAGTATGAGAATGGGGCAAATATAGATCATTTCTTCCTAGCTTCTGGTGGTCTTTGGCTTAAGGATTTCTTAACTTGGAATTTGTGTTTAATAATTCTTGCTAGGTACATTCAGGGCAGAAAGCTGCTTTGTGAATATCCCATGGTAATGAGTTCTGCAGGTTAATTTTGTATGGTGTGCAAAGGTGCTTTCTTCTGTTCATTTTAAACTGCTGCCTTGGTGTTTCATTTGGTGCCTCTGAGATCTTGTGTTACATGATGTAGTAAATTGTCCTTACTATGTACTGTGTTTTCCATAATTGGACATATATCTGCCCTCCTGTGCCCTGTGTCACCCTTGTTGTTCTCAGATATCCTTTCTTTTGAAATGGGTGGACTAGGGGTTCGTGTTTCACTTATGGAAGCGTGGTGGGTTCGCACATTGGCTGTGTTTCTCTTTTTTTTTCTTTTTTTTTTTTTTCCCCTTCCCCCCTCCCCGATAATTTTTAATCTTCAGTTTGTCTTTTCACCACTGCTGGGCATTGTGCTGATGTTTTCACAGAACTGTCTCACGGCTCCAGGATCTTTCCTGAGCAGTTTCAGCTAAGTTAATGCCCATCATTGTGTGAGTTTGTAGTGTGAAATGTAGGACTAAGAGGGGTTTTCTGGGCCACTGAATCCTCTTCTTGGCTCTTTCAGGTCCTGCACCATCCAGTCCCTTTCATAAACTGATCAAGTTCCTTTTGAAAAGCACTTGGATTTTCCTGCCCCTGTGCTTCCTTGGGAAGCTGTTCCAGACTCTCTCTGCTCCATTTCTCATTTCCAGGTTAAATTTTCCATGTTAAATTGGCATTTCTTTGCAAGCCAATTTCTTAGTCCTTATTTCAGTTGTTCTTTTCTTCCTGTGGGTATTCCTTTCATTCCATCTAGCATACTTGAAGCTTGCAGTCAGATTCCCTTTCAGACTTCCTTTGCTAGGCTCCTTTCTCTTCCAATCTGCTGTGGGAAGACAAACTCCCCACCCCATTACTCATCCTCATTGCTCTTCTCTGTACTTGTTCCCATTTCAGTTCATCTTTCCTGAAGATGGGTCAGTAGAGTTATAGTTGGTATCCCCGGCAAGGTCTTGTGGTGCAACTGAAACCCTGCCAGTTTCTGCTGGAAATCCCTCACTGGGGGTCATATTTGCATTTTCATGGCTGCGTTGCATTTGAACTTATAGTCATCCCGTGGTTGGCTCAAGCTTCCCATCTGATGAGTTCTCACCTTCTCACTTCTCAGCAGTTCTCGCCTGAGCAGCCATGAAAGCGGCTGAGGAAGTGTTTTGGGGACTGCTCTTTGCTCTTGTCCCATTCTGTTCTCTGACCTGGCATCTGCCACCTTCCCTTCCATCCACTGCAGAGGGCCCTGCTGGCTCTTTTCATGTATGTATGCTACTGTAGAAATTTTTTTCTTTTTCATGACGTACATAGGGCATCCTTACGGTGTCTAATAGGACGGTGCTTCTCCTGGTGGAAGTGGTACTTGAAGGTTGAGGTGCAGTATGTACCCAGGAGATATGCTTCACCTTTATGCTTCGGTATCTAAGTGATGGACAAAAGGCAGTAGACCTAAAGAGACTGTGATTTGGAGGCTCAGAAATGCTCCTCTGGTGTGTATGGTGTTCATGAGGATGAGTTTTCTGGTGTAGGACTCAGGAGGGCATAGAGGTGTTGAAGCATGTGCGCTGCTCACATGTGCACCATGTTTCGTGTGGAGGCAGGACCTCCTCAGGCTGAGCAAAGTTCAACTGCGGGAGTGGTGGGAGGGGGTAGTAAGGGAGGAAAGCACAGACTTGTTTGCACTTTTGCTTTACCATGTGCTAGGACTTCCCCTAATACAGTAAGTATTTTTACCGTTCCTTTAGTACTCATGTGACGCTTGTGTTCTAGATAGAGCCCTTGCAGAGCAGTTTCAGGCTGGGGCCAGTGGTGTGGGTTTGGCCTTCTAGGTACCTGGGACACTCTGAGAGTTGGACTGTCGTTTGGCCCTGTGGCTCTGATGGAGAAAGGGTGGATGAGGAAGGGGGGGACAAAGTTGTTTGCCAAGTTTATGGCGCTCAATTGTACAGCACCTAGCCTTCCAGATCTTCATGGCACTGTCTGCACCAAACATGAAGGAAGTGGGTTGTGTATCAAAGCAGGAGGTGTGCTAAAGGCTAGGAGCCACCGCTACTTGCCTTTCCCATTCTTGCTGTACAAGTGAGCATGTCCCAACCCAAGTAAAGAGTTGATTGTCAGAGCAGTTTATGTCAAGGTATTGGTGCTGCTATGTGGGAGGAATGCAGGGAGGCTGGCTGAACCTTGGTTTCACTGTCATGTTAGCCTGATAATTTTGAAGCCTATTGTCAGGATGTGGATTGCTGACCTCTGCCTGTGTCAGCCACCTGAAATAGGTTTCAGCCTCCCAGGCAGTAGTTCCTGGTAAGCTCCCCAGAACGTCATGTCTGCAGCCCTGAGATCACACATTGCTCCTTATCAAGTCCCCTGCCTGCTCGTCATGTTTCCTACTAGGACCCATCTCTCAGGGTCCTGGCAGCCCCCTCCTGCCGGCGCGCTGCTCTTGTTCTTGGCTCAAGTATCTCGGGCCCTACCAGCTGGCAGTGAGAAGGGCAGTGCTGCAAGAGAGCTGCCATGTTTTTCTTTTCCCTGCATAGACAGTGCAGGTACCTGTCTACTCGGAGCAGGAGTATCAGATGTATCTCCATGATGATGCGTGGACCAAAGCTGAGACAGACCACCTCTTTGACCTGGCTCGGCGTTTTGATCTGCGCTTTGTGGTGATTCATGACCGCTATGATCACCAGCAGTTCAAGGTGAGTCCCGGGGGCCAAGGTGCTGCTGGCAACCTGCTGCTACGGCACGTGCAGGGCTTGCTGCACTGCAAAGACTAAATTACCCTTTATATCAACTTAATTAGGGGAAAATAATGAATTATTGGCAGCAAGGAATATTGAATTTCCAGCACGGGGCATTGCTGCTTGCTTTGTTTGTAATTAAATCCACTGTGACTTGTGCTCATTCTGTGTTGTGTTTTATTAGAAAGTTAGAAGGTTTGTCCCTGCCAGGAGAACAACTCATTGTTCCTTGAAGATAAGGCAGCTGGGGAGTTTGTTTAGCTGAGCAGGATAGATGTCCTGGATTCCAGTTCTAGGCCGTGGGAGAGGGATCTGCTAACGGTCCCTGAGATTGGGATTTTTCCCTGGTGCTGCTCCTGACTTGTGGTCTGACCTGGTGCAGGCTTCTGTCATCTCTGCTGTGAAGCAGGGACCATCAGTGGTCTGAAGATGCAACCCTTGTGTCATGATCCTAAATCTCCTGTAACTGCTGGTTCCATACTTCCTGCTGATGTGGGGGAATGATGTGACTCCTACAGAACAGCTCCAAATGCTGGAGGTTTTTGTTGGCCTCTGAAAGGCTCACATGAAGAGCCTGTAGCAAAGTGGAATAACAAGAGCCTGCCCAGCTGGGCAGCCCAAACACCTTTGGTGCTTGGAGTAAGGGAACACAGCTCAGACTCCATGTCACGATGGGCAGTGAATTGTTGCAGCTGATACCTTCTTGGTTATGGCTTGAATAGCTCCTCTGGGGTAGCTCAGAGGAGACCTCCAGTACATTTGTCACAGTTTCCTGTTCACAGGTTTTCTCCTCTCGAGGCAACTATCCTTGCATCCTTTTATCTGGGAGTGCTTCACTGTTGTATTGTCTCTATTGTCTCTCTAATGTTGGACCCTCTGGAGGGTGTTTTTAAAGGAGTAGCTGTGAACCCATGACAGTTAATCGACGCAGTTCACTGAGAAACTCCCCCTTCCCTGTGGTTCCACTGGGACTGACAAAGCTCCTCCTAGGCACTGTATCTTACACCCTGCCTGACATCCTTCAGCCAGTGGTCCTTAGCTGGCTACTGCACAAGGTTTTGCTTGGTTCTTTCATAATGTTGTCCTCCTGTGATGTCTTCCATAGAAAAGATCAGTGGAGGACCTGAAGGAACGATATTACCACATCTGTGCCAAGCTGGCTAATATTCGTGCAGCTCCGGGCACAGACCTGAAAATCCCAGTCTTCGATGCTGGCCATGAGAGACGAAGGAAGGAACAACTGGAAAGGCTGTACAATAGGACACCAGAGCAGGTAACTTGGGGAAGAGAGAGTCACTGCTCCAAAAGATTTATGATAAGTTGAATCAGTACGTAGATGAAATAGGCCAGAAGGTGGGAAAGGGAAAGAAAGACTGGATAAGAAAAGAGCAACACCTAAGTACTGCTTTTGTTGTTGAGTTCATGTCATTTTAAGGGATACAATAGGAAAATAACTGAGAAATCTGACTATACAGGAGAGAGGGCTAGGTGAGCAGAGTTATGGTCTCTGGTAACTGCCAACACCTTCTCTGTGACACTTACTGTACTAGTCCTCTGAATAGAAACAAATTCTCAGATCAACATCCTTATGAGTCCCTGAGTCCCATGGGGAGAGAATTATTTCCTTTAGAGTAAAAATCTTGCCAGAAAACATCGAAAACTGTAAATCTGCATGTTTAGTTCTCCTCTTTGTTGAAGCTGTGTAACGGTCCCAGGGTTTAGAGGTTAAGGAACTGTCTGTTCCCCAAAGGCTGGGGGAGACCATCCTTTTCTGTTAGTAGTTCCCTCTAATGACAAGTTCACATGTGTAATGGCTCTGCTTGTCCTTCCCACATTGACGGGTGTGCTGATACTAGGCATAGCTGCTCTAAGTTCTACATACTACATCTGGGGAGGGGAGCCAGCTTTCACAGCACTGCATTTGCAACTACAGTATATTTGGGCTTTTTTACCCTTCTATCTGTGCTCTTGGCCTCCCTGTCTGGAGGAGGGATTGATCACTTATGGATGCTGCTGAAGGGTGTGTCATGGATGTTGCCACACAGTACCTGCCAATTTGTAGGCTGGCATTGCCATGGATGCAGGGTAAGGCTATGGACGATAATGTGCTCTGCAAATCCAAGTCCTCTGCAGGATATTAGGCAGGGGAGCTTAAAGGCATTCCCAGGCTGGCCCAGAGCAGAGCTGTCGGTAGATGGCCCCCTTGCCTTGCTAGGCCTCCTCTGCTGCTCTGATTGCCTTTCCGTGTTCTGGTCTGCAGGTGGCAGAAGAAGAATACCTCATTCAGGAGCTCCGCAAAATCGAAACCAGGAAGAAAGAGAGAGAAAAGAGAACCCAAGACCTGCAGAAACTCATCACAGCTGCTGACACCACCACTGAGCAGAGACGTGCCGAGCGCAAGGCTCCCAAGAAGAAGCTGCCACAGAAAAAGGAGACAGAGAAGCCTGTAAAGATTTATCTTTTTTCCCCCTGCTTTGTGCTCTGGCTGGGTAACATGTTTTTCCTTCAACAGTCTAGTGGGATCAGGCTCTCAGCTTTTTAGGGGGAAGTGGCTGCTGTCTGCCTTCTGGCAGATGCGTTTTCGGTTATGTCTTTTGGAAGGCAGAATTGTCTAAGGCAGCCATTGTCAGAGTCCTCTGGTGTGCTCTCTGACTCTCTCCTGTTTGAAAAATGCTGGTTTAAGTCCTGTTTCCCTTTCTCTCCCTGAGAAATGGGATGAAATGATGCCAGCCATTCATGCCTCATGGCAGGGAGAAGCATCTGTCTCCCTGCTTCTCCCAAGTGTATTCTGGTACTGCTGTGCAGGGTTGTCCCACAAACCCATTGTCTTTCACCTGCCTTCTTTTTCTAGTCCAGGTTTCCCTTTCCTTCCCCGCTCCTGGGTCTCAGTAGCGTCTCCCCAAGCTCAGGACGTGCCCCTCTCCTGATCCTCAGCTGTGATCAGAGCAGCCCTGCTGGAGGACTCCTGTATTCTGGGAGCTATTGCTTCTTATTTCTCCCTGAGCCGAGCTAATGTCTAAGGAGCCTAGAACACAGGTTTCAATTCACATTTGATGTTACCTCAGTTTCCCTTTCTGGAAAGAGGACAGCGTGGACTGAGCTAAATTCAGCACCTTCAGTAGGAAAGGGCTGTTACAAAATCTCAGATGTTTCCAGTGAGTCCCTGGGAATTCCTGTCCCTCCACCTTGTGAAGAGAGAGCATTTGTGTCATCGTCTTCCAGAAGGGTCTGTGCAGAGAGGGGAGAGAAGCAGTGAATGCTAGACAGTTATTGCTTGATGAAGTGTACCTAATGGCCACCACTTCCTTAAAACGCTTTTTTGTTTTTTTGTTTTTTGTTTTTTTTAAATTATTTATCCACCCCCCCCAAGGAATATGTGTTAAATGGGGTTTTTTTTTAATTATTTATTTTTTGGTTGTTTTTTTTTTTGTGGTGCCCCTCCCCCAGTGAATATAGTATCATTGGACACCTTGTGCATTGAATTCCCTTGAGGGTTGATCTGATAAAGCTCACTCATGGCTGGCATATCTCCCTCTAAAGAAAGCAGCTCGTCATTGGTGGTAATGAAAAAAGGGTGGTGATGGAGAATGGGGCTGGAAAGATGCTGAGGATATCAAGGTGAGGGAGTCCAGCCCAAAATATTGCCTGTTGGCTGGTGCCTGTCTGCAGGCATATAGTGGATAGGCACGCCAGGGTGGGCAGAGAAGCAGTTTCTGTTGTTGCACTAGCATCATTTCAACCATGACAGAGTCCATTAGGAGTCAATTACCAACTATAGCCAGGAAATGTTAAGAAAAAAATTGCATTTTAACTAAGAATTTGAGTCAGGAGCTGCATCAGCATCATTTCAACAAAGGAAAATCATTTACCAAAGAGTCAATTGAGGTTGAAGCGTTTACAGCATGTACAGGCACGCAAGGCAAAAGAACCCATTTAATTGCTTATGCGCTGAGTGCAGTCAGAGTTGTCTCGGCTAAGCCAACGATGCTGATTTACCCTCACTGCTTGTGTCAGGGTGTTCAGCAACAGGCTGGGGGGCAGAGTCTGGGGAGTCTGAAAGCCAGCCTTCATCCAGAGGAAGCAGAGAGGATTGGTTTTTGATTGCAGCCCCCTTTGTCTAATAATCCAAGCAGAGAGGCTACATCCTACCAAAGATCAAAGTGATCTCTACAAGTTCATGAGCCCTGTTGGTAGTTAGAGAATACGTTTTCCACCATGGTCATGTTTAGAAATCTCTTCCTGGGCCTTCTGTTTATTGGATTGACCACAGATAACTGAAAAAAAATCTTAATGCCTGGCCACGCAGAGCGGTTTGCAAGGTGCCACCTCAAGACCAAGCCATAGAGATAGCTGATAGAGATGTGAGAGTCACTGGCAGGGAACTTGAGGAATTGAGTCACTGTCCTTCAGCATCTCTTATGATCTTGGGGCAACCCTGGTTGTCTCAGCCCTGTCTGGAACGAACAAAGAACAAGCTGCAGAGCTTCTCTGCAGAGAAATGTGGGAGCAGCAAGGCGAATGCTGTCTCCAAAGAAATCGGGAGATTTGAGGTGACTCTTCCTTTTGGAAAAACGTGATTGAGCATGCATTTTGCAGAGATTGTGGCTGTTCATAGATTGAAACGTGGCTATCACTGACCCGTTCAGAGGACCCCACACCATTCAGTGCACAGGGCCCTGCAGATAGGCTGGTTTAATCATTGAAAAGTATGCTCACCTTGTGCTTTGCTCAGCAGCACAGACTTTTAAGGGATTTCTTTTTTTTTTTTTTCCATTTTGTTGAAATGCAACTAAATGCTCTACTGTCTAGCAGCAGCATTAGAAGTTTGCCTTCTTGTATTACTATGCTTAAAATGTGAAGTGGGGAAGAAAGAAAACTGTCTAATGAGTGGACAAATGGCAAAACGTGTATAAACAGCAGGCCTCCTTGGAGGGGTGCAGTCCTTACATCTTCATTAGTGGGCTCATGTCTGTACAGGTCAGAGGTTTCTCAGCTCATTCCTTAGAGGACTTGCAGTCAAAAGCCAAGATTTAGGGAAGTCCTGGGCTGTTTTGATCAGTGAAATGGGCCTAAGTTAGATAAGGATGATACTGTGCAAATATGCATATGTTAGTATAAGGAGTACCATCTAGGGTTAGGGTTTATGCACGTGTGGATGAGTGTAAGGATCTGTGTAGAGCAGTGCATTTAAACCAACCAAGCAAAAATGCTTGAGCTCTCCAAAGATACCTTGAACTGCAGTATTTTTCTCAGTGAATTGCTTGGGATTTTCCCACTGAATCCCATTGCTTGGGATTTTCCTCTTGCCTCAGCTCTGACATGTGGCTGTGGCAGGTGGTTCTCTGTCATAGGAAACAGTGTTTCCCCTTCAGATAGTGTGTGTATGAAATCTTGTGCTTCTTGTGTTTCCTCCATCAAGACATCCTGTTTCAATCTCTTTTAGGCTGTTCCTGAGACTGCTGGCATCAAGTTTCCTGACTTCAAATCTGCAGGTGTCACGCTGCGAAGCCAGAGGGTAGGCTGTTGTCCTGGTCCCTTGGGACCGCTGTTAATGTCTTTCAGTCTGCTTGTCTGTCTCCTCATCTGTTCTCCTTTTATAGCTAAAGAAAGTCAAGTTCTTGCCTCTAAAATAAGAAAGGAATTCCATAAATGTGGAGACTCAGAAACCTGGAATGCTGGCTCTGTGAAAGCTAGCTCATCGCCTTGCAGGGGCACCTGAACTTGCTGGTGTTTGTTACTGGTGTGCCCGCTCTGCTGTTGGACACACGTGATGGACCCAAATGGAGCTGTCTAGTCCAAACGGAGCATGCAGCCAAATGCCAAACAGGCCTCACAGGGCACGTCTGTTAACAGATGAGAGGTGCATTTAAGAACCAGATGTTCAGGTTGTGACTTGAAAAACAGAGACACACACAAACACATACAATTATTAGCCTTCCTATTTCCATTATCTTCAGAAAATATTTTTGGGAAAAGCCCCTTTGTTCATTCTGTCGCACAGATATCCCTGAGAAAAGAACTTTCTTGCTGTTTTATCAGCAGGACTTGATGCCTGTCTCTTAGCGACAGGTTTTGGGATGCTGCGTAAGTTAAATCTGCCTGGTCGACTGAATGTTTTCAGTGGGGTTTTGATAGCAAAATCCTGTTTGCCCAGTATAAGTGCTTTTTTTTCCTAGCCAAATAAAATAATCCTTAGTTGCTTTATTGTAGCAAAGGTGGAGAAGTAGGTTCCTTGTCTGGCACCCTCACTTGGCATAGTAATTTTCTAGGTCACTTTTTAAGACTGTTTTATGGGATGTTCTTTTGATGTCAGAATAGTTTCAGATCTTGCTGGGAACACCCTGGGGCTGTTAATAGAAATGTGTTTGGGATCATGCTGCTTCGACATACAGGTGCCATGTGCACATTAGAGGTGGTATGCCTCAGCAAGGTCATTGTTGGGGGACCCCTTTAGTGTACAAGTGCCACCATCTGCAGGCTACCTGTATGAGTGAGGGGCTACAGCCTTGAGGAAGTAAAAAATCCCAGCAAGTGACAGGCAAGACTGCAGTGCATGTGTTGAGATTTATGGAGATGTGGCAGATGTGTTCTCCGGCACTAAGATAAATAGAGTAATTTATGGAGATTGATTTGGTTTTTGAAAACTAATAAGTGATGGTTGATCTTTTCTATTTTTTTACCCCCCCTGGAAGAGAAGCTGAGCAATAACCTGTCAGTGATGGAACCATCTGGCAAAGCCAGCAGCCTTTTCGTGTGCCAAACAGGCAATTCAAATCCCAGCCTTTGTGAAAATGGGTGCTACGTGCTTCTCCCTGTTCTCTTTAATGTTCACAAAATGCAGTGATAAGCTGAGGCATGGCAGTCTGATTCAGCAACTTTCAGCCTGCGGTATCCATGCTCCTGGGATGACCTAGAGCAACTTCCTATGCCCTGCTTGAAATTTTTAAGGAGATAGTGCTGTTATTAGAAGTACCAGTGGTTTGCAAATTGAAAAAGATTGCAAATCACTGATCTAGGTGAAAAAACAACACTTTGTTGCTTGGAAATGTGAAACCTGCCTCCAACCCAGCAAATGAATTCATTTGTGGCTTTTAGTCAGTCACCTGGCTTCCTTATTCAAGTCTTCCCTGTTTTTAAAACGGGAGCTAATAGACTCACTTGCTTCACATATGGGTGATGGGGAGAATTAATTACATGAGGTCAGGACGGGCCTTTTGAACTGGTAAGAGATGCTGAAGTGCTCAGTGGTATAGAGTTGACAATCCGTGCTAATCTGAATTATTTCACTTGTGGGATTTATGTGGCAAGCCCTCTACACAGCAGTGGTGTGGAATTGGTAAGGATGGGAGCCAGCTAGGACTAAGTGAGGAACTGGGATGCTGTGCTGGAAACTTGTATTCTGGCAATACCCAGCGTAAGATGTTTTGCCCTGAGCACATTGGAAAATGATTTCTAAAGGCTTGTGACATCCTGCAGTAAGTTCTTTTTCCTGAGGACCTAAAAGGTTCCTCACCTAAAGGCTTCTATTGTCCTCCTTTATTTTGTACTTTGCTACCGTGCTTTACGCCTTCATAGTTAGGTGAAGTTGGATTTTGCACTGAGATCAGGGACTTAACCTCTGTCACGTGTGAAAAATGTACCATATCATCCCCAGGATAATAGCACTTACTCTTTGATTAGAGATACTCTTTTTTTTTCTCCTGAGGATTTACAATTAGTCTGAAAACTTGAGTTAAAATTAATTTATAGAAATGAGTCCTTGAAGAAAAAGTTAGCAATCTGTATTCAACTTAATTTGTTCCTTGTAGTTTTTAGGACAATAGCCCTGGCTTTTCAAATTCCCCCTGTCATTAAAGCTTACAAAATCTTCTGCACAGGCTGAATTTGAAGACTTTTCCCCACCCCCCAGGATTAATGGTCACTTACAGCCATTATTCTTCATAACTGAAAGTTTCTCCTTCAGCAGATGCTGAAGAGTAGTCTTCTCCAGTGAGTTCGACAAGCTGCCTTCTGTCACAATGGCTTCAGTCTCCCATTGTTCTCCATGGGGCTGTGGCCACAGCCCCTGTGCCCTTGCTCTGCATGGGATTTCCCCTCTGCCTCCTGACAGGACAGACCGCAAATTTCTCTAAGGCAGTAAGAAGCTGGGTATTATGAAAAGCTTCATCTTAATTCAAGGCAGTGTATTGCCTTGGTGCCACTGAGAACAGGAGGCAGTAGCAGATGTTTTGGAAGGGGGTAAGCCTTTCATGAGTTTCTTGAAACGGAATTTTAGACCTTTGCCTTTGCTGTTAGTAAAACAGTGTTATGAAAATAACACCAGAAATGTATTATTTAATCCGAAGCGTTACTTCTGGAAAACTTCCTGTTATACCAGGTCTGCTCAGCTGGGAGGGCAGGCAGCCAAAGAGCCAGAGGAAATGAGAGATGGGTAGGGAATTTGTACAGGGAAAGGAGAGGAAGAGACTACAGGGAAAGCAGGGAGCTATGAGGAAGGAAAGCTTTGCTGAGGATCTGCCTGAAGGAAAGGAAAATGGGAGCTGTTGAACTTGACTCTTTTCCAGGACCCAGACAAACCAACAGTAATCACATGTTTGTGATCGAGGCATCGTGTTGCTTCTCTAGGGCAGAGCTGAGTTTGTTTTGAATTCACCGCAGTGTTTCTGTACCATGTCATGTTCAGCTTTCTCTTAAGTTTAACCTTTGTCTTGTATGCTCATCAGAGCACTTGACTTTGGCACACTTAACATCTTTTCAGTGTGTTTTAAGTTGCTCATCTTCTCTCTTAGCCTTATCTGCGAATTTTAAGTTATGATTTCGTTAATGCTGTTGAATTGCTGCTGCAGTGCTTTTAAGAAGGAAGGTGACGGACGGAAAAGGGTGGATGTTTGTCCCCGCTCTTGCATGTTGAGGTATAAGTCTGTGTCCTTGCTCTGTTGTCACGGGTTTGGAAACAAAGGAACTGGAAGAGAATCGATTGAGTGATGTCTTATCTGGAAACAAAACAAAACTCTGGGATGAAAAGGAGTTTGTAGAGATCTCAGCCTGCAGAAAGGACTGAGGGATGCTCCAGCTTAGTCATTCAAAGCTGACCACCTCCCCTCAGAAAAGGCTTCCAGCCAGCGGCTTGACTCCATCTGCTAACTGGGATCTTGTAGACAATTTGCCAGTCAGACCAATTAAAAAA
Source organism: Aptenodytes patagonicus (assembly GCF_965638725.1). Taxonomy (NCBI): domain Eukaryota; kingdom Metazoa; phylum Chordata; class Aves; order Sphenisciformes; family Spheniscidae; genus Aptenodytes; species Aptenodytes patagonicus. The sequence goes on along the minus strand of NC_134953.1, from coordinate 68,805,857 downwards.
GAAGTAGAGGAAGGAAAATTACAAGTACAGCTTTAGTACCCATTGATTCAAATATTCACACTCACCAGCTTTTAAATATTTACTAGCCTGCTGAACATTTTTTTTTTTTAGCATTGATTAATGAGTAAGGATTTACTGTGGTTGTGGGGGGAATGCGTGTGTGTGAGTTCTCTTCCATTTGTTTTTTCTTGGAGTGGGAACTGAGTGCTTACTACACCTCCAAGGTGAATGATATTTCTAGAGGAAGATGGGGTTGTATATATGTGTTTAGACATGTTTATTCTCCATATTTGATCTGACCCACAATTAAATGGCCAAGCACGCCGCCTGTTTACTCTGCATCGGAGGCTGTTGGCTCTGTTCCTTCCCTGTCATTAATGCAAACCCAGACCTCATCGGCTGTGAACATGTGAAACATCTGTCTGTCCTACTGTGATCAATACTGTCCCTTCAGAGGTTCAGCTTTGGAAGCAGTTCCATAAAATATCAGTTATTTTTATTTGGATTTGATAAATTTAATTACTTGGAGCAATTAATAATTTATTTGTTTTGTATTGATTGCACTCCAAGGCATCCTGGCATCAATCTGATGGAGATCAGCACACCCTTATTAGGTAGGAAAGTTTATGTTTCCAGATCTGAACATCCCATGGATTAGTTAGCTGAGATGTGCTTGTTGCTTCTGCTAGCAATTTTTCATTAGTGAAGTTGTATGTTTGCACTCTGCAAGAGAGTGGATGAGAGTAATTTCCATGGGGAGCCTGACAGAGGTGTGGAAGGAAGGTAGTAGTCTCATTTCTGTGAATAAAAGTTATGAACAAATGATGCAGGCTGGATCGAATTCGTGTTGTGGTGTTGCCATCTATTTGTTGTATTACATGCCCTTTAATTAGGGCCAAGAGAGTGCTGGTGCATTTCCTAATCAAACTCCTGCCTGTAGAGAATGAAATAAGATGAAAATATTGGAGTATTTATTTTTAAAGAGAACAGCAAAGGATACAAAATCTTGAATGAACTAGAGAAGGTGAATCCAACGCTTCTCTTCCTCCGTTCTCATTCTTAGCTAAACTGAAAGGTAGTTAATGTTAAATTGTTGAAAGAAAATGCATCTGTCACCTTTTCCGTGGAGTTCTTTGGTGTGGGAGAGCATCTGGACCAAAGCCTTAGTAGGCTCTCGGGTATAAAGAGAGCGCTCTGGGTACAGTAATGGGGTATTTAAAATAAGTTGTAGTTCTGGAAAGGACACTCTGAGTTGCTGCTTCTGTTGAATCATCAGGTACCAAACAGTGTCTGTGCAGTACGAGGCCTTGGGGACCTTTGTCTGCCAGTCCTGGACCAATTTGAGAAGCTTTTACTACCTTTGTGTGCCCATAGTGACACAGTCTTAAGTGTCATTCATCTGGTAATCTGATTGTATGTAACTTGTGCAGAGCACCATATATATTACTTTTTTTCTTTCATTAGTGTAACCAATATAATGATTGGAGTGTAATTAGTCACTGTGTTTTTTTGTATTTGGTTAAGTGTAGTTTCAGTTAAATTATTTAAGAGAAAGGCAACATCAATTCAAGACTAGAGGCATGTTTTGCTACACTTTCTTGGATTTGTGTCTGATCTGGAAGTTTACATAATGTTCTCGTACTATGTGAAACTGTCCTCTGAGCTCCCCCTCCTGTGGCCTATCTTAGGGCCCTCTCTGTGATCATAGCACACTCTTCTGTGCTCTTGATTTGTTTCAGTCAGATGCAGCTCAGAGGCTGCAGCCGTTTCCATTTCCTGCAGCCATCTCTACAGGTCTCAGCTTGGTTTCCACGCCTGTAGTGAGAGGCAGAGGTAGAACTGTCTGGGAATCTGCAGATCTCCTAAAGCAAAATACTATAGTGTCATACTTGTAATGTGCTTTTAACATAAAACACCCTCCAGTCAAAATGTCCTGTGCAGTTCTTTCTTCTGCACCATGTATTTTACTATTTTTCCCTACACAAACACTTCCTGTAGTCCTTTTGTATTTGTTTTACAGGCTTGCACTGTATTCAAAGCAAAATGTATTTAAGGGCAAGGAAATTTCAGGATTGCTAGGTGGCAGATAATACTTTGCTTGCCAGAAGATGACCGTCTTCTAGATGGCAGGCAGTCCTGGCAAGGTGTGAATTATTCTTGTCTTCTCAGGTGTCTTGTTTCTTGTCGCAACCTGTATGTCAAACTGGGAGAAAGCTGACCCTTTCCAGGTTATCAGCCATCATTTGTGTGGATTCCTGGTCATTCTCATTTTAGGCCACTTGTGCTGGGTCAAAGCAATCTGTACCCCATTCCAGGTACAGGGGGAAGGGGTGGGAGAGTATAAAAACCTTGAAGACCTTGTTACCTGCACTGGTGAAAACCCATCATGCTGAGACATTGATGCTCCAGGACCTTTGGTTTTTTTAGGAAGTATTTCTTAGCTTTACCCCTTGAATCAGTGCTACAGATGCATAACGAGGCATTAATGTTTATAAGATCAGTGAGCTGCTACTTTGCCATATGCCTGAGTGTGCTGTGCTTCTCCGGGTTCTGTTGGCCTCCCTCATCCTTGACAAAGCTTTCACTAGGTATATTCCTCTAACAAGTAAAATTGGTTTAATTTACTAGGAGGATTCAAGTACAGAATTTATGTTTTTGCACAATTGGTTTGGGAATTTGTGAGGTATGACCCTGAAATAACCATTTACATAAGTTTAATATAGAAATGTTTTCTTCTTAAAAGATTGGTTTATTTAGCATTAAACTTCATTGATGGAACAAGTTGATGGTCGTGTGCCATACCGGAGTGATCGCTGTGTGTTTAATGTGTAACACAGCATAGTAGACATGGCATAGCGGTATGACTCTTTATTTTTATCTGTCCTAAATCTTAGTCTGGCAGATCAGCAGGCACTGACGTAAGACATGGGGTCCATGGCTGTAAGCTGGGGCAGGGGGAAGCATGTATGTTCATTGAGGCAGAGAATACCTGTGCAATTTCAAACTTTTCTAACTTTTGCATATATCCATTGCAATTGCCCATCTGCCTTCCATTGTAGCACTTCAGTTCTGAGCAGTTAAGCACTTCAGATTTCCAGAAATGTGCACATTCATATCTGAAATTGAATTTCTCTGTTGGGGCTTTTTAAATTCCAGAGCTCTAAGGCTAAAGTACTTAATGTGGTTCTTTCCTTCTTTGAGTCTTAAAACTGTGCAGGAGTGGAGGCTCTCCGCTCCCGCAGAGTAGAGCCATGCAGCCGGGGAAAGGTTGACCTTCTTTCCCCATCTTAAGCCAGAAAATGCAAAAAACATTATTCATCTGGAACTTTAGCACTCCTTCCTGGAAACCCACTAAGCAATTCAATACTCTAAAGATATCCATGAAGAAAGTGCCTAATGAGAAAGTTTTCTTGCTGCTGAAATCCATCAAGAAGGTGGTTTTCAATGTCAGTGAGCTGTATTATAATGCTGAACAACAATACCAGTGCCGGTGCATAAAACCACAGTTTATAGCTGTACAGACACAGGTCACATGCGTGGAGTTTTTAGGATTAACGGTTTTAGGACAGTCATATTGTTTAGGGTTGGGGAAGGTTGAGCTTAAGGAAAAGGTTATCTCAAAATTGAATTAAAATGAAGTGCAGCATCAGGGAGGGTACATGTGAAATATCCAAATAACCATTGATTAATTTTAAAAACCTTGTATTTTGGTGATAGACCAAACAAAAGGTTTCAGCATGAAAGTGCAATTTTTTTTTTTTTTTTTTTTTTAAGTTGTGAGCACCAGAAATGGAGCATTTATGGAGAAAACGATAAATTGAGAGCAGGACATTTAAGATGACCACACAGATATAATCACACGTGGGACCTAGCTGAATCTGTCTGTAGATCCTGCAGACCTCTTCCATTCCTAGTGCAGATGCCCATGACAGTCTCTACCTGCCAAGTAGTGATGCTGTAAGACATAACAGGGGACTGTGTTGCAAGCTCTGCTATTTCTTAGACTTCATTACCCCTCCAAAATATACTCAAATACATTTACAACTGTGCTTAAAAGTATTAGCATAAATCATGAAAACTGCACGGCACACAAAAATAAATGAACCAAGTCTGTTTGGGGAGGCTATATCTTCAGTTATTTCTTATCATGTTTGTTCATTTAATGAATTTTGCCAATTAGCAACTAATTTGCAGTAGGTGTCCTAGTCATTAGTGTGAATTAGCAAGGTTTTGTTGGTGGAATGTCTTGAACATTAAATAAAAGTCCTGTATCATTCAAAACCTCAAGGGTACTCTGCGGTGAGACCTTCTATAGAAATCGAACTGCTCAGGGCCACCCCCCAGACTTTCAGCCCCTGCTGTGAAAGCGCGGTGGATGCTCTGTTCATCTATTTAAGCTGCATGGCCCAATTCCTGAGCAATGCCCTCCTCCTTCAGGGGAGAGCAGACCGGCTCAGTACCGGTGTACTCCGTGCTGCTCAGGCCAAGTGCATGCCAGCAGAGGCTGTGTATCCCAGGATCAGGCAAGGCTCCTCTCTGAATAGGTAGGCTCTGGTGCTGTGGCTTCATGGTGTTGATTCACACAATTTTCTGTAGCTCTATTTATTTTTCTCTTGGTACATGCAGTTCATGTGTTTAATGCAGGTTGTTTATAGCAAGGACAAAGGATTACAGTCCTTAAATCAAAAGCGATGTTGGTGTAATTATAAGCGCAGGCTGGTGTTGCAAAGAGGGCTGTAGGGAGAGGCTGTCAAAGGAGAAGAGCATCCGAAATATAGTAACCTCAAAAATCCCAGCTAATCAGTTTTCTGACGGGAGCAATCTGTTTCCCAGGTATTATTATTATATGGGGACTTTAAAGATAATAAATAACAATAATAGTCTAGTATAAGGAAGGAAAGAAAAGGGCAAATGCCATTCACCTCAGAAGCTGTGGTTGCTCACTGGAGTTCTCCGAGGAACATAATTTTCCTCAGCCTCTGCAGAGGACTCAATCCATGACAACACCAAGAACATCCCAGGAGCTGTGGTGTAAGCGACGAGATTGCGTTTTCATTAACGCAGAGGTATGGCCTGCAGAAACCACATATCCCAGCGCACACATCTTGAGCCAGAGAGCTGTTCTCTGTGCCATTGGCTGGGACCTGCGGTCCCTGCGGATTGCCTCATTCCTTGGGAATGAGGGCAGGTGATACACCACTTGCAGCACTCTGGTGCATCTCTGGACATATACTTAAAAGACCAAAACAAAGAAGGGCTTGCCGAAGTACGCTTGGGCTTATCAGAGCTGTACAGGGCATGACGGCTTCTCTCCTCCAACAAGGCAGCCCAGCTAACGGACCCTGGCTAACAGATTATCAGCAGCATTTGAGTAATAGACTGCTCGTTTAGTTTTAATACATTTTGCATAGAGAGCAATCAGCCTTCATCAGTCTTAGAGATGAATTGGCTTAGCCAGCTAAATTCTAAAGGTATTAGTCCGACAGCAGCCACATAAATCATAACATTTTCTTAATGATGGTAAAATTAAAATATACTCTTGCTTTGAGAAACCAATGAAGCCTTCCTGTTTGCAGGCCAGATCTTCCTGCCTGAATTAAAAGGAAGCTTAATTGATGTGTTTTTAAACTAAACTCACAGCCCCACTCCTCCTGAGCATCTCTAATGTTCCTATCTTTGAAGTTAAATTGATTTGTCCTGCCTCTCCCGGCTCCATCCTCTAATCTTCAGGAGTTTCAGTGAATACCTTGGGTCGGTGTTCATTGACCAGACTCCTGTGGGACGTGAGCAGGACGTACACAACAGCACAGTTGAAGGCTTTGCCAGGTTAATCGTTTGTGTTGCCAGTAGTTCCTTCAGCTAGTGGAAGCCTCCCAGGAGAAAAGCTTGTGTTCTTCCTCTAACCAACAAACCAAGACCTCCTGTCTGTCTGCCTAGCCTAGCCAAGCATGAACTTTTCCCGTTTCTTGTCCTTTGTTCCTGAAGCTGGCTTGAAGTCCAGCATGCTTTTGCCAGCTGGTGTTTAACAGAAGGGAATCCTGCCTTTAGCTAGAAAGACCGTGATGTCGGTGTTAGGGGCAGGGGTGAAGACAGACTCTCAGTGCTGTGATAATCACACAAGTATTGTGTGTCCAGAGCTCTTCAATGAGGAGATGCTGGGCTCTGTTAACTCTTTGTGTCCTACAAGTTAAGGATAGCACAGTCTGACTAGGTCAGCCCATACATCCCCCAGCTGAGGCAGAGCTGGGCATGTTGCCCATCTTAAATGTTCTGTGTGATTCCTCGTGGGGCAGAACAGTTCTCTGGACCAAGGCCTCTTGCTCTCAGGAATGTCTTCCCGATGCTTCAGGCTAACCATTCTGTCTCCCACTAAGCTGTGCTAAGTGACCTTTCCTTCTTTGGCATTCTACTGCTAGCTGCAGCATGGCACCTACCAAATAAACAGAACCATCTCCTGTCCCAGTGCTCTGGGCTGCCTTATCTTAGGGCTCTACCCTGTCCTGCTGGTTTTCAGCAGAACCTGTGCAGGTAGTCTGTGCAGCCGAGCTCCTGGTAAAACCTATTTTAGTAAGGTTCTGCTTAAGTTAAGACTCTGGACCAAAGACTTGACTGAAATCCAAGTACCTGATACCTTTGGTAGCCTTTCTTCTGCTAAAACAATCATTTTGTGGTCAACTGTAAAGATTCAGTCTCTGAAGTATGAAATTCACTGCTGTGCAGAAACCCCAGCTCTAAGCCAAAGACCCTCAGGGTATAAAAAAGGACAGAGGTGTCCTCTAGTCCTTTCCTGTGCTGGCTGTTTGCTCGAGGGTGGGTTTTCCTTTTTCCCTACTTCTCCTTTTGGATCCTCTGGATCAGGTTGGTTTCTTAGAAATCCTTCCCTGATAGTCCTCTTGGTCCTTTGCTGGAGTCTTAATTGTGGTGGTAGTATCTAGCAAAAGGACTAGGTGCTTCTTAGCATATACTGTGAAAAGCCCGTTTCCCTGGGGTGCTCTGTGGCATCCGTACTCTGGTTTCTTGGCTGAAATGATGTGGTGGAGAAGACAGGTTTTCCCAGCAGGTCCTGCGTTGGGGTTGTGGAGCTGCTGATGGGACATGTTCAGCCATACCTGAGTTAAGGTTAGCGCTTTCACCATTTGGGTATGTGCGCGCAGTGCTCCTGCCTTCAGAGGAATTGAGAAGTTCCAGATGGTGTCTCTTGTTGTCATTTTTGTGTTGGGGCAGTGAACACTGTGGAGAAGGTGGGCCTAATTTGGGAGATTTACATTGGGCTGTCTATTTTGGGGAACTTCAACCTGTGGCTTATGGGAAGTAAGGTGACCATGGGACCCTCGGGTGAGCTCACTTCAGAGGCCAGTTTTAAGGTGGAGTAAAGAATGGCTCTTCCTTAGGTCATTCCCAGCCCAGTGTTGCAGGCTCATGGTTGGTTTGGCCAAGGTTGGGGCCACTGATCAGTTAAGTGGTGTGCAGGATGGCTGCAGGATGCTTTCACCTCTTGGCTATTCAATGGCCTGCTGGGCAGCTTGGGCTGGTGATGGTGATCCCTGAGTGGAGGTGTGAGCTCACCTTCCCAGGGTTGGAAATAGAGGGACAGCCTATGACTGCGTGCAGTAAGGTGTTTGACACTGTGGTGTTGAGAATCATTTCTTTCCTGGTCTGTCTTCTAGCATTGCTGAGGAAGGAAAGTGCTTTCATTCGCTCTTGGATATATCCGCAGGGCTTGGAAACCTGTTCTTCCTGCCATATTGTGCCAGCTGCATTTGTGCTGCTTGTAATCTAATAAATGCTTGGTCTGAGCAGCTAGCACTCCTGCTAGAGCCCAAATGAATGCAGAGGAAGGACCCTGCTAAGTGTATGCATTCTTCCTCTCCTGGCCAGCTCCAATTCCCTTTCATAGCTCACATCTGATGCTTCCTCTCTCACCTAGCCCCTTAGCTCCGATGTAAATGTGTGTTCACACTTCTGCCAGTCAAGTAACTGTGCTCTCTCTGTCTCTCCCCTTTGTTATAAAGCCTGCTCTGTAAATGAATCCCACAGGTCTGGGGCTCAGCAGGTAAAAGGAGAAGTGAGTCTGTTAGCGCATGAGTCTAATCAGGCCGGCTAAAGCGAATAAAGTAGGGCAGCATTGCACATTAGCCGCTGTGTAAATGAGCCCTTTGATGGGCTGGGCACCGCGGGAGAGGGTTTGAAGCCAAGAAGAACTTTTGTTGTTAATTCAGTGACACATGGAAACTGTAAAACAGCGTGTCTTGCACACACACGAGAGAGAAAATAAAAGCCCTCACGACCGGGCTTTTCAATACCTGCCCTCGGACCTAGTCTGAAAACTTTCAGCCCCTGTCTCCCTCTCTTACCACTTGATTTTCCTTTCTCTCCCTTTCTTTTTTTGTTCCCCCTGCACTATAAAAAGAAAAGCTCTCTTGCCTTTTGAACTAGACGGCTGTGAGTGAGGGCTATCTCTGAGCTGTGTGGCTCTGTTACCTTTGTGTTCCAGATGAAACTGCCAAGCTCGGTGGGACAGAAGAAGATTAAAGCCCTGGAGCAGATGCTGATGGAACTCGGAGTAGGTGAGTAAAGGGGGCACGCGAGAGAGAAAGAGACACACAGAGCTAGCCTTTGTTCTCGAGATGGGCTATTTTTTCCCCTAGTAATACAGCCAGTTTCTTGAATAACAGTATGTGAATGGTTTTTAAAATATTTTATGTGTTTAAAAAAAAAAAAAAAAAAAAGAGAGAGGGTAAAAGCCAGAACAAGATGCACAGGGTTTTTTTTTTTTCCTCCCAGTAGAAAAATGTTTTAAAAGAGCCTTTGTTTCTCTCTTGTTTGGGCCTTTTTAACCATCAAGAGAGGCAGCACAGTATTAGGAAGGCAAATCTCAGCCTTGCCGGGAGAGGTACTTCTAAGTGTGTTAGTGACCATGGCACGCGCATTGTTCAGGGATGCCCTGTCTTGCTTTCAAGCTTCGTTTCCTCTTAATTTACTGCTCACGGTGGCAAGTCCAAAATGCGTCTGGGACTGTTCATCCCCCCTTTATAGGTTGCATGCTGTGTGAAAATCTGGAGCATCTCTGCTGAAAGGCGAGTAAACACACATCCCTCACTCTTGAACTCCAGTGTCTTAGCAGCAGAAAGAAAGGTTCACTGAACACGTACAATACCTGCTCGTAGCTAGAGGGGAGGAAGTGCAGCCCATGGCTAGCTGCTGCCCTCCATGCAGTGGGTACAGTTTGCACGTACTACAGGTCCCAGCATGCAGTGCCCCTTGATTAGGCACTTGATGATCCCTTTTCCCCCCCACTGTGGCTGGGGGGATTTTTAAAAATAAAAAAAGAAAAAAAGAAGAAGGAGGAAAAAAAAAAAAGCCTTATTGGTGATTTACAGGAGATTACTGAGCCTGCTCCCAGCACTGACTTCCGTTAACTCTTGTTAGTTTTTTGGGCCAACTGGTTTATGGCTTGGTATGTTGTCTCAGAGACTGTGTGTGGTTCTGAAGGCCTCCTGTGGCTGGTAAAAGTGGCTCAACCAGAGTTTTTTCCCCTTTCCGCTTTAAAACTGAGCGAGTTACTGTCTTTGCTTGCTAGGGAAACCTTGGGGAAGGACTTGAGTGCTTCTTAGAGCTCACTTTCCACGAGGGTAAGGAGGGGTTCCTGACTCCCCACTCCTGCCTTATAAAACACACGTATCTCGAGGGCTTCCTGGTGCTCTAGCCCTGCAGTGCCTTAGAGTGCAGAAACACACCTGGGCTTTGCGTGGGTGAACACAGTGTTAGCAGGAAGGGGTCATGTGGGCAGCCCAGCGGACAGGGGGGCACTGCTGTATATCAGGACAAACGCACATCCTTGTCTTCTCCAGAACACACAGCTCTTCCTGGCTCTGTGTGCGTGTGTGATGGGCTGCAGCAGAATGCAGGTGTGGGGAGGTGATCTGCCAGCCCCTGCTACAAGCAGTTCAGGTCTGCATTAAAACATGTCTGTAACACAGCAGCAGAGCAATTCTCTGCCTCAGTCCTACCCTGGGAGGAGCAGCAAGAGAGGCAAGGGAGCTCAGCCTGTCCACCCCTTGTTGGTGAAGGTGTAGGGAACAGCAGGAGCTCTTCTGTCCTCTGCAGCAGTGTGTGAGGACTTGTACCCAAGACTGAGCTCCCTTCACGTGACCTGGTGGGTAGCAAGGTTCAGTTGTCTGGTCTGATTTGTGTCTTCCATCATCCTTCACTTGCTGAGTCCTGGACTTTGCAGGTTCACCCTTAGTACTTGGCCAGAGCCAAAGGACAGCCTGGAAATTCAGGTCTCCAACCCTTAGGGATGCCAGTTGCTAATGATCCATGTGATAGGAGTGAGGCTTCTGGCGTATCTTTGTGGGAGTGAATGGGCAGCCAGGACCCTTCTATGAATCTTCCATTGTAGGGTTGCAGGTCTGGGTGTTTAACAGAACCCCTTTTTCTCCCTAGATCTCAACCCTATGCCCACAGAGGAGATTGTGCAGATGTTCAACGAGCTGCGGAGCGACCTGGTGCTGCTGTATGAGCTGAAGCAAGCCTTTGCCAACTGCGAATATGAGCTGCAGATGTTACGGCACCGCTATGAGGCCCTGGCCAAAGCTGGTAGTATTGGCCCCCTCAGTGCGGAAGGCGCCCATCCGGATGGCCAGGCAGGGCTCGGCATTGAGGAGGGCAAGGGAGATGCCAAGGACCAGATTATTGATGTAGTAGGAGCACCGCTGACCCCCAATTCGGTGAGAAGGAAGGTTGGGGGGGCAGAACAGGGAGCACTCAGGTCTCCGACGCAGATGCCCTGACAAGCGCTGGGGATGCTGCCCTGCTCTCCCTCCAGGCGTGCGCATCCAAGGGAGCACAGCACGCCTGTTCCCCCCAAGTCCCAGTGCTGCTCTCTGGGCTTCTCTCCTGTGCTGGACAGTGTTCTTGGTGCTATAGGTGGGGTCAGCAGGGCTTTCTACATCCTGCATGCAGGCAGATGGCTTGACGTGGGTGCCACCGTGGACCAAAGCAGCAAGGCTTTGGGTGACGAGAGCTTGCACTAGGGCAGCAACAGTGATGCCAGTACAGCTGCAGGCCTGAGGCATTTTCCTTCTAGATACAGCCCCGTAAGGGTTGCTCAGCAGAGGGAAGCGAGTGGGGAAAGCAGTCTTGAGATGATGAGCCATGACCTGCCCAAGTTCCTGGAGTCAAGCAGTAGCCCTGCCTGGAGCAGGAGGCTTGGGAAGGAGAGAGGTGTTTGAAGAGCAAAGGGGTGTTTTTATACCCTACTTCCAGTGCCAAGAAAGGAAAGCCAGACCTAGGGGTTCTTCCATGGCGAGCCCTCTGACAATGTCCTGTGCATGTACCTCTGCAGGATGCGAATCACCAGCCTCTCCTCCCTGCCTCCATGAGGGCAGGCCGCCCAGCCCCCCACCACTGCCTCAGGGCCAAGGGTATGCCTGGGGATCAGCTGAGGTTGCTTTCCCCTCTGTGCAGTCCCCTGGCACAGCTGAGCTGAACTGCCTGGTAAAAGCTGCCCGTCTCCACATAGTGGCATCCCCGACGCCTCAGACATACTGCCCCTGGTAGCGGCACAGACCTTTACTTTCTAAAATGTATAATGTATTGCAGGATATTGAGAACACCTTATCTGTCAACGGCAGAGGCGACACATTAATCTGGACTTGAGTAATGTCCTATTTGATTGTGACAATATGGAGTCGTAAGGAAGCGTTCCACTGAGACAGGTTCATGTTTGCAAAGGAGTCTTCTGAATTTTTTTTTCCCCTACTGCATTCAGTCTGAGACCTCACCCCTCCCTGCGGTCCGGGGTGTCCTGGTTTGCAAACTTTGCGGGCTGATTCATAACACACTTGCTCTCCCTTGAGACTTTGCTTGTTGGGAAGGTGGGAGAGGTGGTGGTGGTGGTGGTGGCCATGGCTGCAGGAGGAGGGAGCCCATGTGTGTGTTTCTGACCACGTTGTTCCTCAGTGCCACCTCCTAGAATTGGAAACAAAGGAGTGGGCCCAGGCAGCACGGAGAGGGTTAAACTGACCTGGTCTCTGACATATTTGAAAGAAATATAATCAAGTTAATTCACTGCAAGGCAAATTCAGTACCTAAAGGGCCCCCATGTTAAATACAGCACTGACCTTTACCGGCTGATTACACAAAGACGACACAATTAGATTAGTCCAAGACAAAAGGTCAAGCACATTCACACTGTGACCATTTTATGCTACCTTTCGAGGGGGGGAAAAATTACATCCCAGCTGGAGGGGTATCTTGGAGAGGAGGGAAATGGGGCTGCTGTACTACGTTCTGCCTGGCTCAGGTATGTTTGGAGAGTCAGGCAGGGCCTGGCACTGTGCTTGCCCTGAACCCTTCCTGCGGTTCTGGGCGATGTGGTGGTGGGAGAGACCAGCAGCCTGTGGCCCACAACCAGCTTTTCCAAGGATGGGCTGAGCCGAGTGGAGGCCGTGTGTTGGTGATGCTCCCTGCCCTGCCCAGAGCCGGCAGGAGCAGCCCCAGTGCCTTTCACTCAGTGTCATGGCTAAAATTGGCCTCTGGAAGATCAGTGGGCCAGGGTCAGCTCTGAGAAGGGGGGTGGTTGGGGCAGTCGCTGGCTGTTCGGCTGGTAGGGTGCATGTGTGTGTCCCCACCCCGCACAGCGATAACCCTGAGGTGTCCTCAGCCCTGGTGCGATGGGGACAGCGTGGGAGGCAGTGGGCCCAGGACACGGTGCTGAGAAAGCAGCCTGCCTCTGCAAGCACAGCGCTTTTCCCCCACCCTGGGGCACTTGCAGCGGGGGTAGCAATATTGGTAGTGCAAACAAGCAGCTCTCTGTAGAGCAAGCGCAGCGGTGCTTTGTAGTGGCCTTTCCCTCCCTCGCCTCCTGCAGCTGTGGGCGCTTGTGGGTGACACCTTGCCCTTCCCTTCGCCGAGGCTGCTTCAGCGGTTTAACCCTGCTACGCCAGCCTCGAACTCCTGAGTTCAAGTGTGTGCTTTGCCACTGAGCTGCCGGGGGCCCTTGGGGGAATCATTTAATCTTCCCGCTTCAAATTCCTCTGAGTTGGAGAATCCCTTTGTGCTGTCTAGCACTGCCCGTCCATGGCACTCCACGTGTTGGATTAAGCATGGATTAGTTCAGCCTCCAAACCAGCTGCTCCCCTGAAGCCAGATTTGTTTCCCTGGAGAGAAGTACGTTGCTCCAGATGTTGGAGGGAGTGAGTGGCAAAGCCAGGAATAGGACTAGGAGTCCTGACTCCCGAGCCCTGCCCGGCATGCCTGGATTTCTTTCCAGGAATTGGAACGGATGGGCAGAGGCACACCAGGGTATTGAGATACTGTTTGTGGCAACAGCTGGTTGCCGCCATCCCCCTTGGCCAGCAGTAGGCATGGGGGACATCTCAGCAGGGTGTTTTAGCCCAGGTTAGGAGAGGTGTCTGCCTGTCTCAGCAGCGAGAGCCTGCGGGGCAGTGGGAAGCCCAGCACCATTCTGCCCTGCCCTGTCCACCACATCCCTCCTACCTTGCTGCCTGTCCACCCTCTCCTGGGGGCTGCGGTGCCCGTTGCTGACCATTAAAGCCGAGCTGGGATCCCCCCAGTGCCGTCTGCTGCTGACCCTGGTAGGGACTTTACTCGGGGCCTTGGGGAGGTGAAAGGTGAGCTGAACTCGGAACAAATTAGTTCCGAGCAGAAGTTCAGCCAGTTACTCCAGATTGGATCCTTTGATTTCCGCAACTCAGACTCTACTCAGTGATCTGTAATGAGTGACTCTCAGAAATCCTCACATTGCAGCACTTTGTTCCTGAGCTCACAAGTCAGCCCATTAATGGGTAAAGGAAAGGACCTTGAGTCTAAGAAGTCTCGGGTTCAGAGTCAGAATTATTTGACTTTTAAGCTTCCTTTATCTGAACTCCTGCTGACTTCTTGTTTTCTGAGCCTGTTTGAAAGCTAGAAGTTACATTGTTAAGATCAAACATTCTCTCTTTCCAGATGGAGTTACAATATCTGTCTTTTATATATATATATATATTTTAATATATATAGTGTATATATACCAGGGTGTATATATATTCCTCTTTTTTTTTTTTTAATCGTTCTTTCCATTAAAAGAAACTAGACTTGTAGGCTCTTGTAAATTATAATGTAAAACATTTTTTTTAACCAGACAGTTCCCAATTTTGCCCAGGGCAACTGGAATAGCTGTGCCACAGAAGGCAATAGGAAGGTGATTAATATGAATTTGTGACATATTTGAAAGATGGGTCTTTTGCCATATAAAGATTATCAAACACATGTGCTCTTCCCCATTAATTCCACAGCCCTCCCAGGAAAGCCACAAAGCTCAGCTCCTTTGTTTCCAGGGTGGGTTTTTGTTTTTTTAAATGTACCTTTCGGTCCCCTTGATTACCATGTATTTGATTTTTATAGGGCATCTGTTCACACTGCTGTGTGGGTTCTCTGGCCCTTTTATTTCCCCGTTAATCGGATCCCGTGAAGGCAGCCGTGCCAGGGCCTCTGACGAAATCCGTGTGTGTGTTGTATTTAACTTTTAGCCGTGCAAATTCCATGCTCTGTTTGCCGTCTGCCCAGTGCCCAGTGGGGACTGGGGGCCGTCTTTCCGCCGGGGGAGGCAGCGGGGCCTCCCACCACGCGCGCTGCCGCCGGGAGCACACGCGTGCGGGACCAGCAGGGCTGGAGGAGCAGGGATGGGCAGGCCTGACTCGTTTTGGAGAGCGTGTCAGTGCTGCCTTGTCCATCCCCTGGGTGCTTGCCAGCCGGGGCGGTGGCTCTGTAGGCCTTTGGGGACAGGGGATGGCTGCAAGGCTGGGCACGGCAGGGACCTGCCCGCAGTCGCCGTGCCTGTGCGGTGCGTGCCACAGTGCCAGCCACCGCCGCTGCCTGCGGTGCATTGTGCTGCGCAAAGCGGACCCGATCTGATGCTGTGCAGTGGGGCCCTCAGGGCTCTGGCACCGTGTGTCCCTATGGCACCCAGTGCATGGGGTACCTGGTGGCTCTGGCATGCCTGGGGCACCCTGCACACAGAGCCGGGCTTTGGTTGTTGAACTCGCCGCGGTCTTGGCCGTAGCGTCCGTGCAGCGCCTGGCACTGAATCTCACTGCAATGCAGCGATACGCCTAGGGTCACGTTCCCCATTTGGTGTGAACGGCCCCATCTTTCCTATGGCCGGATTCAGCCCTGAAACCTTGTCTGTGAAGGGTGAGGCTCACCAGAGCCCGCCAGTCTCGCTCAGGTGTATCGGTGCGCGCTGCCCACAGAAGAGGAGGGGTTTTTGAGGAGCCGTGGTTCTGTCAGCCTTCTGCTCTGCTCCTAGGCCACTTCGCGGCAGGCCTGGGTGGTGGAGGAGCATTTCCAGGCTCTGCCCTGTCCCACGCCAAGCATCCCCGGCACAGCTGGCCATAGCATGGAGCTGGTCCGTCCCTCTCTCAAGGCCCTGCTCCTTAGGGCCTGTGGCATGCCAGCTTGCTTGGTCAGGGCTCCTGGGACCACTGTGTTGTTGTAGAGGTCAGCCCCTTTCTCCTGCTCACTCCCAGACCCTGCACCACAAAGATGATCGTCCCAAAGCCCTGTCCATGTCAGGGAGGTGACATCCCCCGCAAGGGTGCCATCCCAGCTCCTCGTCACTGCTGGATTAGCGCTGTCCCTCCCATCACGCAAGGACCTGGCCCTGCCTTCAGCTGGGCAGATGGCAGCGTGGTCCATTGGGCACTGCTGGGTGTGATGCTGGAGCCCCGTGGCCGACGCCGGGACAGGTGGTTGTGTTTTCTGTGTGACCTGAGCGCTCCCACCCGCTGACCCTGGTTTTTCTTTTGTTTCCCGTCTCCCTCTTGGAGCAGAGAAAGCGAAGGGAGTCGGCCTCCAGCTCCTCCTCCGTCAAGAAGGTGAAGAAGCCGTGAGCCCCCTGCGCTGGGCGAGGAGGAGGTGCAGAGCTGTGTGCAGGGTCAGTGCCGTCCTGTCCCAGAGCCCCCAGGGACAGGCTGCAGCCTGCAGTGATGGGGCAGGATGGGGGCTTTGCTGGGGCAAACACTGCAGTGCTCCAGAGAACAGCGGGAGCCATCCCCTGCCCAGCGCCGCGGCCCCAGCCCCACCTGACCTCCAGAGCGGTGCGACCTCCGGACACCTGCAGCAGGTGCTGGAGGGCGGCCCTGGGGCTGCGCAGGGCTCTGCCAGCGCCCGCTCCTCTGCCCAAGGCCGTGCATGGCTGCCCCACGGCCACTAGCATTGGCTGCGGTTTGTTCTGGTGGTTTGGTTTTTTTTTTTTTACATGCCAGATTTTTGCGAGCTCCCTTGTAAATACAGAACCCGTCGCTTACACCGGAGCAGAGTCATCGTTAGCCCTGGTGAGCCTGTGCGGAGCGGGAGGAGGTGGTGTGAGCTGTCTCGCCTCCACCCTGGGCAGGCTGGGTGCCGCTACCCTTACTGAGAGCCCTGGCTGCCAGTGGCTCTCCCTGAGCCTGCCTGCCTCGGTTGCAGGGCTGCAGTAGGGGTTGCTGCAGCCCCTGCTGCCTTCAGGGCCGCCAGGCCCTGCTCCGGGCTGCTGCAGCGCTGCTTGCGCCAGGCTGGGGAGCTCCCTCCAGCATCCCACAGGCTCAGCCCCTGCGTAGTTGCTATCCTCTGGCGGCTCTTGCATGCCCCACGCCTGCAGGCGCTGCCTCGCCTGGGTGAGGAATGCCCCTGGCAGGAAGCACTCGTGTTGTCCCCAGCACTCCGTCAGGTCCAGTTCCTCCTCCTGCTGCCCTGCCCAAGGCAGGCAGACACCTCTTGCTTCAGTCTGTGGTGAGAGGGGGGCTCTGGTCCCTGCGCCCCGTGTTTTGCGGGGCCTCGGAGGGGCTGACACATCGCTGATGCCAGCGATGGGAGCCTGGGTTCGTGCACTGCCTCTGCGGCCACTGTGGGCAGGGGTGGCTCTGGCTGTGCGCCCTGCTCCAGGCCGTTGCCCCGCTGCCCGCCTGCCCACCCCGTGTCCCCTCCGCGCTGCCTTTCAAGTGTAACTGGCAATTGATCCACCGTGACAACGTCCTCTGAGTCACATTCTCACCTGCAGGAGTAAAGGGCAAAGGCCAAGTTCTTAAGTTTTCATAGAAAACTAATTAGATGACTCCATCGAAAATAGGTCAATAAAGCTGATCGGGGCTGCACAGAGGGAGCCATTAAAACCCCTGTGACCTTTGCTTGGAGCAAGTGAGCTGGGGCTGACCCTTCCCTCCGGGAGCTGCCCAGTCCGTGCCAGCTGGACAGCCGCGTCCCTGTCACCCAGCAGCACCGTGGTGCTGGACACGGTCCCTTGGGCACCCGGACGTGGTGGCGTTTCCTACATGGCTTGCTATGGCTCCTGCACGTCATGGTGCTGTGCTCGCACTGGCTCTGCTGCCCGGGACAGAGCGGGTGCCCCAGCACCCCGGGCAGAGCCACGCTGGCTCCAGCCTGTAGCGGAGATGCTCTAAGGGCGGTAGTGGCCGTGCGGGTACAGCGTGTCAGGCTGCAGGCTGGGATGACAGATGCCAGTGGGACATGGTGGTGGCTGTCACCCTGCACCGGGCAGAAGGCTGTGCTGGGGTGCACCCGTGGGTGCAGCCCAGCTGGGACGGGCTGGTGGCATCCTTGGGGCAGAGCCATCCTGGGGCACAAGCAAACCCGAGGTGGTGGGGGAAGACTGCTGGGCCCACCCATGGTGCCCATGCTGGAGAGCGGGGCAGTGCTCCCAGCAGCAGGGAACCCAAACCCCCCTTTCACAGCTGGAAAGTTTGCCTTTTTGGAGAGCATGGACGTGCTGGGGTGCCATACCCCAGTGAGGGCAGTCCCACTGGTGGAGCACCCTGCTCCCACGTACCCAGGTGGCACCCCCCTGCCTCCGCCCCCTGCACACACTCGCACATGCATGGGCACAGCCCGGGCTCCTTTACCCCCAAACTTTATTCATGTGGCACATTTACAGCAAGGATTGGAATAACTAGACAATGAAAATGCTGGGTTTGCATTATCGGTTGGTTTAACTGGAACACCACACACCATGCAGTCATGTACCGCCAAGTTCAGTGCCTGTATTGCCCTTCTGGCTGCCGTCACCGGCTTCGCTCCAGGCCATGCATGCACGGGCCCGGGGCTGCAGCCTCCCTGCAGGTCAGCGCCCGGATGAGGGCTCCATTCAGCAGGGCCCCGGGGCTGGGTGACACCGGGGGAACGCGCGCCCTCAGCCTGCCCCACGGCTGCCCCCCCAACTGCCCTGGCCGGCCGGGAGCCCACCCAGCCGGAGGGGATGTGCTCGGCAACTCTCAGGCAACAAGCCAGCTGCTGCTGAGCGTCCGCGGGGACCTGCGAGGGGCACAGCATGGCCCGTGGGGACCATGGGCATGTGGGGGCCAAGCCTCAGCTCGGGAACCGAGGGAGGCCGGACGGGGTCGGAGGGGAGTAGGGTCAGGGGCCTGGGGCAATTTGCAGCTCCCCTGCTCGGGTACCTTGGGCTGGGGGCCAGCGCGCGCTGGCACGTCCACCGCCGGCAATGGACGCGGTGCTGCGGCGGGCCTGGCCCCGGTGGAGCTGGAATCGGTCGGCGGGGCCGGGGCAGGGCTGGGCATCCCACCCAGCCCCGCAAGAGGCACGAGCAGACAGGACGGGGATGGGATGGGACACGGCTCCGTGCGGACACTGTCACCTCCCTCCTGCCGCCCGCCCGCCCGCCCGCCGGGCCCCTGCCCCACTGAAGGGAGCCCTCTGGGGCCCCCGCAGCCCACGGTGGGGCTGCCAGAGGCTCTGCAGCGGAGAATACAGGCACTTCACCTTGAACATAAAGAGACGGATCGCGTTTGTCACATACAGGAGTCAGAGAGGGGTTAGTGTTGACTCAAAAAGGGGAAAAGGCGCTCGGGGGAGAGGCGGGGGGGCTGGCGGGGAGGGCGAGGGGCCGTCTTGACGCTGCTGAGCCTCCGTGAGCGCTGCCCGGGTGCGGGCACGCGCCGGCCTCACTGCAGCAGCCGTCGAGGCCTGAAAACATAAAACCAGAGAAAAGAAAGAAGAAGGGAAGGCGGGGACGGCCCATGCCGGGGAGGAGATGGGGGATGCTCTGGCTACAGGGCAGGAGAGGGAGGACGGGGTGGGATATGGAGGGAGGGATGGAAATCGGGAGCCAAAGAAAAAGAACAAACTACGAGTCTAAAATGTGGTGCAAGCGCCCTACGCGGCTGTCCGCTAGCATGGCATAATGTCCGGAGCAGCCCAGAGAGGGAGTCACATCAGGTCTACACAGATTTGCCTTCCCATATATACAACCTCTACTGGAGTTAACAGCTGAAATTGAGATTTTTTGTGTCGGTTCCTCTGGCCTCGGTTGCCGGTTTTTTTTAATGCTGGAGCCCGTCCTCCCCGCCTCGCCGGCGCCGGGCACATGCAGCCCTTGCCTGGCTTGCCTTGGGGATCAAAAGGGTTTGGAGGTCTGCTTGAAGATGAAGCCTCTATGGGCCAGTGTCTTCATGATGTTGGCGATGTTCTTACAGTCGTCTGTGGAGAGAGCACAGAGGTGCCGGGTTAGAGCCACGATCTGACTGGGAGCTGTCGGATCAAGCTCCCAGTCCCACGCCAGGGCTTTGCCCGGAGCTGCACGGCCCCCCGCGTCCCCCTTTGGGGCACACAAGCCCCTGTATCCCCACCAGTCCAGGCACTCTGTCCCAAGTGCCTTACAGTGCTGTGGGGCGAGTGCGGGGTCCCCGGCTCCCCAGCACTGGCCGCTTGCATCCCGGTACGGCCCCGCGCTGCGCTGGGACGGCATCGCCCAGGCTGCTGGCTGACACATCCCTGGGTCCTCCAGGCCGGTGCTTGCCCCACAGCCCATGGGGAGCCGGTGGATGGGGAAGGCAGCGTTCCTGCAAGCTGGACCCATGCTGGCCCCCAGCTCTTGGCCAGCAGCTGCTTCCCTGCAAGCCCAGCCTCCTCTTCCAGCACCCCTGTCCCTCGGTGGCACTGGCCAGCAAAGGGGCTGTCCCCGCACCAGGATGGGGATGGCAGGTGATGCCAGAGCTGCCCTTCACCAGCCAAGCAGGGTCCTCTCCTTCCCCTCACCCTCCTCAGGCAGGGGCTGTGTGGCACCTGGCTCTCTCTGCTTGCCACCGTGGTTTGGGATCGTCCCCATCCCCGCCAGAGCCACCCCTCGGTGCTGCCCCGTGCCCACTGGCCCCAGGATGGCAGGCAGCGGGTGGCCGGGCTGGTGAGCTGCAGCCGTCCCCGGCACGGGGCCATGGTCGAAGCGGGTGCCGGGGGCCGGCCGGCAGCACCGCGACCACCAGCGCAAGTGGTGGCAGGGCGGCGAGCCGGGGAGGGGGAAGGCTCCGGCTGGTGTTATTTACCTGGGACTAAACGCAGGCACCGTTTGCTAAAATAGAAGCTGGGCTTAAATTGATTCCTGGTGTCTATATTTCATGTTGAAAATTGGCTTGTAAATCCATGTTTTGATCTATGAGGGCCGTCTCCTTAAGAAAAAGCAAGAGTAAATGTGTAATTTCTCCCTTGACAGCACACGGCGCAGAGGCGATCCTTCTTCCCGCTCCCCTCCGTTTCGGGACAGCTCCACTCGTTCCGATTACCACTCTTTCTTCCTCGCCCCACGCCTTGATGTCTCCATTTCATTACCGCCCGCCCATTTATCAAGCTGTTACCGTAAGGGTGACTTTGCCCACTTGCGTGTGGCAGCGGGGCCCGGCTGACACGGGGAGAGGGTGCCCCGGGAGGGGGGGCGCAGGCAGGACCCCCCTCTCCCTGCCGCAGCTGGATGGATGTTGTGGTGGAGGGAAGGCTGCATCATTACTGATGTGTAAATGATAAAGAAGCCTCCACATCCATCTCCCAACTGTAAATCCAGGGAGTGCTTTATAATCAAGCTACAGCGATAATAATGTGAAATTAGGTCTCTCTATCAACGGGAGGAGGCCTTTTAATCACGGCTTAAAGGGTGCAAACGCTGTTTATCATAATTGAACTGTATCCGGGCTAATTGTGGCCATATTTCACTGTCTAGGAGACAGCAGGCTGCCTGCTGACAGTGCCGCGTGCCGGATTGAGGGCCCCGTGCAGATGGGCAGCACTGCCCTGCTGCCAGGCGCCTGCCTGCAGGGACGGGGCTGCCAGGCCGCCTTGCTGCTCCCTGCCAGACCAGCAGCCCTGCCCAGCCCCGCTGCGCCCGGTGACCCGGTGGCAAAGCCATCACCCCTCCCCCAGCATCGGTTGGAGGCGCAGGGGGCTTCCCCCACACACAGCTCCCCGAAAGACTGCCCTGAGCTGCTGGGGACCCTCCTGGCTGATGGCCGGCAGTGGGAGAGGTAACGTCCCTGTCAGAGCCATGTGCCTCCCGAGTGTCCCCCCCAGGCCCTCTCATGGCACCCCTTCTCCTCACCGGTGTGCCAGGCCGGGGAAGGGAGCTGGGCATGAGGACAGCCCGATGAAGGAGAGGTGTCCCCAGCCCCACCGGCTGGCGCAGGGGCAGAGACGAGCCCGTCTCTGTGCCTCTGTCCTCTCTGCTGGCCGAGGTGGCACTGATGGCTCCAGAAGGGCCCTGGAGATGACGGGTGTCCTGCCCGGCCAAGCCACAGTGCCAGCTCCTGCTGCCACTTGTTCCCAGTCAAGCAAGCCCCTCACCATCCTTAGGACCCCCTGCTCCATCCGTCTCGCCCCCCGGCCAGCTGAGCCCCCGGGAAACCAGCACCAGACCTGCCCCTGGAGCCAGCTTCCAGTGGGACCTAACAGGTGGCTTGAAAGCTGGGGAAACCGAGGCAGGGGGAGTGCAACCGTCTGCGGCCGAAGTACCCCCACCCCACAGCCAGCCTGGGCCTGGTCCCCCAAAAGAGTAACAGCAAAGCAAATCCTGGCCTCCGAGCTGCGTCAGGCAGGTGGCAGGTGAGCGGCTTGGATTTGAAAGCACAGCCCCGGCCGCTGCCCTTCACCACTCCCAGGCATCCTGTGGCCCACCTCCCTGCCCGCAGCATCGCCCTGGGCTAGTGTGGGCTGCCGGGGCTTGGCTATTGCTCCATATTGCTGAAAGGGAAGCTGCATAGAGACCTGGGGAGCTGCCAAACTGGCAGCGAGACCCCATGGTACCTCCTGGGACCCCCGAGCTGGTTGCCGGGGAGACTCTCTGGGACCGCCGGCTGCTTCCTAAACCCCACCAGCCATCTCCCCAAAGCCCTGATGTGCCCTCGCGCCGGGTGCCAGCGCTGGGAGCTGCCCTGGGCTCTGGGCTACCACCCTGCAAAGCCCGTGGGACCCTGGCGGGTCGGTGCCACCTGCACGCCCGTGCCGGCAGCACCGTCCTCGCCGTCCCAAACGATGCCATGGCCCCCGGGCAGCGGGCGCGCCAAGCTTGTCATAAGTCATTTAGTGAGACTCATTCCAAATCAGCACTAAGGTAAACACGCTTATTATAATTATCCATGTAAAAAAAAAATCAACAACAGCAGAACAACTTTCTAATATGCAATTACAGCCATCTATTGATTTTACAATGTAATCCGCTCCGATTGATTTAATAACACAATTATAGGCTGGCTCTCGGGATATTAGAGTGGGAGATTTTCATAAACTCCAAAGCAAAAAACTAAGCGGCTTTTAAAACAACACAGTCAGATAGCTGTTTGGGGAATTATTAGCAATATGAAATCCTCTAAATCTGGCCGTCGTTACCTTGTGAAAGGAATTTCTATTACAAAAATGGCAATTGACAGCCTAAGAGAGCGCGAACGGGATTGCTTTGCTGCTCTTTCAGTGCTTAATCCATCGCAAAGGTGACCACAGGGCGGGTGACGAGCCGGGTCCGAGGCAGGTGGGGGGGGCATGGGCAGCCCTGCCCACCCTGCACCCCTCAGCCCAGCTCTCCCCGGGGGGGCACGCGGTCACGGCGGGGCTGCCCCAGCACCCAGGCTGGCACCCACCAGTCCCGTCCCATCAGGGTGACCCTGCCTGGGGCCGCGGAGGCTGGCAGGGTGTGGAGCCCCCCCACGATCCCTATCCTGGCACACCTGGCTTGCCCCAGTCCCAGACACCTCCAGGGGCCATCGGGGTGCCCGCCTGCGTCCCCAAGCCTGAGCAGGGAGACGGGGTGAAGGTGGCCCTGCGCCGCTGGCCGGCACAGCTCTGTGGGCGCTGCACAGGCGTGCACACGCACGCACGCCCCCGCTCCCCTCACGCTCGCTCCCTCAATGTATTCCCGACTTTATGGGCACATTTTTCTTGTCAAGCTGACAGGGTTGCTAAGTGGATTTCTCCCTGATATGCGGACGGATTATCACATTACTCCAATGTCCTACACAAACATATTACTTTATATTCAATAGCCCTAATGAATATAAACTGCTTTTTCTTTTTTGGGGGTGGGGGGTAATCTATAGATTTTTAATGAGGGCACTATTAACTCCCTCCTCTTTAAAACAGACTTAGGTGCAGCCTCTGAGTAGAAAATCAATGGTGTTATTGTAGGAATATTGTATATTGATATTGTAATAATAAGATGCAATTGATTTAGGGGTGTTGTGCGGTGTGTGTGAAAGGGGTCAGCCTGGGGTTATCCTGCCTCCTGCAAACAGAGCGGCAGCTCTGCCCTGCCTCCCTGCCCCTCGCCTTGTCGTGCCGCTTCCGAGCATCGCCCCGCGTCCCCCCGCAGCGGCCCCAGGACGGCCGGGGTTGAGCTCGCCCCGAGGCACTGGGTCCTGGCTGCCTCCGGGACCCTCCTTGGCCAGGCTGCCAGTGCAGCGTGGGGTGATGTGCCGCCCCAACCTCGGGGCGCTGGGTTTTAACCCTTCTACCCGGTGTTTTAGCATTACCCACTGCAACACCGCACCGCCTCGACACCCACGTCCCAGCCCTCTCCGTGTCTCACCAACTCTGGCCACAGTGACAGCCAAGGACAGTGGCACATGCACATGCGTGGGGCCGTGGGAGCCCTCTTTTGATTAGGGCTGGAGTTCGCTGCCATTCAGCGTCGCTGGCTGCCCTTGTCCTTGGAGGGGGACAGACATTCCCACCGTGCTCCTCTGCCAGGACGGAGGCAGAAACCCCTCAGCCCGCGGCACTGGGCTCACCACCTGGCGTGCGCCCTCCCTCTGGCCACTGCAAAGCGGCACCGCTGCGAACCCAGGACGAGCTCAAGGATTTCGATGCTGGCCTGCAGCCCAGGCACGATGTGGCCGTGCTGCGGGAACGGGCTGCCAGGAGGAGTGGTGCTCACTCGGGGAGAGCATCACCTCCGCACCCACCCCAGGCACCGGGGAGAAGGGAAGGGGCCACGTCCCCACGTGTGCCGCCCTGCCGGCATTTCCCCCAGCTCTCCCGCCTCCCCACGGGACCAGACTGCCTGGATGCCACCGCCACGGGGGCTCGGAGGGCCGAGCACCGCCGTGACCGCTGTGCGCTGGGCTGAGACACTTGCAGTGCAAGGAGCGATCCTTTCAATCCCGGCAGCCGCCCAGGCGGGCTGTGGGTGGCTGTGGGAGCACAGGGCCCCCCTAAATGTGCTCATTTGGAGGCAGCCCCGCCGCACCTGTGCTACGGCCGGGAAGACAGATCACCCCCGGCCCGAGCTGAGCAGGTCCATATTTAAACTGTCCCCATGCTTTATGGGCTGTACAAGAACTGATGCTCAGGCGACGAGGGGCCATTTGTCAATGTTCTAATGGCAGATCCCTGTTAATGAATAATATCACTGCTGCCTTTGTATAACAGCTCCCTGCAAAGCGGAAACAGGGCCGCCCGGCCACCGCTGCCCTTCGTCTCCCCACTGCCGACCCCAGGTGACAGCAGGTGGCCTTGTGACCGGAGGGAGCCGTGCGGTCCCCATGCAGCCCGGCACTGCTGCCGGCGTCCCCGGCAATCGCAAAGGGGAGCGCTGGGTGCTGTGTCCCCCCAGTGGGCTGTGCTGCTCCCCATGAGTGGGCACGTCCCCAGGAGGGGACAGCCATCAGGGGCAAGGAGTGACAGCGTTTGCCCGCCATGCAGAGCCAGGCTCTTGGGGCCGCTCACCCTGCCTGTGCCGGAGCCAGGAGGGGGCTGTATCTAGTCTGCATCCATCCCCACCATGACAGGCCGGGCGAGCTGGGGACACCGGGATGCCCGGCTGCAGCTGTGACAAGGACACGGCAGAGCACAGAGCTCCCAGCCTGAAGGGAGCCATGGGGATGCCGGGGATGGTCCTGCCGGGCTGCTCCCAAATGAATGGCCTCATAATCCTGCGCGAGGGGAGAGGGGCTCCACGTGCCCCGCACAGCCGGCAGGTATATTAGGTGGAGCTGACAGCGACGTGCAGAATATTAAGAATAACTTACCTCATTATCTGCAATTACGTTACTGCCACACACCTCATTTCTTCACGAAGAAAAGAAAATTAGTTTTATATTGACTTCATCCCAGTGCCTCCCCTGCCTGCCCTGCCACTGAGTGCCCGCACGCGCTCTAAAGAGGGTTTGGACACAATTAATACTTGTGTCCCCCCCACCTGTTGCTGTACCTGTCCCAAGGGGACGGGATGCCCGTCCCACCCCCTGCACACCGGGGTCAGTGAAGCCTCCAAATCTGGCTCACCCTAGCAGGGACACTGGAGCGGGGAGGGCCCGCCTCTGGCAGTTCCCAGGTCTGCAGGGAGGTAACACCGCCGGGCGTCCCCAGGGAGCAGCCAGGCAGATGAGCGCAGCGGAGGGGACCCGTCCTGGCGTTCAACCTGCCACCCCAGGCACCTGCTTCCTCCCACCCGGACTGGCCACCATCACCCCATGGGTGACGGGCCGCTTCCTCCTGTCCCCTGCGCTGGGGACTGGAAGAAGGGTGACCAGATCTGGGTGGCTGGGGACACAGCACCACAAGACACCCGGCTGCTGAGACACCCGCCAGCCCCGCAGGCTGCCGGGTGGCCGGGCACAGGCGATGCCGTGCAGGGGCACCCCGCGATCAGGGGCATCCCAGATGGAGGGGATGGGCAGCTGGGGCTGAGCTCTCTCGCACCATCCCCAACAGCTCCTGGAGCCCACGAGCCCGAAGGGCATCAACACTGCTGGGGCCGAGGGTGGCACAGGGTGCACAGAGCGGTCGGTTTGTCCTCCAGCCCCTGTGACTGTCCCCGCACATCCAGCATCCTTGCAGGCCGGCAGCATCCCTGGGTAAACAAAGCGAGCGCCGCCATCGCCCTGCTCCCGGCCACAGCCACTCACCGGCCGGGAGGGAAGGGGAGCAGCGTGCGCGGCAATACAGGGAAAAAAGCCAATTTCATCTTTATTAGAAGGAGATTTCTCTTTTAGTAATAAGCACACTTCAAATAATTAGCGTGTTTTACGTAATAATGAAATTATGGAAATGCAGGCCACTTATTCAAACAAGTCACCATTACCATATTTTTAAATATTAGACTTAATTAGAGTTTATCACTTCAGAGAAGTACGAGGAGTGGAGATTTTTTTCCTTTACAAAAAAAAAAATCCTCATAAAGTGTTTATTAAGAGCGGGTAAGAAGGGGATAATGATCTGTTTGGAAATTAAGGCAATCAAACATTTAATGCTCTGCACTCCTGTAGGCAAAAGCATTCAAATGAGTCAATTATACATCCATTATCCAGGCACGATTAAACAAGGCAGGACGGGGAATTTGTCCTCCGCATCATGCGATTGTCGCGAGGACTTATGTCCACTTAAAGGCAGCTAATAAAACACTAAACTTGGGGAAGAAGAGGAAGGGAGGACTGAGAAAAAGGAAGAAAGGGGGAGAGAGGCGGCGGGTCAGTGGGACCGCGGAGGGGCGAGGGTGGGAGGTGGGTAAGGATGGAGCCATGTCTGCATCCCGGTCCTTCATAAATCAAAGTAATTAAGTTAACATGAAAATCAACTTCACCATCCCGTTAAATTACAGCATTTGCATATTAGGACTCAAATGAAGTAGGTAGCGGGCGAGGGGGGTGGGAGGGGAGGAGGGAGTGGGGGGGTCAGGGGAGAAGGATGGGGGGGACGCGCACCAAAAAGGGAACCATTTATTACGGCGAATAACTAATTTCAGAATTTATAGCGCTGGATTTTCGTTCCCGTGCCATTTATATTACAGAAGGAAATTAAGGGGCGGGCAGGAGGCTGGCTGGACATCTTTCTGCGTTATTGCTTGTCTGCCATTTGCAAATCATTATTAATTGTGGCCCGTGTCGCTGGTGCAGCAGGGCAGGGTGCCTGGACAGCCAGAGCAGACACACATATCTCTTCATCAGGACCCCAGCCGCTAGCCCTGGAGAGCCAATTACCCCTCCCTGATTGGTATCAGATAAGGAGGGAATTTTTACAAATTAGGGAATAAATAGAATTTCCACACGTGGAGCAGGGAGGGCTTGAGAGGCAGTAATGAAAAACGATACATCACCATCAGCCAGACAACCCTATTCATACGCCGATGCATTACGCTCACTACTCATAATCCCGCCGAGTGACAGACAGCCGCCGAGCCGGCCGAGCCGGAGGGGAGCGCATCCCGCCGGCCAGCCGGCTCCGAAGCACGGCCTCCAGCCACCAGCACCCTCGCGGCAGCCTAGGAAGGTCTCCCCTCCGCTGGCCCTGTGGCGCAGCCTCTGCCGCGGCCTTGCTGGCTGCACACCGCCTGCTTGCCACCCCTCGGCTGTGTGGGTGGTGGGGACAGACCTCCTGGCAGGGGTGACTCCGCGCGGGAGACGTCCCTGCTCTCCTGCCCGCAGGAGGAGCCCAGCAGGACGAGCCTCCAAACTTGGCCCCGAGTTTGGCGGTTAAAGTCGGCAGCCGGGCACCCAGCTGCACCCCAGCCTCTCACCTGACTCCCGCGTCCCCGCGGGTAAAGCACATCTTCCCCAAAATTATCCAGCCCAAACCATGCCCTCAAGAAGACTCCCCCCCTCCCTTGGCTCATAGCAGTATCCTGCTATTACAAGATCCCCTACCTAATTTCTGGCAAGGATATGCCTTTTTGTACTATTCAGCCCCCAAATCATCCCCGCAGGTCTCAGCTCGACTGCTCAGCCAGCCCTGGGTCCCCCTGCACCAGCGGGCTCCGTGTCACCTTGTGAGCAGTGCTAGGGCTCGAGGACGGGGGAGGCAGCGCTGGCTCCAACCAGCCACAGGAGCAAAGGATGCGCTCCTGCATGGCTCTGCTCCATGGCTCGGGTTGGGGCACCTCCATCCCCCCGTGATTTGCCGCCAAGGCAGCCTCAGTGCCAGCCCTCGCCCAGGGCGGACCCCAGAGCCGCCGGCCAGCTGTGTCCCCTGAGCTGGGGCATCCACTTTCAGACCCCGGCAGCTCCCTGTGGCAGCACAGTCCTTTGCCCTGGGCTGTGATGGAGCTGGATGGCCCTGGGGACACTGCTGGCACCCAGCTAACGGGGCCCTGGCACGTGGCCGGCCTCGGAAAGAGCAAATCCTCGAAGTGTGGGGACCCCGCTGACATTCGGGAGCCCAGTTTGTGCCGTACTCCCCAGCGTCGGAGCCGCGCGCCTCTGCACCCATAATTAGCTCTCCCTTACGACAAGCACGTCACTAAACAAAATGCTCGGCAGGAGATCAATCTCGCCTGTAAGTCACGCAGCCTTTAATTTATTCAGCATACAATGTCGCTCCACCGCTGGCTTCCTGTAATTTATACCGTACACTGTCGTGTATTATTTAACTCGTCTGAGTGTTTTACAGCTCGCCTGAAAGTCGCCGTGCAAAATAAAGTCAGGGCTGGGTTACTGGTGAAGTGCAGGGAGGATGCAAGCTGCCCCCTTGCTCTGGGCCTGCTACGGGGCTCGGGGACAAGGTGACGGTGACAAGTTCCCACAGAAGTTGGTGGCTCAGGATCCCCCTCTCTGGGGCTCTGTGGGTGGGAATGGGAATGGGACATGGGTCCCCACAGGAGCCCAGTAAACCGCACGCTCCAATGCTGGTGCTTCCTTAGAGGAGGAGGGAGGAAAGGATGGCGGCGGGAGGAGAGGGCAGCAGGACTCCTGCCTGCTGGGGCTGGGGTGACTGGGGATACCCAGCTGGACTTGGGGATGGGACAGGGCAGAGATGCTGTCGGCACCTACTCCTCCCGGCTGCGCTAGATGCCGGGGATGGCCAGGCTGGTGCCTGGCCCTCTCTGCAACATGGATGGAGGGTCCCTGCCCACAGGCGCTGCTCGAAACCAGCCAGAGACGCCAGAGCAAAGTGCAGTGAGGGAGATGGCTGGGAGCCCCACGGGGTGGCTCAGCAGATGCAACAGCCTCATCTCCTGGACTAGCCTGGGCAGACTGTAGGGCTGCGGGCAGCTGCCAGAGGGGGACAGGGCAGGCGGGGGAGGTGAGCGAGCAGCAGCACTGCCGGCGTGTCCAGCCTGACCAGTACCAGAGCAAGAGAGAAATCCAGGGGATGGGTGGGAGATGGAATGCTGCTGCAGCCATGCTGCCCAGCCCACGGCCCATCACCCCCACGGCTCTGCCTTTGCCTTGCCTGCACAGCCGGTACTGTTGCTGCTACTGGAGCGGGTCCCTGGGGATCCCGGGGGGCGCTGGTGGGAGCAGGCAGCCCTGCCGGGGTGATGGGGCTTCATTCCACAGGCAGAGTGCTGGGGGCTGCCCCATCGCCCCTTCTCCCGGTGCACACCCCGGAGCGGGCAGAGGGCGGGCAGGCAGCGTGCGGTGGGATGGCTCCTTCCTGGCCTCTCCAGCAGGACACACGGCAGCGGCAGCCAGGCCCTGAGAGCAGGAGGGAGGTCCTACCCAAAACTGGGGTAAGGACTGGGGCTAGACTGGGCTGAGAGCCGGCTGGTAGCTGGTGCAGCCACTCCGAGCAACTCACCTAGAGCTTGTCTTTGGCCGTGCAGCTGGATGGAAACAGGCAGTGATGTAGAGCTGGATATCCTCCACAGGGAAGGTTAAAACCTCTGTTCAGTGTAAAGTTGCCATATCTAAGCACTTATGATCACGATATTGGCTATGTGGCTAGTTTATTCCAGGCTGTTAAAGGCAGCAGTAGTTAGTTATCCACAGATAAAGGGAATTTGGCTCCCCTGACGCCTTTTCTCCCTGTGGTGAAGGCATGCCTGGCCAGAGCTGGGTGCTTGTGGTGTGTAACTCACCCGATGGTCCCTGCCAGAGCCAGCACCAGGGCTGGGCACGCAGATGCTCGGCATGGCAGGGATGGTGGCTCTGGTTCTGCTGTGTGGGAGCTACGGGGACAGACATGGGAGATGTTGTCTCCCTGCCCCTGACTGATGCTGCTGGGGGCCAGGAGGTCCCCAGGCTGCAGGGAGCAATTCAGTCTGCCTTCCCGCTGGTCCCCAGCGCTGGTGCAGGTGTCCCTGCCTCCCACATCCCCTCCACATGCTGTCATGCCTCTGCCATGCCCTGCTCTGACAGAAGGTTTATTTAGGGCAGCAGAAGGCCAAACCGCTCTGGGGTTTTGCAGGACATTTTGAGCCCCGCAAGCCCCCCGCCACCGCCTGGCTGTTGGCTCTGCTCCGCATCCAGCTCCTGACACCCAGTCCCACCACTGGGATTGGGACCCTAATTAGGGAGAAATTTCAAGGGAGAAATGAGAGAGTTTACAAAGCCGAGTTTCTCCTGCCTGCAAGTGACATGAGGTGTCAGAGAAAGGAAATAAAAGGCAAGGATGCAATTCCAGTGCCGCCGAGAGTGTGTGGCGAGTCCTAATGGAAAGTTCTCCTGCTCTTTAAAGCTTGGTCAGATGGCCTAGTTATTGCTTTAAAAGGACCCAGAATCAAACCACGGTGCCGCACTCGAAGCCTTCAAATAAAGCGAGCTGTGTTTCTGCAGGTCCAGCGAGGCAGAGGCAGGCGATTACACAGAGAAGGGCAGGTCTCTTTATCTTGGAGGGAGACCTACCTATTTTTAAACATTAGCTCCAAATCAGCAGCTCACCTCTTTGTCTCACACAAACCCTCTCTCGCTTTCTGGAGGAGAGATCAAACGCCAGCCCTGCTGCCATTGTTTCTCTCCCAGCGAGATGGATGCGGGACTGTAATCTTCCCACAAAGCCGCATGCTTCAAAGGCATCAAAAGTGCTTATTAAAAGTCCTAGGAAACTAATTTAATAACATCCCAAAGGGCTGGAAAAATCAGCACAGGCAGCTCAAAATATAACCTGGCGAGGGAGACGGGCCCCTGTTTGACACAACTCTGTCTGTGGGCGGCTGCACGTGGGGCCGGGGTGCTTCGGCACGCAGACCTGCCCCGCTCCCTGTGGCGTGACCGCCCCGCTACTGCCCGCTCTCCTGCCGGGGACGCAGCTGGGCAAGCATGGTGGACCCTGCCCCGATGGCACTGCCACCACAGCTCACGCGGGACTGTGTCCCCACCAAGGGCTTTGCTGGGCCAGAGGCATCCTCGCATGGTGGGGACAGAGTCCATCTGTCCACCCCGGCTCTGCTCCCCTTGTCGAGCTGAAGAGCCCTGCACCATCCCGGAGGCAGGATTTCAGGCTTGCCTCTGAAACATGAAAAGCACCGGGCGGCCTTTGCCGGCCACCTTGGCGGCTGCTGGAGCGGTGGCTTTGTGCAACGCTCACCCAGACTGCTGGGCTGGAGGGAGCCACACACGAGGCAGACGCATGCCGGGCCCGTACATGGTGCAGACAGGGATGTCAGCCAGACCTACGAAGCCACATCAGAGAGACCCGTGCGCTATGTGTGAGACAGACCTGCACGTCGCCCGCAGGGATGGGCTGACGTATGTGCAGCAGGCACGTGCTCACAGCCACAGCGGCACGAGGGCTGTGCTCCCCTGCATCCCCCAGAGCTGGTCCCTGCTCCCAGCCCGCGCCGTGCCACATGTGGGACCCCGGGGCTGTGTCCCACCTGAATGGCGCAGGCTCCTGCGGAAAGGGGCAGGGGATGGAAATTAACGCTCCAGCCTCCGTCTCATCCTGCCCATTAGCGGGGCTGTTCTACTCCGGATCATTAAATATGTATATCTTATTACACGCCTTGTTACAGTATTGAGCTCTATTGACTGATAATAAATTCCAAGCATCATCCTGGTCATAAATTTATCTGGAGATGATGAAGACTCAATAATCTAGTCATGCAGATAATATGATAGGGCCTTAAAAAAGATCATTACATTATATGTCAAAATTAAAAGTGAAATACACTTTATTAACACTGTTTCCACACTCGGGGCCATTACTTGTTATATCCCCTCCTGCCCTCCCACCCACCCCGCACACTGTCCCTTGGGTGAGCCAGGGAAGGCGAGATGAGGCAGAGCTGCCACAGCTCTACCCTGGCAGGAGCCTGGCAGAGTGGTACGGGGGGGTGGCAGACGGCAGAGATGGTCACGCTGGGACTTTCCAGCTTGACCCCAAGGATGCAGGGCTCTGCCCGGTACAGCACCGCTGCCCTGCCCATCAGGCAATGGCCTCTGAGCATCTCCAGGT
Organism: Aptenodytes patagonicus; assembly: GCF_965638725.1. NCBI lineage: Eukaryota > Metazoa > Chordata > Aves > Sphenisciformes > Spheniscidae > Aptenodytes > Aptenodytes patagonicus. Next base: position 68,773,478 of record NC_134953.1, on the reverse strand, counting down.
GTCTCAACAAGCTCCCATGCCTGGTGCCACTCACTGCCTGCAGGCAGCCCTCAGCAGGGCCCAGCTGTAGCCACCAGGACAAAGGGCAGTCTTGTCCCCGACCCCCTGCAGCTTCAGGTCTCCTGAGAAAGCTGCCCACCCATCGGGGTTTACCCAGCAGCTCCCACCAGAGAGCACCCCTCGCTTGGGCTCCGGCAAGCTGCAGAGCAAGGACGGGGGTCCCTGCTTGTGCCCGGCTGCACTGTGGTGTGGCACAGGCAGGCGGGGAGCCAAAATGGGGACGTGGGTGTCCCCTCTGAGAGAGGAGGGCTCCCAGCAGGCTCCTGGTGCCCAGGTGCCAGTCTCACCAAGCTGCCCCTTGGCAGGACGGTGAGGGCCGGGCAGCTCCCGGCCACCCTCCCCGGGGACCGGGGCTCGGCCCCCTCCTCCCGCAGACCCTCCAAAGCCATTCCTCTCCTTTAACAAGAAGGTCACAGCCATTTAAACTCCTCTGATGAGGGCAGGCGGCTCACGCTCCTCCTGCCTGGCGGGGCCGGCCTGGCCACGCTCCCGCCTGCAGATCAATGGCACGCGGCAAGTTTAAAGCGTCCCCCCCGGCCCCCCTTCCCTCCGCCACTTTCCTCTCCAGACACGCAAGGTGACGAGCGCTGGGGGGGCCCGTGGATCGATGCCGCGACACGGATCGGCTGCCGGGAAAAACCAATCGCGGAGCAGATGGAAACCGACTTCTTCTTGTATCTGCCCGGCTCTTGCCGGGATAGATTGGCTGGAGAAATCCGATGGCGAGAGGAGACAAAGGGGGAGGCGATGGGGAGAGGAGGAAAGGGCTGATAATGCTCCTGCCACGGCCGCTCTAATCTGTGACAGCCTGAGGATTTGCTGAAAACCATTATCACATTGCTCTCCCTTCTCTTGTCCCTGATAAAGCCCCGGCTAATCTGTTTGTTGCAGGTATTGAACGAATGCATTTAGCGAAACAAGGGGTGTGTGCACGCCTCCCTGCCCATGGAGCAAATTTTTTTTCCCTGTGCCTCTGGCCCTGCTGGGGGGCGAAGGGGGAGCAGGGAGGGCAGGGATGGTTTCCGCAGGCAGTCGGGACCGGGCACCCTGCTGTGGGTGCAGGCTCTGCCCCACTGGGCCATGCCATGGGCAGAGGTGCCGTGCCTGGTATGGGGAAAACATCTCCACCAACCGCCCTTTGCGAGTTTTCGTGAGCTTTTCTTTAGGCACTGCATTTCATCTTCATAACGCAACTCGTGGAGGGCGGCGAGCGAAGCCCTGGGGCCGGTGGGCGATGCGGCGGTGCTGTGGCACATCCCAGCCAGGAGCACTGCTGCAGCCCACCTCGCACCCAGCCGCGCTCCCGCGGGGCAGAGCAGTCGCGTTGGGGGGACGCAGGGGTTCTGCGCCGTGGAAATGGCTCTCGGGACCCTGTCCACCGGAGCTCGGTTTGGCTCATGCCTGCCTGTCCCGGTGCTGACCTCGGCCCTCCCCTTGCGTTAGGCTCTTTCTTCAGGGAGCAGAGATAATTCAGTGGCTGTGAAAGCCCAGACCCAGGGCTCCCGCAGCTGCCTGTTACAAACAGTTCTAGTGGAACATTAATTATAGTAATTTAGCCGTGGAACACTAACTGCAGCCAGTGCAATAGCATTCAGTACATTAGTGGCTATAACCCACTCCTTAAAAAAGACATTTGGCTACTGACAGCTGATAAAATGAGTTGTGAAGCATAACCAAAGGGAAAAAAAAAAATCAGAAGCGTGCTGGGAGCGAGCCATGGGGTGGCTGGGTGGGGGGGCAGCACCCCACGGGGTGCCAGGGGGCAGGGGGGATGCAGGTGGAGGGGCAGGAGGCAGCGGGGGGCTGCAGCAGGCACCCTCCTGCCCGCCACGTGGCACATGGGCCGGTGGGCTCCCCGTGCCGCAGGCAGGGCTCGGCAAGGCGGGGGGCGCGGGGCCGCATCTCGGCAGTATGTCAAACAGAAGGACATTTCCTTCTATCTCCCAGCCGCCGCCCCAGGGCACAATCCACCTACATTCAATCTTTACTCCACTACACATGTTTCCTTTCCAGCTTCGGATTATTTTTTATCATCAAATTACCGTGGCGATAAGATGGAGTAGATGTGATAGCGAGCAGAGCGCCCGCCCTCCCCTCTCCCCCCTGTTCCCCGGCATCCCTCCTCCCTCCGCCACCCCCAGCCTCCCGGCTCTGAGCAGGCGGGGGGGGTTATCCAAATGTCAGGGGGTGAGGAGAGACCCCTCGGCAGCTGGATTTGCCGGCTGGGACCAAACCGCGGCTGGCAGCGACCACCTGGGTGCAAGCAGGCAGCAGCTGCCGCACAGCTTGGGTACCCACCAAGCTGGCTCGCAAAACTTGCGGGGTACCCTGCCGTGGCGTGGGACTTCGCCAGCAGCCATGCCACGGCAGAGCCGGAGCCGAGCATCCGCTCCCCACTGCTCTGCCACAGCACCCTGACTCCCCCGCTGCACCCAGTGCCTCAGCCCGGCACCGGAGGTGTGACAGCCCGGTGACACCAGCGAGGCGGCAGGGACACAGGGAGCCCCGGTGCAGGGGTGGCCAGGAAAAGTGCAGCCGTGCCGTTACAAGCCCGAGCAGCGCCGTGAGGTCCTGCTGTGATGAATCCTCCCCATCTCCTTGTTTACTCCAGTCTGCAACAAATGAGTCCCTGCCCGTCCAGGAATAGCTCATCCGGAGGAATGCTCTTTCAGGCCTCTCCCTCTAATCCCTATTAATTTAAATAATGCTCAGCCACTCTTCTCAAACTATTTATTATTTATCAGGTTTGTTTATTTGTAGCTAACAGGTAGCGCTCAGCATGCATCCCCAGCACGGGGACAGGGGCCGTTCATCACACTGGCTCCCCCGCCATCCACCATCCGTCAATTACTCCTGCTTCCTTTAATTAGTAATGAGGACTAATATCTCTGCCTGGGATGGTGGCTGGAGCGGAACTTCCCTCCGGTGGCATCCGAGCAGCACAAGGGAGGGAATGAAAAATAAATACCTGCACCAGGCTGCTGCTGCTGCTCCTGGACGAGCAGGGGTGCTCGCCAGCCCCCATGCACCCCTTCCTGGGGGGGGGTCCAGTCCCTGGCAGCTCCCCAAGTGTCCCCTGTACACCAGAGGCTCCTGCCCAGCAGGGCAGGGGAGGTGATGCCAGCCAGGTCCTGATCCATGGGTGCCCTTTCCCACACGGCAAGGCCATCCCAAACCACGGGGGATCCCCTGCCGAGCCCCAGCTGCTGAGCTCTGCGTGGGTATCGGCAAGGGGAAGCCTAAATTAAATGCCCATTAGAGCCTCTGGCCTTGCCTGGAGGTCCTGGGGAGCTCTGTATCAGAACATGCCATCCAGAGGCAGCCTAATAGCGAAGGCAGCACATGATATAAATGGAGCCCCTTTGATTTATTGACTGGGAGAAGTTTTTACACGATAGCCCATTAAGACGGACGGCTCTGTTTACAGCCAGGCCATCTAGCTATAGGGACCCTGAACTGGATGGTGTGTTTTGCTATTGCTCTTCAGGCAGACATCTCATTAAGGGGAACAGCATATGGAGCTCTCTGGATCTATACTTCACGAGTCCTGAGGGAGGCTTTTACCATTTTTAATAAGCAGGCAAGGTTAGCAAACCTGCAACGTGGTGACCTCCCCTCCCCGTGCGATGGATCTCCCTGAAACGCAGAGAGCTGGACTCACCGGGTGCACGCGGGACTCCATAAATCACCTCCTCGCTGCCAGCCAGGGAAACCGGCCAGGGAGGACGGGAAGGGGGGTTCCGGACCAGGCAACGCCACTTTCCGAAATGCAGTGGCGGCACATGGCTCAGCCGAACGTGCCGGGGGCAGGCAGCTTGGTGGGGAGCGGTGCGGAGCATGCCCCTGCCCAATGTGCCAGCAGGGTGACGGGCAGCACGTGGGCGGCTCAGCCGGCAAAGGTGCTTTAAGGAGAGAGCGTTAACACGATAGCCGCAGGGCAGGAAACGAAACCCCCAGCTGGCTGTCGAGGGGGGATTATTCCGTATTCAGTAACACGGCTATTGAGAAGAACAAGTAATCTCTGGCAAAGACCTCCGGCTCTTCTCTGATCTGATAAAGCCCTGCAGCCTACAAGCAAGCTGGCCCCTGCACGGGCTGCCAGAGCTGGATGCCATGGGCCGGGGCTGCCGGAACCGGAGGGCAGGAGGACAAGCGGGGAGGCAGGCACGTGGGGCAAGCCGTTGAGGGATGGGGTGGACATGCTGCAAACAGATTGCCCGGGACACCTTTCCAAAGCAAAAGGGCTTGTGCAAGATTTGGGTGCCCCTGCTCAGGCACTACTCACACGGCCAGGTACAGCAGCACAGACATACAGCCTCAAGGCAGCGGGTAACACATGCTTAAGGGCAGAGCTCCCACCATCTCCTCCTGGCCCAGGTACATGGCTGTGCACCTACCCACTCCCCAACAACGGCAATCTGGCTCTTGCCCATCAGCCAGACCTTAAATCCCTGTTTTTCACTCCTGCGGTACCAGCTAAGCACTATAACCGTCACCAATCATTGGCATTTAACTTACACATCTAAACTTCACACCATGGAAAAACCTGCCAGAAAAGCAGGAGACTGAGAACATGATTGTTTCCTTTCAAGAAGTCTGCCTGGCTCTGGTTGGGAAAAAGGGAAGGCAGAGAAGGACAAACGGACAGACACAGCGGCATATTTGGGTCTCTTCCCAGCAATTCTCTCACAAACAGTCTGAGCATCTTTGAAATGAAATTTTGTAGGCGATTAGCTCACAATGTGAACTTAATTGCTTTTGGTATTTAAAAAACCCCATTAAATTAAATGGCCGAGATATTGAGGCTTAAGCAATGGCTGCTTCCAATGCACAGTAACTACCAGCCTCATTACTGGGACGCCAATTCCAGCGGCAGAAGGCGCAGACCCATGCGACGTGACCGGTGCGGCTCTAACGCTGCCTCCCAGCTCACAGCCCCTGGGTGAGAGGGTCATCAACAGCAGTGAGAGGATGGCTCAGAGCAAGGCTGGCACAGAGCAGCAGCCCAACAGCGTGCTGGGCTCCTGGTTGCCCAAAGCACAAGTGTTGGACCAGACAAGCCAGACCTGGGGGTCTGGAAGCCAAGGGAGTATCGGGCGCCTTCAGCTTGATGAGAGGAGCGGCCAGAATGGCACAGTCCCACACTGCAGGACACCTGGGTCCTGCTCTGCCAGGACATCAGGGTGACCTCCACCGAGCCGCTTTGGTCCCCGTTCCTCGGGGATCCTGTGGAGCTCACACTGCCCGCACTCGGAAAGTGGCGGGTGCGCAGCTCCTGCAAGTGACTATTAAGTGATATGAGCCCAGCTGGTACCGCTTTTCCCTGGGGACAGCCCCAAAGCTGGCACCTTGCACCTCTTTATGCCAGCGCCGTGCAAAGGAACCCTCCTCTGCCACAGAGCCGGCAGCACTGCCCCGCTTTGCATTTAGTGCTGTAATACAATAGAGCGGCCAACGGTAGTGCTTTCACCTTACTTTACTTGTTTGTTTAAATTATTTACACTCCTCAGATGCAAGATTGCTCTCCAAAAGGAGCATCCTTTTGGCTGCTGCAGCTTTAAAATGACTTGCATCCATCACTCAATCGCTTTCAGGTCAAACACACGCTCCCGACTTAATGACCACATTTCCGCAGCAACAAATCTGTCACTGCTGTTTGTTTAAAGCCAACAATCTGTAGGAGCACTGTGTGCAAGGATTGAATTAACTCAGCATCTGAATGACTGTGGTGCCAGATCATTCAAATTGCACCTTTCCTAAGATCTTCCAGCAATGTTAATTAATGTTCCTTGGGTGATGTGCAACATGCTGCAGTGCACAGGGCTGCTGGAGAGAGCAAAGCCTGATCCCTGTGGGTCTGGGGCCTCAGGAGCCGGGTTCCCAGCTGCCCCGGCCCCAGGAGCACGTGGGGGGGGGGGGGGGGGTGTTGGGGAAAAAGAGGGGCTGGTGGCTCCTCCTTGCTCTGACACGACCTACCCTGATTTTCCCCAAAGTTTATTGATTTGGCTGAGATATTCCATGCTGGATGTCTGACTCACACTGAATTCTTTTTCCAGGAAATTCCAGCCCGAACTGTTAATACATTGCCAGCAACAAGAATGAAAAGTATGTCGCTGTTTGCCTTAAATTCCAGCTACTTGTTGTTGCGGGGTTTTTTTGTGCATGCCCAGATGTTTTGGAACAAAGCTTTGAAGTCTGTCGGGAAGGTGATTTTGGGGCCAAGGAACATTTTGGATTTCCCATCGGAATCTCGCCAACTTTGGGCAAAGCCAGCCCTGCCCGTGGCCCCGGGTGGCCACACGTGCGCTGACGCCCAGCCCCAGGCTGGCCCTCTGCTCCAAGCTGCTGCAACCCCCCCCGGCACCCGCTCCAGGCACCTGCGCGGGGAGCAGGGACCCGGCTCTCCAGGCGCCCGATGACTTCCCCAGGAAGCGCGAGGGAGGAAACTGCTTCATTGAAACACTTGCGCCAACAAGAGCTGGAGTCGGAGGGCAGGTGAAGCAGGAGGAAATGGTGACGGGGAGTTAGTGGGGCTGGTGGTGGGGGGAGATGAGATGATACCAGAGAAATGGGGGAAGGGACCGGGACAAGGAAATGAGGACAAAGAGCTGGGACGGGGATGGGGAGGGAGACTGAGCCTGGCAAGAAGTGCAGAGAAGGAAGGAGGGAGTGGGATTCAATCCAACCCCAAACCACCTAGGTCTCCTGCTGCCATCTGCAGCCTTTGGCTACTCCAGTCCTTGCCCACCAGCAAGTTCTTGGCCCAATGTCCTCGTCCCAGGCCCCCGGCCATGGTCCCTGTTGGTCTGGGGCATTCACATCTCCATGGAGCAGAACCGAGGTCCACTGGAGGGTCCTAACCTGGAGAGCTAGAGCCCTCCCCCAGCCTCCCCTCAGCTCGCTGCAGTTAATTGGGGCACCGCTCTAATCTCTACCTGCCATTGATTTCAATTCAGCTCCAATTTTCTTCTTTGACCTTCTCTCCTCCAGACCCTGCTTGCAAACAGAACACAAATCCTCAAACATCCCCTTTGTTTTTCCCTGCGATATTCCAGCGTGCCCCAGTCCCAGGCTGGGCAAGGCGATGACTGATGCCTGCTTGAGCCTGTACACTCATGCACAGGGACGGACACACCGCTGCCCACACAGACACCCTCCCCAGGGCACGCTCACACCGGCTCAGGCATGGAGAGGGAAGTGGTGACGCTCTGACACCATCCAAACCACCACAAGAGAAAAGCATGACAAAAGGACTTCCAGATGGTTTCCTCCAAGACAGCTGCCTTTTTTCTAGCAGCCTCTGGGTCCAAGGGGGCACGTGGGAGCGCTCCTGTCTGTGCCCGGGTCTCAGCTGCTGGGTTTGCATCCAGCACCCGTACCGCTGGAGGGATCTTCTTCTGCCCACCTGAAAACTGGTCCCTCCGTGCCAAGCCCCAGCCCTGTGTGGGCTGGGATGCTCCAAAGGCAAGTGGAAGGAGATGAGTGGGCCATGAGCTAGGGGAAGATCTCTCCTTCGCTGTGTCCCTGGGGCCATGGATTGGGCACAGGGACTGGGAGCGCCTGCCCCCAGCTCCCTGATGCCCCTGATGCTCTGTGCTGTGATCTGGAAAGGGAGCCAGCCACTGGGAAGCAGTTACAATCAGGTCTCTGGAGAGAGACACTGCCAGCACCACGGGGAAGGCGGGAGGAGCTGTCAGGAGGGTACGGGATGGGAAAGGCGTTATCCCTTAACATCCACCCCTTCCTGGCACCCCAAAATGGGTGGGGAACCTCCACGAAGGCTCCTTTCTCAAGAAAGCCTGGATGCCAGAATTTCAGCCCTCCCTGGGCCCTTCTTCTCCTGGCAGCAATTCACTATGTAAAGAGGCTGGATATTTATAATTATGCTCAAAGTGGCCACTTTGAAAATCTATATGTCTCTAGGCTCCCTGTACATCATAATGTCAAGTCTGTGAATGGAGGCATCCATCAGAGGCCTCACATCACAAACCTCGGAGCTGTGATAAACACTCAGGAAATGCTCGCTGAACCCCATGTCCCACTGCTGCCTTCTGGAGAAGAGACTTGGTCTTTGGCGGGTGCCCCCATGGGGACTCCCTCAGGAGGGATGCCACTGGGTGCTTGTGAGTCGCTGATCAGAGATGGGGATGGCAGCAGGGTTTGGGTTCCTCTAGCTAGAGCCTTCCCTGCTGACCCTTGCTGTCCCCCAGGAAGGGGGGCATTCCTCCAGGTGGGACCACCCAAGCCATCATCCTGTTTCCATGCTGTGGGCGCTGCCTGCAAAAAGGCAGCTTCCACCTCTTGGTATCTGAGAAAGCCCTGGCGCTGGGAGGGTGGTGAGCTACAGGAACAGGATACACCCCGCCAGCTCCACTCTTGGTCATCAAATCCCCATTCCTTGGCCTTATCAACCCCAGGATGTCCTGAGCCTGACTGAGAAAGACTAGGTCAGTGACAGAGGGGGGGCCTCAGCCTCCATTCCCAGCAGGGAAACCGATGCAGGGAGCTGAAGTCTCTTCTCCAGTACAGCAAACGTCAGAGCTGACCCCGAAGCCACACTCCAGCCCACTGCCCCACCATGCTTGTGGGGAGTTTCTACCGCACCTCTCCCGGAGTGGGGGCACAAAGCCCCCGCTCTGCGTCACCTCCTTGAGAAGTGGGGCAGGCGCCCTGCCGGTGAGATGCCCGCGGGAGACCAGGAACGCCGCTCTCTGCCGACAGTGCGGTGAGAGGACGCGCAGGCTTCGCTAACGCTTTGCCCAGGCTGTTCTTAAAAATTTATTACTCTGTTGCAACAT